>NC_045806.1:75441587-75755323 GCF_009873245.2 Balaenoptera musculus | reverse complement strand
AAAATAGTGGAAATAACTACTGCAGAGCAGAATAAAGAAAAAAGGAATGAAAAGAATTAAGGACAGTCTCAGAGACCAGCTGGACAACATTAAATGCACCAACATTCGAGTTATAGGGGTCCCAGAAGAAGAAGAGGAAAAAAAGGAACTGAGAAAATATTTGAAGAGATTATAGTTGAAAACTTCCCTAATATGAGAAAGGAAATAGTCAGTCAAGTCCAGGAAGTGTAGAGAGTCCCATACAGGATAAACTGAAAGAAAAACATGCCAAGACACATATTAATCAAACTATTTAAAATTAAATACAAAGAACAAATATTAAAAGCAGCAAGGGAAAAGAAACAAATAACATTCAAAGTAATCCCCATAAGGTTAATAGCTGATCTTTCAGCAGAAACTCTGCAAGCCAGAAGGGTGTGTCAGGACATATTTAAAGTGATGAAAGGGAAAAACCTACAAGCAAGATTACTGTACCCAACAAGGATCTCATTCAGATTTGACAGAGAAATTAAAAGCTTTACAGACAAACAAAAGCTAACAGAATTCAGCACCACCAAACCAGCTTTACAACAAATGCTAAAGGAACTTCCCTAGGCAGGAAACACAAGAGAAGGAAAATACCTACAATAACAAACCCAAAACAATTCAGAAAATGGTAATAGGAACATACATATCAATAATTACCTTAAATGTAAAAGGATTAAATGCTCCAACCAAAAGACACAGACTGGCTGAATGGTTACAAAGCCGAGATTCTTATATGTGTTGTCTACAAGAGACCCACTTCAGACCTAAGGACACGTACAGACTGAAAGTGAGGGGTTGGAAAAAGATATTCCATGCAAATGGAAATCAAAAGAAAGCTGGAGTAGCAATTCTCATATCAGACAAAATAGACTTTAAAATAAAGACTCTTCCAAGAGACAAAGGAGAACACTACATAATGACCGAGGGATCAATCCAAGACGAAGATATAACGATTGTAAATATTTATGCACCCAACATAGGGGCAACTCAATACATAAGGCAAATGCTAACAGCCATAGAAGGGGAAATTGACAGTAACACAATCATAGTAGGGGACTTTAACACCCTACTTTCACCAATGGACAGATCATCCAAAATGAAAATAAATAAGGAAAGACAAACTTTAAATGATACATTAAACAAGATGGACTTAATTGATATTTATAGGACATTCCATCCAAAAACAACAGAATACACTTTCTGCTCAAGTGCGCATGGAATAGTCTCCAGGATCAATCATATCCTCGGTCACAAATCAAGCCTTGGTAGATATAAGAAAACTGAAATCATATCAAGTACATTTTCCAACAACAATGCTATGAGACTAGATATAAATTACAGGAAAAAAAATCTGTAAAAAATACAAACACATGAAGGCTAAATAATACATTACTAAATAACCCAGACATCACTGAAAAAGCAAAGAGAAAAAAAAATACCTAGAAACAAACGACATTGAAAACACAATGACCCAAAACTTATGGGATGCAGCAAAAGCAGTTCTAAGAGGGAAGTTTATAGCAATACAATCCTACCTCAAGAAACAAGAAAAATCTCAAATTAACAACCTAACCTTACACTTAAAGCAATTAGAGAAATAAGAACAAAAAAACACACCAAAGTTAGCAGAAGGAAAGAAATAATAAAGATCAGATCAGAAATAAACGAAAAAGAAATGAAGGAAATGATAGCAAAGATCAGTAAAACTAAAAACTGTTTCTTTGAGAAGATAAACAAAACTGATAAACCTTTATCCAGGCTCATCAAGAAAAAAAGGGAGAAGACTATAATCAATAGAATTGGAAAAGAAAAAGGAGAGGTAATAACTGACACTGCAGAAATACAAAGGATCATGAGAGATTACTACAAGCAACTATATGTCAATAAAATGGACAACCAGGAAGAAATGGGCAAATTATTAGAAAAGCACAACCTTCTGAGACAGAACCAGGGAGAAATAGAAGATATAAACAGACCAATCACAAGTACTGAAATTGAAAATGTGATTAAAAATCTTCCAACAAACAAAAGCCCACGACCAGATGGCCTCATCGGCGAATTCTATCAAATATTTAGAGAAGAGCTAACACATATCCTTCTCAAACTCTTCCAAAATATAGCAGAAAAAGGAACACTCCCAAACTCATTCTACGAGGCAACCATCTCCCTGATACCAAAAACAGGCAAAGATGACACAAAGAAAGAAAACTACAGGCCAATATCACTGATGAACATAGATGCAAAAATCCTCAACAAAATACTAGCAAAGAGAGTCCCACAAAACATTAAAAGGATCATACATCATGATCAAACAGGGTTTATCCCAGGAATGCAAGGATTCTTCAATATATGCAAATCAATCAATGTGATGAACCATATTAACAAATTGATTGATAAAACACATATGATCATCTCAATAGATGCAGAAAAATATTTTGACCAAACTCAACACCTAGTTATGATAAAAACCCTCCATAAAGTAGGCATAGAGGGAACTTCCCTTAACATAATAAAGGCCATATATGAAAAACCCACAGCCAACATCGTTCTCAATGGTGAAAAACTGAAACCATTTCCACTAAGATCAGGAACAAGACAAGGTTTCCCCTCTCACCTTTATTATTCAACATAGTTTTGGAAGTTTTAGCTGCAGAAATCAGAGAAGAAAAAGAAATAAAATTATCCATATCAGAAAAGAAGAAGTAAAGCTGTCACTGTTTGCAGAAGACATGGTACTATACACAGAGAATCCTAAAGATGCTACCAGAAACTATTAGAGCTAATCAATGAATTTGGTAAACTAGCAGGATACAAAATTAATGCACAGAAATCTCTTGCATTCCTAATACACTAATGATGAAAAATCTGAAAGAGAAATTAAGAAAACACTTCTATTTACGACTGCAACAAAAAGAATAAAATACGTAGGAATAAACCTACCTAAGGGGACAAAGCACCTATATGCAGAAAACTATAAGACACTCTTGAAAGAAATTAAAGATGATACAAACAGTTGGAGAGATATACCATATTCTTGGATTGGAAGAATCAACATTGTGAAAATGACTATACTACCTAAAGCAATTGCAAATTCAATAAAATCCCTAACAAACTACCAATGGCATTTTTCACAGAACTAGAACAAAAAATTTCACAATTTGTATGGAAACACAAAAGACCCCGAATAACCAAAGCAATGTTGAGAAAGAAAAATAGAGGTGGAGGAATCAGGCTCCCAGACTTCAGACTATATTGCAAAGCTACAGTAATCAAGACAGTATAGTACTGGCACAAAAACAGAAACAGAGATCAATACAACAGGATAGAAAACCCAGAGATAAACCCACACACATATGGTCATCTTATCTTTGATAAAGGAGGCAAGAATATACAGTGGAGAAAAGATAGCCTATTCAATATGTGGTGCTGGGAAAACTGGAGAGCTACATGTAAAAGAATGAAATTAGAACACTCCCTAACACCATAGACAATAATAAACTCAAAATGGATTAAAGACCTAATGTAAGGCCAGACACTATAAAACACTTAAGGGAAAGCATAGGAAGAACATTCTTTGACATACATCACATCAAGATCCTTTTTCACCCACCTCCGAGAGAAATGGAAATAAAAACCAAAATAAACAAATGGGGCCTAATGATAGTTAAAAGCTTTTGCACAGCAAAGGGAATCATAAACAAGATGAAAAGACAACCCTCAGCGTGGGAGAAAATATTTGCAAATGAAGCAACTGACAAAGGATTAATCTCCAAAATTTACAAGCAGCTCATGCAGCTCAATATCAAAAAAACAAACAACCCAATCCAAAAATGGCAGAAGACCTAAATGGACATTTCTCCAGAGAAGATATACAGATGCCCAGCAAACTCATGAAAGGATGCTCAGCATCACTAATCATTAGAGAAATGCAAATCAAAACTACAATGAGGTATCACCTCACACCAGTCAGAATGGCCATCATCAAAAAATCTACAAACAATAAATGCTGGAGAGGGTGTGGAGAAAAGGGAACCCTCTTGGACTGTTGGTGAGAATGTAAATTGATACAGCCACTATGGAGAACAGTATGGAGGTTCCTTAAAAAACTAACAGTAGAACTACTATACAACTCTGCAATCCCACTACTGGGTATATACCCTGAGAAAACCATAATTCAAAAAGAATCATGTACCATAATGTTCATTGCAGCTCTGTTTACAATAGCCAGGACAGGGAAGCAACCTAAGTGTCCATCGACAGATGAATGGATAAAGAAGGTGTGGTAAATATATACAGTGGAATATTACTCAGCTCTAAAAAGAAATGAAATTGAGTTATTTGTAGTGAGGTGGATGTACCTAGCGACTGTCATACAGAGTGAAGTAAGTCAGAAAGAGAAAAACAAATACCATATGCTAATACTTATATATGGAATCTAAAAAAAAAAAGGCTCTGAAGACCCTAGGGGCAGGGCAGGAATAAATATGCATATGTAGAGAATGGACTTGAGGACACGGGGAGGGGGAAGGGTAAGCTGGGACAAAGTGAGATAGTAGCACTGACATATACACTGCCAAATGTAAAACAGATAGCTAGTGGGAAGCAGCCGCATAGCACAGGGAGATCAGCTCGGTGGTTTGTGACCACCTAGAGGGGTGGGATAGGGAGGGTGGGAGGGAGACAGAAGCGGGAGGGGATTTGGGGATATATGTATATGTATACCTGATTCACTTTGTTATACCGCAGAAACTAACCCACCATTGGAAAGCTATTATACTCTAAGAAAGATTAAAAAAAAAAAAAAACCTTGATAATAGACATGAATAGAATAGAAATGAAGTAAAGATAAAGTACCAGATTCAAGAGAGGTACAAAAGATGAGTTAGTAGGACTTTGTATTTTATTGGATGTAGGGAGTAAAAGAGAAGAAATCGTACAATATGATTATATGGTTTTGACTCACATTAACATTGAGTGCTTTTGACAAAAATAGGTTATTAAGCTGCGGTAGTTTTTGTTTTCGTTTTTGTTTTTAACAAGGGAAAGTTAATGAACTTTGTTACCTTAGTGTCTGTGGACATTTTATCCAAATTGAAGTGAAGTAAATTATCCTGACTAAAGCTTTTCAAGTCATCTGGATAGATGTAATGGTTGAAACATTGAAGTAGCTGTCAAATTTATACTTAGTTTTTTACAAATATTTAAGCACATGTGAATTAAAAAACACCTGGAGAGTTTGGTTTTTTGATGTTGAGTAGTACAAACTGGTTATATATGTTGGATGTTAACCCCTTATTGGTCATATCCTTTGCAAACATTTTCTCCCATTCCGTAGGTTGTTTTTTTCATTTTGTCAGTGGTTTCTTTTGTTGTGCAAAATCTTTGTTTAACTAGGTCCCATTTGTTTATTTTTGCTTTTGTTTCCTTTGCTTTAAGAGAGCTATTGAAAAAAGATCTATGTCAAAGAGTGTTCTGCATTCTCTACTAGGAGTCTTATGGTTTCAGGTCTTATATTTAGGTCTTTAATCCATTTGGAGCTTATTTTTTGTATATGGTGTGAGGAAATGTTCTAATCTCATTGTTTTACATGTATCTGTCCAGTTTTCCAGCACCACTAATTGAAGAGACTATCTTATCTTCACTGTATATTCTTGTCTTATTTGTTGTATGTTAATTAATCACAAGTGCATGGGTTTATTTCTGGGCTCTCAATCTGTTCCATTGATCTATGTGTCTGTTTTCATGTGAGTATCATAATGTTTTGATTACTGTAGCTTTGTAGTATAGTTCTGAAGTCAGGGAGTGTGACTTCTCCAGCTCATCTTTTCTTTCTCAAGATAGTATTGGCAATTAAAAAATGGGAAGAAGACCTGATAGACATTTTTCCAAAGAATAAATGCAGATGGGCAATAGGCACGTGAAAAAATGATCAACATTGCTAATCATCAGGGAAATGAAAATCAAAACCACAATGAGATATCACTTCACACCTGTCAGAATGGCTATCATCAAAATGAACACAAATAACAAATGTTTCTGAGGATGTGGAGAAAAGGGAACCCTCTTATACTGTTGGTGGGAATGTAAACTGGTGCAGCCACTGTGGAAACCAGCATGGAGGTTTGTCAAAAAACTAAAAATAGAACTGTCACATGACCCAGTAATTCCACTCCTGGATACATATCCAAAAATCCCAAAACACTAATTCTAAAAAAAAAGATACATGCACCCCAATGTTAATAGCAGCATTATTTATAATTGCCAGGATTTTGAAGCAACCTAAGTGTCCATCAACAGCTGAATGGATAAGGAAGATGTGGTACATATATACACAATGTAATACTATTCAACCAGAAAAATGAATGAAATTTTGCCATTAGCAGCAACATGTGTGGACTTGGAGGGTATTATGCTAAGTGAAATGTCAGACAGAGAAAGACACATATTGTATGATATCACTTATATATGGAATCTTAAAAATACAACACACTATTTAATATAACAAAAATGAAGCAGACTCAAAGATACAGAGAACAAGTTAGTGGCTAGCAGTGAGGAGAGGGAAGGGGGTCAAAAGTATACATTTATTTATAAATAAAAAAAAAAAAACACCTGGAGAAATTTCTTAAATGAATGCTCTATTTGTCTTATTTCTTCCATTATAACTGTCTCTAGGTCTTTTTTTCTCCTTCTAGTAGACACAGCATCTGGATATTTCTCTAACTGCATACCCCTACCTCAATTAAAATGCATAGAACCAATGTTTTAGTTACTTAGGGCTGCATTTTATGCTAGATGCCAGCTTATCCTTTAAAAAACACATGGTGTGATATTGATCCCTGGTTAATATTTAGAGGTAAACATGTACAGTGCATTATGGAAATAATGCTCTTTAACCCTGCAATGTGATTTTAATGTAATTTTAGACTTCATTGCAGAGAGACTAGCATGAAGGATATATTTGGTGAAAAGAACTAAGAATCCGTCAAGTTATCTTGAGTGACAGCTGGTTATTCTACCTATGCATAGACACCTCTGCTTTTACACAATTGCCAAGAAGAATATCTAATATTGTTCAGATATTTAAAAAGCCAAATTCTGCTTGGTTAAGGCTTAATATCCTTAGACTGTCTCTTTGTCTACTGTGTATGATTTATCAGTGTTATTAGATTGCTAATTTTCTAAATGATTTCAAGGTTATCAAATACATTAAATATTGAAACTGCATTGTACAAATATCATCTTTCTTTGATAACCATCCTAAATAACTCTCTGCTCCCTTTAATCCCAAAGATGGAATTTAGTAGATAGTGTGAAGAAGAATGCCAGGGTGGCCTATAGGGAGATCAGATTTTCCCCATTATGTATTTTTGGTTTTCTTACTTGGAGTAATACTAGTTAAATACATGATAAATGAATGGATATAAATATTTTACCTCATAAATCATAGGCTTTTCATCCACGTGTTTTCTTCGGTAGGAATTAAATCCTGAATTAAAAAGAGGATTGAAATTTGTTTTGAGCTATCCATTTGGGAAATTAAGGGATCGAAGGAAATGAAGGGGACTGCCATTAATCAGAGATATAAGTAGTTCATGTCTTGAAGCAAATATGTAAAGAAATCAAAAATACACACTACACTAAAATGTGTTTATGTGTGAGCGAGTAATGGTGCAGTAAGGTCAGAGGTGATGAGGAGAAGCTGGCTCTTTGGAGCTTTGGCTGCTCCCACTGACTCACATTTTCTGGGCATTACTGCATTACTGAGGCTAATACCAAAGTATCTCTGTTCCGTATGTCTAGTCAAACATGAGCACAATTGTCTGAAGAAAAACATGGATTGATTCATAATTATATATTGTTAATCTTGCCACATTATTAGAAATCATTTTAAAAGGGCTAAAAGTGTTCATAAAATTACCCTCAATTTACATTTTCATTTGGTAAAATGAGATGAGCGGCACTATTAACAACTAACCTTGTAGACTTGAAATGGGAAAATAACCCCAAAACTCAGACTTAATTATTTGTGACACTCTTCTCTAACTTATTAGCTGTGCAGTAGACACTCTGTTATGTATGGTAAAAACAATATTTGAATCAACAAATAAGAAGTAAGACCAAGGTAAATTATATGAACATAAATTAGTTGATTATATATCTAAAGCTATCCTAGGTGAAAGACTAACTTGAATTAAATTCCATATTTATATCATTTAATGAAAGACAAACATTTTCCCTTTAAATTATTTCTTAAAGGATTACACAGCTAACTGCAAAGATTATGAAATTTTAAAACAACTTTAAGCTTTTATAGAAATCAAAGTGTTATTTTTATATACTAGCATGTGAACTGATCATATATATAATGAAATGTTGTATAACAATATGATTTTACTGTAAGTCCCTCTGTTTTCTTTGCACTTTGACTCTTTAACAATAATTCCATCTTGTACAAAATAAGTTATAAGTATCAAATACTTACCTTCTTACAGGCACTAATATTTTTATGTATATTGCCTCATTGAACCTTCACAGTAACTTTATGATTTAGACACTAATATCCCCATTTCACAGGTAAGTAAACTGAAGTGCAAAGAGGTTATGTAATTTAATCAAGATTATTTAGCTAATGTATGAAGAATTAATATGTAAGAAAAATTTTTGAAAAGTTAACATACATATTTAAATTAGAGCCATGTCTTTTGTTGCAAGTGAATTGAGTTTTTTGGGGGCACACCTTCTTTTTCCCCTGATTATTAAAAATCTGAATTTTTAATCATGTTACCAAATAACTCTACTTAATTTGGGGGTGCCCATTTTTTTTTATAGACTAAACATTCTGTTTTACCCAGACTCTTTCCCATCACTAATGTGTCTAAGGAATTGATTGTCTACACCTGCTTCATTTATTGGTAAATATTAATATCTTTATAAGCTATAACATGCTGAAATAATTAAACTGACCTCATCATGACACAATTATTTAGTTTTAATAATAAATGCTTTGTACTTTAAAACATAGTCATTGGTCAACGTTTGTGTCTTTGTTTGGAATCATTTGGAACTAGTAAGTTATTAGCATGTCATGCATTGTAGGGCTTTCTATAGTGGTACTAGTTTCTTTGGAATATATTTCGCTATGCTAGTGTGGATATCATTTTGTTCTAGTGAAAAGGGAGCAATTGGTATGCTTACAAGTATGCTCAATTCAAGTTAGATAACGCATATTCCATTCTGTGCATGACAAGTTTACAAACCATAGTTATCAAAGGCTTCTTCCAGGAGAATTTCTACTCAAGTGGAGAGAGCATTAATCACACTGAGGAGGAGAAGCCCTCAGAGTAAACCAAATGAAAAGTTCACTTAAAGCTCTTCATCTTCTAAGAGCAGAACCTCAGGACTAGTATTTATTCCTATTGCTTTAAGCAATCTCCCAGTAGATGTAATGCACCAAAATATATTTCATTTATTTTCAAGTCACCTTTAATTTTCTAAAAAAGACTTTAAATGTCTACATTTTTCATTGTAAGTTTTTTCCTTCTGGGAAAAAAAAAATAACCTTCTAAGAGCTTTTAGAAAAAGTAGGAATTATACATCACATGTGATGCTTTTCTCCTTCCCTGTTTTAACCATAAACACAGCACACATAGCATCTACATCCATATCACAGTTAAAAACAAATGTTTTGGGCTTCCCTGGTGGCGCAGTGGTTGGGAGTCTGCCTGCCGATGCAGGGGACACGGGTTCGAGCCCTGGTCTGGGAAGATCCCACATGCCACAGAGCAACTGGGCCCGTGAGCCACAATTACTGAGCCTGCGCGTCTGGAGCCTGTGCTCCGCAACAAGAGAGGCCGCGATGGTGAGAGGCCTGCGCACCGCGATGAAGAGTGGTCCCCACTTGCCACAACTAGAGAAAGCCCTCGCACAGAAACGAAGACCCAACACAGTCATAAATAAATAAATAAATAAATAAAAGAACGTGAATTTCTTTAAACAAAACAAAACAAAACAAAAAACAAATGTCTTCTTTGTTATCCATATTTTACTTAATCATATTTGATGTTTTAGACTGTTTGAACCCAACTCTATAGCTTAGGAAACTTTTAATTTTTTAAATTTTATATTAGTTTTTTAGATTTTCAGGCTAACCCCTGCTTGTCATCCTGGGCCTGGCCTCTTCCCCCCAAGCTCCTTGCAGTCTCATATTTAAGAAACTCCTCTGCCCTAGTGGAAGTAGTTTGAATCCAAGAGTCTATAAATGTCAGTACTAGTTCTGGCTTTATTACTGGTCTTCAGTTTTGCCGTCTGAAAAATGAGTGCCTATTTCACAGTGTGTAGTTGTGGTGGTTGTTTTTTTGAGAAAGCTGCATGTGGCAGTTAATGGACTTCACAGATATGAAGTAGAGATTTTATTACTTAAACTCTATTTTGAAGGCTGGGAATATTTGGAAATCGTTTGTACTTGAATAATCAGTCTGAAAAAGCTTGCAGTGGATTAAAAGTCCTTAGCCTCAAGGAAAGCCTTAATCTTGCTTAGTGTCTGTCTGTTTCTCTCCCTCCATTTCACTCCCTTTCATTTTTAGTTTGAAATATAGTTGATTTACAATATTATGTTAGTTTCAGGTGTACAGCATATTGAGTCAGTATTCTTTCAGATTATATTCCATTATAGGTTATTATAAGACAATGGCTATAATTCCCTGTGCTATACAGTATATCCTTGTTCCTTATCTATTAATATATAGTAGTTTGTGTCTGTTAATCCCATACACCTAATTTGTCCCTCCTCCATTCCCCCTAACCATTGGTAACCACTAGTTTGTTCTCTTTATCTGTGAGTCTGTTTCTGTTTTGCATATATATTCGTGTTGTTTTTTAGATTCCACATATAAGTGATACCATGTAGTATTTGTCTTTCTGTGTCTGACTTATTTCACTAAGCATATTAATTGTTAGGTAGGTGCATCCATGTTTCTGCAAATGTCAGTATTTCATTTTTTAATGGCTGACTAATATATATATATATATATATATATATATATATATATATATATATATCACATCTTCTTAATCCAATTGTCTGCTGCTGTGCGCTTAGCTCACTTCTGTGTCTTGGCTGTTGTAAATAGTGTTGCTATGAATATTGAGGTTCATGTATCTCTTTGAATTAGGTTTTTGTTTGTTCCAGATATATAACCAGGAGTGGAATTGATGGATCAATTCTATTTTCAGTTTTTTAAAGAACCTATATAGTGTTTTCCATAGTTGTTGAACCAATATACATTCACACCAACAGTGCACAAGGGTTCCCTTTTCTCCACATCCTCTCTAACATTTGTATTTGTAGGCTTTTTGATGATAGCCATTCTGACTGGTGTGAGGTGATATCTCATTGTGGTCTTGATTTGCATTTCTCTAATAATTAGCAATATTGAGCAACTTTTCTTGTGCCTGTTTCCATATTCTTAGGAAAAATGTCTATACAGGGTTTCTGTCCATTTTTGATTGGATTATTTCTTCTTTTGATATTGAGCTGTATGAATCTTATTAAACTCTTGTCTGTCATATCTTTGGCAAATATTTTCTCCCATTCTGTAGGTTGTCTTTTTGTTTTGTTAGTGATTTCCTTTATTGTGCAAATGCTTTTAAGTTTAATTAGGTCTCATTTATTTATTTTTGCTCTTATTTCTTTTGTATTGGGAGACAGACCCAAAAAATATTACTACGATTTATGTCAAAGAATGATATGCCAATGTTTTCTTCTAGGAGTTTTATGGTTTCAGGTCTTATATTTAGATCTTTAATCCATTTTGAGTTTTTTTTTTTGTATAAGATATGAGGAAATGTTCTAATCTCATTGGTTTACATGTAGCTGTTCAGTTTACTCAGCACCACTTACTGAAGAGACTGTCCACTCTTTGTTGAATAATCTTGCCTCCTTTGTCATAGATAACTTGATCATAAGTGTGTGGGTTTATTTCTGGGTTCTCTATTCAGTTCCATTGACATATGTGTCTGTTTTTGTGTCACCATGATGTTTTTTTTTTTTTAATTTTTATTGGAGTATAGTTGATTTACAATGTGTTAGTTTCAGGTGTACAGCAAAGTGAATCAGTTACACATATACATATATCCACTCTTTTTTTAGATTCTTTTCTCATATAGGACATTACAGAGTACTGAGTAGAGTTCCCTGTGCTATACACTAGGTTCTTATCAGTTATCTATTTTATATATAGTAGTGTGTATATATCAATCCCAATCTCCCAATTTATCCCTCCCCCCATGCTGTTTTGTATACTGTAGCTTTCTTTATTAATTTTTATTAAAGTATAGTTGATTTACAATGTTGTGTTATTTACCATTGTACATCAAAGTGATTCAGTTATACATACTTATAAAAATATTCTTTTCCATTAAGGTTTATCATAGGTTATTGAATATAGTTCTCTGTGTTATAGAGTAGGACCTTGTTGTTTATTCATTCTATATATAAAAGCTTACATCTGCTAAACTGAAACTCCCACTCTATCCCTACTCCAATCCCCTCCCCCTTGGCAAACAAGAGTCTGTTCTCTATGTCTGTGATTTTGTTTCTGTTTCATAGATAGGTTTATTTGTGTCATATTTTAGATTCCACATATAAGTAATATCATATGGTATTTGTCTTTCTCTTTCTGACTTACTTCACTTAATATGATAATCTCTAGTTGCATCCATGTTGCTGCAAATGGCATTATTTTGTTCTTTGTTATGGCTGAGTAGTATTCCATTGTATATATATATACATCACATCTTCTTTATCCATTCATCTGTTGATGGATGTTTAGGTTGTTTCCATGTCTTGGCTATTGTGAATAGTGCTGCTACGAACATAGGTGTGCATGTATCTTTTTGAATTATAATTTTGTCTGGATTTATGCCCAGTAGTGAGATTGCTGGATCATATGTTAATTCTATTTTTAGTTTTCTGAGGAACCTCCATACTGTTTTCCACAGTGGCTGCAAGAACTTACATTCCCACCGACAGTGTAGGAGGGTTCCCTTTTCTCCACCTCCTCTCCAACATTTGTTATCTGTAGTATTTTTAATGATGGCCATTCTGATTTGTGTGAGGTGGTACCTCAAGGTAGTTTTGATTTGCATTTCTCTAACAATTAGTGATGTTGAGCATCTTTTCATGTACCTATTGGCCATCTGTATGTCTTCTTCAGAGAAATGTCTATTTAGTTCTTCTGCCCATTTTTGGATAGGGTTCTTTGTTTTATTGTTGTTGAGTTGTATGGGCTGTTTATATATTTTGTAAATTAAGCCCTTGTCAGTTGCATCATTTGCAAATATTTTCTCCTATTCTGTATGTTGTCTTTTCGTTTTATTTATGGTTTCCTTTGCTGTGCAAAATCTTGTAAGTTTGATTAGGTCACATTTGTTTATTTTTGTTCTTATTTCTATTGTTTTGGGAGATTGACCTAAGAAAACATTTATGTCAGAGGATGTTTGGTCTTTGTTCTCTTTTAGGAGTTTTATGGTGTCATATCTTATGTTTAAATCTTAAGCCATTTTGAGTTTATTTTTGTCTGTGTTGAGAGGGTGTGCTCTAACTTCATTGATTTACATGTGGCTCTCCAACTTTCCCAACACCACTTGCTGAAGAGACTGTCTTTTTCCCATTGTATATTCTTGCCTCCTTTGTCAATGATTAATTGACTGTAGGTGGGTGGGTTTATTTCTGGGCTCTCTATTCTGTTCTATTGATCCATATGTATGTTTTTGTGCCAATACCACACTGTTTTGATTACTGCAGCTTTGTAGTATTGTCTGAAGTCTGGGAGGGTTATGCCTCCTGCTTTATTCTTTTTCAGGATTACTTTGGCAATTCTGGATCTTTTATGGTTCATATGAATTTTAGGATCATTTGTTCTAGTTCTGTGAAAAATGTCATGGGTAATTTGATAGGGATTGCATTAAATCAGTAGATTGCTTTGGGTACTATGGCCATTTTAACAATATTAATTCTTCCAGTCCAAGAGCATGGGATATCTTTCCTTTTCTTTGAATCATCTTCAATTTCTTTTATTAATGTTTTATGGTTCTCAGTGTATAAGTTTTTCACATCCTTGGTCAGGTTTTTTCCTAAGTATTTTATTTTTTTGTGGTGTAATTTTAAACAGTATTGTGTTTTTCCATTCTCTTTCTGATGCTTCACTGTTGGTGAAAAGAAATGCCACCAATTTCTCTATGTTAATCTTGTATTCTGCTACCTTGCTGAATTCGTTTATCAGTTTTAGTAGTTTTTGTGTGGAGTCTTTAGGGTTTTCTATATAGCATCATATCATCTGCATTTTATGACAATTTTTCCTCTTTCCTTCCAATATGGATTCCTTTTATTTCTTTTTCTTGTCTGATTGCTGGGGCTAGGACTCCCAGTGCTATATTGAATAGAAGAGGTGAGAGTGGACATCCTTATCTTGTTCCAGATTTTTGTAGCTTTATAGCATAATCTGAAATCTGGGAGTGTGATACCTCCAGCTTTGTTCATTTTTCCCAAGATTGCTTTGGCAATTTGGGGTCTTTTTGGTTTCATATGAATTTTATGATTGTTTGTTCTAGTTCTGCAAAGAATGTATATTTTGATAGGAATTGCATTAAATCTGTAGATTGCTTTATTTGTTTAGAATGGCCATTTTTGCAATATTAACTCTTCCAATCCAAGAACACAGTATATCGTCTTTCCATGTATCATTTCCAGTTTTCTTCATTAGTATTTCATGGTTTCACAGTGTAGGCCTTGAAGCTCCTTGGTTAAATTTATTCCTAGGTATTTTTTCTTTCTGATGCATTTTTAATTGGATACAATTTGACTTTCTCTATCTGATAGTTTATTATTAGTGTATAGAAAAGCAACATATTTCTGTATATGAATCTTGTATCCAGCAACTTAACTGAATTCATTTATTAGTTCTAATAGATTTAGGTAGAGACTTTCTGGTTTTACTAATAAAAGTATCATGTAATATGCAAATAGTTACAGTTTTACATTTTCCCTTCCAATTTGGATGCCTTTTATTTCTTTTTCTTTTCTGAGTGCTGTGGCCAAGATTTCCAATAATATGTTATATAGAAATGGTAAAAATGGGCACCCTTGTCTTATTGCTGAATTTAGAGGAAATACTTTCAGCTTTTCACCATTGAGTATGATGTTAGCTGTGGGTTAGTCATAATGTCCTTTATGATGTTGAGATATGTTCCCTCTATACCCACTTTGATAAGAGTTTTTATCATAGCTGGGTGATGAACTTTGTCAAATGCTTTTTCAGTTTCTTTTGAGATGGTCATTTGATTTTTATCCTTCCTTTTCTTAATATGATGTATTTTATTGCTAAATTTGTGAATATTGAACCATCTTTGCATCCCTAGAATAAATCTAACTTGATCATGTTGTATGATCCCTTGTATATATTGTTGGATTCTGTTTGATAATATTTTGTTGAGAATTTTTGTATGTACATTCATCAAAGATTCTGGCTGGCAATTTTCTTTTTTTGTAGTGTCTTTGGTTTGGGTATTTGGTGACCTTGTAAAATGAATTTGGGAGTGTTTCATTCCTCTTCAATTTTTTGGAATACTTTGAGAAGGATAAGTATTAGGTCTTCTTTATATGTTTGGTAGAGTTCCCCTGTGACACCATCCAGTCCTGGACTTTTGTTTGGTAGGGGGTTTTGTTTTTTATTAATGATTACAAATTCAATTTCACTACTAGTGATCATTTGTTCAAATTGCCTGTTTCTCCTTGACTCAGTTTTTTCAGGTTATATGTTTCTAGAAATTTGTCCATTTCTTCTATCTTGACCAATTTGTTGGCATGTAACTGTTCATAATGTACTCTTCTGATTTTTTTGTTTGTTTGTTTCTCTGTGGTATCAGTTGTTATTTCTCCTCTTTCATTTCTTATTTGGGTCCTCTCACTTTTCTTCTTGATGAGCCTGGCTAAAGATTTATCAATTTTGGTTTTCTTTTCAAAAAATAGCTCTTGGTTTCATTGATCTTTTCTGTTGTTTTTGATTTCTATTTTGTTTACTTCCTTTCTGATCTTTACTATTTTTGTCCTTTTGCTGACTTTGGGCTTTGTTTATTGTTTTTCTAATTTCTTTAGATGGTAGGTTTGGTTGTTTATTTGAGGTTTTCCTTGTTTCTTGAGGAAGGCCTGTATAACTATAAACTACACTTTTAGAACTGCTCTGGCTGTATCCCATAGATTTTAGTGTGTCATTTTCCCCTTTTTATCAGTCTCGAGGTGTTTTCTGATTTTCTTTGATTTGTTCATTGACCTATTGCTTTTTTAGTAGGATGTTGTTTAGTCTCCACATGTTTGTTCTTTTCCAATTTTACTTTCTACAGTTGATTTCTAGTTTCATACAATTGTGTTTGAAATAATGCTTGATATAATTTCTATCTTCTTAAATTTGTTGAGATTTGTTTTGTGGCCTAGTATGTGATCTATCCTGGAGTTTCTTGTGCAATTGAAAAGAATATGTATTCTGTTGTTTTTGGATGTGATGTGCTATAGATATCAATTATGTCCAACTGTTTTATTGTGCTGTTTCAGACTACTGCTGCCTTATTGATTTATGTCTGGATGATCTGAGCACTGATGAAAGTGAGGTTTTAGAGTCCCCTAGTATTACTGTATTATTGTCAATTTCTCCCTTGATGTCTGTTAGTATTTGCTTTATATACTTAGTTACTCCCATATTGGGTGAAAATATGCTAACGAGTGTAATATCCTCTTCTTGTATTGATCCCTTTATCATTCACTGATCCATTTGTCATTTTTAAATTTGCTTTTCTTTTTGCTGTTCTGATTGGGTGATATCCATTATTCTATCTTCCAGGTCACTTATGTATTCCTCTGTATCTCTTAGTCTGCTATTCATTCTTTCTAGTGTGTGTATTTCAGCTATTGAATTATTCATTTCCGATTGGGTCTTTCTTATAATTTTTCATTCCTTGTTAACATTATCATAGTGTAGATCTATGTTTCTCCTAATTTAGTTAACATTTTAATCACCAATGCTTTGAATTCTTTATCTGGTAAAGAGCTTATTTGTTTCATTATTTAGTTTTTCAGATTTTTCCTCTTGCTCTTTCAATTGAGAGAGGACTGCTTTTTCATTGTGATTAACTTTCTCTGCCTCTATGAATTTAGGTGAAAGAGTTACCTTTTGCAGTCTTGAAAGAGTGTTCTTATGTGGGAGTGTCCCCATAGAGACTGCATGAGTGAGATAGATTTGATGTAAATGCAAATTGTGTCTTTTCTCAGGGTTTTCTGGCAGCTAGCACCTTGGTAGGGAGTGGGGTTGGAGATGGAGGGGCTCGGCTCGAGCTGGATGTGAGATGGGACTTCCCCTCTGCTCAGTGGCTGTCAAGGCCCTTTTAGAGTTGGTATCTAATACCATGTATCTTGTAGCTGAAACCCTGAGGGTTGGGTATGAGCTCGCTGTGTTACCTTTAAGTGTGTGTCTACCTCTGTCCCTGCAGAGGGACTTATGTCCCAAATGGGGGGTAGTGCCAAAGCAAATGGGGCCTGTATGGGGTCTTGGCTCTATTTGGCCACAAAAAGAGTATTAGCTCTCTCTGATGCATTGCTGTGGCAGGTTCCCACATTTGTTTTCCTCTTTCCACTCAAACACATCTTTGGGTGTGAGTCTCCTTTTTACCCTCACAACTGATCACTGTCCCCAGCCTCTGCTGCCCCCACCTTACTGTGGAGCCACACTGCAGGGCTGGGGGACTCCTGTGGACTCTTGGTGTGTATCAGGAGGTGATCTTTTGTGGAGCAGTTACAGTTAGACATCTGGGTTACTTCTGATGTGCTGCTTGAGTAAGTTTCAACAATGGCTGCAGCCAACCCACCCAGGTTCCACCCCAGGACCAGGTCACCTCCGTGTCACACAGTCAAGTTTTCTCCCTGGTTTTGGTCATCCTAGATCCAGTGCTATGCTGTGATGTGGAGTGAGCAGGGCTGGAGCATTTGCTCTGTTCAGGCTGGTGTAGAATCTGAGGCAATGGCAGGAAACCTGGTCGCCCTTAGAGCAGACCTCTCTCTGCCCTGCCTTGGGGGCACAGCAGTATGCATGATCCTCACAAGTGGAGTCTGGCTTCTCACAGCCCTCCATTTAGTCCCAGTTGTCCTCCAACCAGCCAACTGGGCTCATAGAACCCTAAGACTGGGGCACCCAATCTGGCTCTCACAAGTAAATTGCCAGGGTGGATGTCTGCCTGTGTATTCTCCCTTTTCTTTTGAGTTCCCTTCCATGGGCACAGGTCCTGACCTGATCGATTTTCTTCCATTCCTACCAGATTATGTGTCTCTTCCTTACAGCCTTGGTTGTACAGGAGTCCTTCTGCCAGGTTCCAGTTAGTTTTCAGTAAGAATGGTTCTACATATAGATGTATTTTTTATACATTCATGGGGAAAGGTGAGCTCCACATTCTCTTATTCTGCCATCTTGACCAATCTCGCTAGGGCACTTTTTAAAAAACAACTTATTTGGAAATAATGAATAACAAAAACATCAAAAAATACTTATTTTATCATCATGCTCCTTGTTTGTTCCTCACTTTCCTTTTATCATGATTTTATTTCCTTCAGTTTCTGTATTTATTTTATATAAACTAATGAATAGTTACACACTCTGTTGCTAGTAATTGTTACTTAGAAGTATTGCCAGTTTCTCAAACAAAAATTTCAAAATGCCGCTGCCTTGTATTTAGTGATAACAAAAAAAATATTTATACATATCATAGCTCGACATTTGCCTCTACATGCTGGCATTTCTGAATGGGGTCTCTACTTATGGAACATGCTAAAGAGGATAACTGACAGAGCTTTTTTTGCTGGTTGCACTAGTTTGTTCCCATTGACATTTGCCAATTTTATTTGCAGACCAGAGCTGCAAAATGAATACAATCTTGGTAGAAAAAATAATTGTCCAGAAATGAGTTCCATATTTATGGAACATACCCACATTCTTTTATATGCATTTGAATGTTCTATGATCATTCTGAAACTTCTACATATTCTATAAAAAAATTATTAGAACCTAAAAATAGGATATTGCTAATGTCACCTTTATGCTACTTACCTTTCAAGCTTTAGGTCCCCCAAAACTCCCAGCATTGCTTATGGAAGCTACTTCAATTGTCCTAATCATTCTCAAATAAAACTTATGATAGGAACCCTTCAAGATAACAGAGGAGTAAAATGTGGAGATCACCTTCCTCCCCACAAATACATCACAAATACATTTACCTGTGGAATGACTCTTACAGAACACCTACTGGACGATGGCAGAAGACCTCAGATTTCCCCAAAGTCAAGAAACTCCCCATGTACCTGGGTAAGGCAAAAGAAAAAAGAAACAGAGATAAAATAATAGGGATGGGACCTGCAAGTCGGGGAGGGAACTGTAAAAGTGGAAAAGTTTCCACACACTAGGAAGCCCTTTCACTGGTGGAGATGGGGTTGGGCATGGGGGGAAGCTTTGGAGCCACGGAGGAGAGCACAGCAAAAGGGGTGAAGAGGGCAAAGCAGAGAGATTCCTGCACAAAGGATCGGTGCTGACCAGCACTCACCAGCCTGAGAGGCTTGTCTGCTCACCCACCAGGGCAGGTGGGTGCTGAGAGCTGAGGCTTGGGCTTCAGAGGTCAGACCCCAGGGAGAGGACTGGGGTTGGCTGCATGAACACAGCCTGAAGGGGACTAGTGCACCACAGCTAACCGGGAGGGAATCTGGGAAAAAGTCTGGAATTGCCTAAGAGTCAAGAGACCATTGTTTTGGGGTGCACAAGGAGAGGGAATTCAGAGCACCATCTAAACAAGCTTTAGAGACAGGCGTGAGCCACAGCTATCAGCATGGGCACCAGAGATGGACTTGAAAAGCTAAAGCCAAAAAGAAGCCTGTGTGCAAGCACAAGTCACTATCCACACCTCCCCTCCTGGGATCCTGTGCAGCCCGCCAGTGCCAGGGTCCCGTGATCCAGGGACAACTTCCCTGGGAGAACACATGGCGTGCCTCAGGCTGTTGCAACGTCATGCTGGCCTCTGCTGCTGCAACTTCACCCCGCATTCCGTACCCCCCTCCCCCCAGTCTGAGAGAGCCAAAGCCCCCTAATCAGCCGCTATCTTAACCTCCTCCTGTCTTGGTGAAGGACAGATGCCAGAGGGTGACCTACATTCAGAGGCAGGGCCAAATCCAAAGCTGAACCCCAGGAGCTGTGGCAACAAAGAAGAAAAAGTGAAATTTCTCCATGCAGCCTCAGAAGCAGCAGATTAAATCTCCAGAATCAACTTGATGTACCCTGCACCTGTGGAATACCTGAATAGACAATGAATCATCCCAAAATTGAGGTGGTGGAATTTAGGAGGAACTGTAGACTTTGGGTTTGCTGTATGGAACTGCCTAGTTTCTGATTTACATAGTTATCTTAGTTTAGTTTTTAGCACTTGTTATCACTGGTGGATTTGTTTATTGGTTTGTTTGCTGTCTTTGTTTTTTATCACTTTTTAATTTTAATAATATTTTTAAAAATTTTTATTTTAACTTTATTTATTTAATTATATTTTTTTCTTTCTTTCTGTTTTTTTCTACCTTTTTTTGTGAGCCATGTGGCTGACAGGGAATTGATGATCCGGCTGGTGGTCAGACCTGAGCCTCTGATGTGGGAGAGCCGAGTTCAGGACATTGTACCACTAGAGACCTCTTGACCCCACATAATATCAACTGGTGAGAGCTCTCCCAGAGATCTCCATCTCAACACTAAGACACAGCTCCACTCAACAACCAGCAAGCTACAGTGCTGGTCACCCGATGCCAACCATCTAGCAAGACAGGAACACAACCCCACCCATTAACAGAGAGCTGCCTAAAATCATAGTAAGTTCACAGACACACCAAAACACACCACCGGATGCATTCCTGCTCACCAGAAAGACAAGATCCAGTCTCATCCACCAGAACACAGGCAACAGTCCCCTCTACCAGGAAGCATACACAACTCACTGAATAAACTTTACACATTGGGTGCAGACACCAGAAAAAAGGGAACAACAAAACAGCATCCTGTGAAAAGGAGAACTCAAACACAGTAAGGTAAGCAAAATGAGAAGACAGAGAAGCACACAGCAGATGAAGGAGCAAGGTAAAAACCCACCAGACCAAACAAATGAAGAGAAAATAGGCAGTCTACCTGAAAAAGAATTCAGAGTAATGATAATAAACATGATACAAAGTCTTGGATATAGAATGGAGAAAATAAAAGAAAGCATTAACTAGGACCTACAACAACTAAAGAACAAACAAACAATGATGAACAACACAATAAATGAACTTGAAAATTCTATAGAAGGAATCAATAGCAGAATAACTGAGGCAGAAGAAAGGATATGTGTACTGGAAGATAAAATAGTGGAAATAAAAACCAAGCAGCAGAATAAAGAAAAAAGAATGAAAAGAACTGAGAGTCTCATAGATCTCTGGAACAACATTAAACTCACCAACATGCGAATTATAGCGATCTGAGAAGAAGAAGAGAAAAAGAAAGGGACTGAGAAAATATTTGAAGAGATTATAGTTGAAAACTTCCCTAATATGGGAAAGGAAATAGTCAAGTCCAGGGAGTGCATAGAGTCCCATACAGGATAAATCCAAGAAGAAACACGTCAAGACACATATTAATCAAATTATAAAATTAAATACAAAAAAAAATATTAAAAGCAGCAAGGGAAAAGCAACAAATAACATACAAGGGAATCCTCATAAGGTTAACAGCTGATCTTTCAGCAGAAACTCTGCAAGCCAGAAGGGAGTGACAGGACATAATTAAACTAATGAAAGGGAAAAACCTACAACCAAGATTACTCTACCCAGCAAGGATCTCATTCAGATTTGATGGAGAAATTAAAACCTTTACAGACAAGCAAAAGCTGAGAGAGTTCAGCACCACCAAACCAGCTTTACAACAAATGTTAAAGGAACTTCTATAGGCAGGAAACACAAGAGAAGGAAAAGACCTACAATAACAAACCCAAAATAATTAAGAAAATGGTAATAGAAACATACATATCAATAATTACCTTAACTGTAAACAGATTAAGTGCTCTAATCAACAGACACAGACTGGCTGAATGGATACAAAAACAAGACCTGTATATCTGCTGCCTACAAGAGACCCACTTCAGACCTAAGGACACATACAGACTGAAAGTGAGGAGATGGAAATAGATATTCCATGCAAATGGAAATCAAAAAAAAGCTGGAGTAGCAATTCTCATATCAGACAAAGTAGACTTTAAAATAAAGACTATTACAAGAGACAATGAAGGACAACACATAATGATCAAGGGATCAACCAAGAAGAGGATATAACAGTTGTAAATATTTATGCACCCAACAAAGGAGCACCTCAATACATAAGGCAAATGCTAACAACCATGAAAGTGGAAATTGATGGTAACACAATACTGGTAGGGGACTTTAACATCCCACTTTCACCAATGGACAGATCATCCAAAATGAAAAAATGTAACGAAACAGAAGCTTTAAGTGACACATTAAACAAGACGGACTTAATTGATATTTATAGGGCATTCCATCAAAAAACAACAGAATACACTTTCTTCTGAAGTGCTCATGGAACATTCTCCAGGATCAGTAATAGCTTGGATCACAAATCAAACCTTGATAAATATAAGAAAATTGAAATCATATCAAGTATATTTTCCAACCACAATGCTATGAGACTAGATATCAATTACAGGTAAAAACTGTAAAAAATACAAACACATGGAGGCTAAACAATATGCTACTAAATAACCAAGAGATCACTGAAGAAATCAAAGAGAGTATCAAAAAATACTTAGAAAAAAATGACAGTGAAAACATGACGACCCAAAACCTATGGGATGCAGAAAAAGCAGTTCTAAGAGGGAACTTTATAGCTATACAATCTTACATCAAGAAACAAGAGAAATCTAAAATAAACAAACTAACCTTACACCTAAAGCAATTAGAGAAAGAAGAACAAAAAGACCCCAAAGTTAGCAGAAGGAAAGAAATCATAAAGATCAGAACAGAAATAAATGAAAAAGAAATGTAGGAAACAATAGCAAAGATCAACAAAACTAAAAGCTAGTTCTTTGAGAAGAGAAAAAAAATTGATAAACCATTAGCCACACTCATGACGAAAAAAAGGGAGAAGACTCAAATCAACAAAATTAGAAATGAAAAAGGAGAAGTAATAAATGACACTGCAGAAATACAAAGAACCATGAGAGATTACTACAAGCAACTCTATGCCAATAAAATGAACAACCTGGAAGAAATGGACAAATTCTTAGAAAAGCACAACCTTCCGAGACTGAACCAGGAAGAAATAGAAAATATGAACAGAACAATCACAAGCATTGAAACTGAAACAGTGATTAAAAATCTTCCAACCAACAAAAGCCCAGGACCAGATGGCTTCAGAGGTTAATTCTATCAAACATTTAGAGAAGAGCTAACACCTATCCTTCTCAAACTCTTCCAAAATATTGCAGAGGGAGGAACACTCCCCAACTCATTCTACGAGGCCACCATCACCCTGATACCCAAACCAGACAAAGATGTTACAAAAACAGAAAACTGCAGGCCAAATTCAATGATGAACATAGATGCAAAATTCCTCAACCAAACACTGGCAAACAGAATCCAGCAGCACATTAAAGGGATCATACACTATGATCAAATGGTGTTTATCCCAGAATGCAAGGATTCTTCAATATACACAAATCAATCAATGTGATACACCATATTAACAAACTGAAGGATAAGAAGTATATGATCATCTTAATACATGCAGAAAAAGCTTTTGACAAAATTCAACAACCATTTATGATAAAAACCCTCCAGAAAGTAGGCATAGAGGGAACTTAACATAATAAAGGCCGTATATGACAAACCCACAGCCAACATCGTTCTCAATGGTGAAAAATTCAAATTATTTCCACTAAGATCAGGAACAAAACAAGGTTGCCCTTTTCTCACCACTATTATTCAACATAGTTTTGGAAGTTTTAGCCACAGCAATCAGAGAAGAAAAAGAAATAAAAGGAATCCAAATTGGAAAAGAAAAAGTAAAATTGTCACTGTTTGCAGATGACATGATACTATTCATAGAGAATTCTAAAGATGTTACCAAACAACTACTAGGACGAGTCAATGAATTTGGTAAAGTAGCAGGATAAAAAATTAATGCACAGAAATGTCTTGCTTCCCTATACATTAATGATGAAAAATTTGAAAGAGAAATTAAGGAAACACTCCCACTTACCACTGCAATAAAAAGAATAAAATACCTAAGAATAAACCTACCTAAGGAGACCGAAGACCTGCATGCAAAAATCTATAAGACACTGATGAAAGAAATTAAAGATGATACAAACAGATGGAGAGATATACCATGTTCTTGTACTGGAAGAATCAACATTGTGAAAATAAATATACTACCCAAAGAAATCTACAGATTCAATTCATTCCCTATCAAACTACCAATGGCATTTTTCACAGAAGTAGAACAAAGAATTTCACAATTTCCATATAAATACAAAAGACCCCAAATAGCCAAAGCAATCTTGATATAGGAAAATGGATTTGGAGGAATCAGGCTCCCAGACTTCCGAGTGTACTACAAAGCTACAGTAATCAAGACAGTATGGTACTGGCACAAAAACAGAAGTATAGATCAATGGAACAGGATAGAAATCCCAGAGATAAACCCACACACCTATGGTCACCTTATTTTTAAGGAGGCAAGAATTTATAATCAAGATAAGACTGTCTCTTCAATAAGTGGTGCTGGAACTGGAGAACTACATGTAAAAGAATGAAATTAGAACACTCTCTGCCACCATACACAAAAATAAACTCAAAATGGGTTAAAGACCAAAATATAAGGCCAGATACTATAAAACTCTTAGGGGAAAACCTAGGAAGAACACTCATTGACATAAATCACAGCAACATCCTTTTGGCCCACCTCTTAGAGAAATGGAAATAAAAACCAAAATAAACAAATGGGACCTAATGAAACTTAAAAGCTTTTGCACAACAAAGGAAACCTTAAACAAGACGAAAAGACAACCCTCAGAATGGGAGAAAATATTTCCAAACGAAGCAACTGACAAAGGATTAATCTCCAAAATATACAAGCAGTTCATGCAGCTCAATATGAAAATAACAAACAACCCAATCTAAGAATGGGCAGAGACCTAAATAGACGTTTCTCCAAAGAATATATACAGATTGCCAACAAACACATGAAAGGATGCTCAACATCACTAATCATTAGAGAAATGTAAATCAAATCTACAATGAGGTATCACCTCACACCGGTCAGAATGGCCATCATCTAAAAATCTACAAACAATAAATGCTGGAGTGGGTGTGGGGAAAAAGGAACCCTCCTACACTGTTGGTGGGAATGTAAATTGATACAGCCTCTATGGAGAACATTTTGGAGGTTCCTTAAAAAACTAAAAATAGAGCTACCATATGACCCAGCAATCCCACTACTGGGCATATACCCTTAGGAAACCATAACTCGAAAATCGTTATGTACCACATTGTTCATCGCAGCACTATTTACAATAGCCATGACATGGAAGCAACCTAAGTGTCCATTGACAGATGAATAGATAAAGAAGATGTGGCACATATATACAATGGAATATTACTCAGCCATAAAAACAAACAAAATTGAGTTATTTGTAGTGATGTGGATGGACCTAGAGTCTGTCATACAGAATGAAGTAAGTCAGAATGAGAAAAACAAATACCATATGCTAACACATATATAAGGAATCTAAAAAAGCAAACAGAAAATGGTTCTGAGGAACCTAGGGGCAGTGCAGGAATAAAGATGCAGACGTAGAAAATGGACTTGAGGACACGGGGAGGGGGAAGGGTATGCTGGGACGAAGTGAGAGAGTGGCACGGGCTAATATATACTACCAAATGTAAAATAGATAGCTAGTGGGAAGCAGCTGCATAGCACAGGGAGTTCAGAACTTGGTGCTTTGTGACCACCTAGAGGGGTGGGATAGCGAGGGTAGGAGGGAGACGCAAGAGGGAGAGGATACAGGGATATATGTATACGTATAGCTGATTCACTTTGTTATACAGCAGCAACTAAACAATGTAAAACAATTATACTCCAATAAAGATGTTAAACAAAATTATGATAATTCAGACTCTTGTGTTTTAACTACAATTAAGCCACCTCTTTTAAATTCTATTTTTAAATAATGGATAGATAAGACTTGGAATAGCTAATTTATGCACCATAAAAATAATCTCGGTGGCTTGGAATTTGTCCATTAATAACCAATTCGAGTAAGAACTCTCTTTTTACTGCTCCTCATTATTGGTTAAATATATGATTATATCAGCATCTTTCATATTCTCAAATTTCAGTCTACTTAAAATATTCAGAAACTTGATTTGTTAGAAAATTTTCAACTGAAAATATACATTATAAATCCATCTTTAACATTTCCAGTTGTTGAGATTCAGACTCAATCATTAGAAGAAATAATGTCTTTGTAATTTTTTCAGCCTGCAAAAAGTTAGGCTTCATAAGTATTTTCAGGCATATCTGGTGCTGTCAGCTAAAATGCCAAACACCAGATTTTTGCAGTGAAAATGTTCAAAGACAATCATTGACAACTCTGGTGAGAGGTCTTTCTCCCTCATAGCAAACACCTGCTGCTGTCTCCAACTGTCACCTCTTTCTCTGGAGTCCAAGCCACCTACTGTGCTTCCCAGATGACACCTCCCCCTCATCAGCCACCTGCAGCTTATGCCAACTGCCTTTTTTTCTTTTTCCTCCTCCTTGGGAAAAGCTACCTGCTGTCACAGAAAAAAGAAGAAAATTTAAGTGGGTACTTTTTTTCAGCTAATAATTCTTCCTGCCTTTATAAGGACATAAATGCTGGACTTTAGTGACTTCAGAATGACTTGATATTTAATGAAAATTTTCTGTCTGAGAAGAATGTGCATCAGCTTACATAATGCTTGATTTTCGAAAGAAACTTCACATTTTGTTTAAACTTTTCAAAAGTAACCTTTTGTAGTTGATTGAGCCAATAACAAAATTATACGCAAAGGATATTTATGAGTATTTAGAGGTAATTTGATAATAGAACAGAGCCACTTTGATATTACTTTTATTCAGAATTAGGTTTCAAAGGAAACTTCAGTTTAAGTATTTATTTTTATTCAGATATAAAAAGTATTCATTTAGTTAGACTGAAGAAAGGAAAGAGTTGGTTTACCAAAGAGTTATATGAAGGAAGGAAAGTATTCTGGAGCTTTTCTTGTATTTCTAGATTCATACTTACTGCCAGATATGTATTAATTTAACCTAAAATCTAAAAAAATTGATTTATTAGTTTAGTAAAGTTCATTATTAAATACTGGATGAAATATTAATACATGCATCAGCAGAGGTATTTTACCTCCTCAGTACTGCCATAAAATTTTTAAAACATTTTTAGCAGACATTACAAAACAAAATAATATTATTCTAATTATAAACTGATATGATACCTTTGGTATCACAGCTTGGAGATTTCACATATTATATTGGATAGTTTTCCATGTTATTCAAATTTCTGAAGACCATTTTATTGGCTATATTTTTGTCAGGTTAATTTATATCAAGTTTGTAATTGTTAGAAAAACTTAATAGATTATACTTGCTTGTCACTTCTGCAATATTTGTTTTGGCTTATTTCCCTCAGGGACACTAATTATCCATAGACTGGATCTCTGCTTTTTGTCATATTTTCTCTTGTAATTTTCATTATTTTCCTCTGCTTTCGGAGAAAGTATCTCTAGTTTGCACTATGTCATCATAATCATCACAATTTTGATTTTCTGAAATGCTGATTCTTATCTTCAACTGTTTCTGGTGTGGATTTTAATTTTGCTACAGGTTTTAGTTTCTGCACAGCCTTAATTTATATCTTATACATCCTTTTCCTTCTCATTTGTCACATTGTTCATAGTATACATAATTTCACTTATTTTATGGAGAACAGAACATGCAGTCTAACACTTCCCTATTTTCTTTTGTAAATAATTTTATAAAGTTTTATAATTTGTAGAGTTTATGTAGTTCTAAGTAGATTTTATAGTTTTTATTGTTTTAGTAGAAATAGCTTTTTTCTTAATGTAACAGAATCTCTTTATAGACTCCATGTTGTTCTTTGTCATAATGTTTACTTATTCAAGAATAAGTAAAGTTATATCTAGCATATT
This sequence comes from Balaenoptera musculus, assembly GCF_009873245.2. Classification (NCBI taxonomy): domain Eukaryota; kingdom Metazoa; phylum Chordata; class Mammalia; order Artiodactyla; family Balaenopteridae; genus Balaenoptera; species Balaenoptera musculus. Next base: position 75,726,933 of record NC_045806.1, on the reverse strand, counting down.
TACCAAGCATAAACTTTATTGGAATCTGTATCATTGATTCCTCTCTGTGGCTAGAATCCCCTCTAAGTTTTTAATCTGGCTGCTAGTTTGACATGCATAACCATATTCAAATATTCAGTTTGTATTAGTCTAGTTAAACTCTGATAATATAGGCAGGCCACTTTCCTGCTCCCATTGTCCAATCTTGGGACTATATAGAGGTATACTTATTATTTGACTCCATTGGTTAAATTCTCAGGTTTACACTAGATGCATGACTTCAGGTGAGGCATTTAACCTGAACATCTATTCCCTGCTCTCTGCCAGATTATTTTGAAGTATACCTCAGATGCCATATCATTTCATCTGTAATTATCTCAATATGTATCTCTAAAATAAAAGGATTGTTAAAATAAATAATCAAAATGTAGTGTTACCACACCTGAAACATTAACAATAACTTCTAAATATTAACATAATCCAGTCCTTCTGCTCATTTATCTCATTGCATTTTAGTATTTTAAAGGTTGTTTTTTAGTTCATGTTCAAATAAGTTCACCCCATTTTGACTGGTGGTATGTATTTTAAGTTTTTAAAAAATATATAGGTTATCTTACCATCTCTTTTTCTTGCTCCCTCCCTCACTCCATCCCTCTTTCTTTTTCTCTTTATTGTTTTTCTGAAGTAACCAGGTTGTTTTTTCTGTTCAGTTTCCCAATGTCTGGATTTAGCCTCCCCATAATATTGTTTCATGTGTTTCTTATTATAGTCTTTTTCCTGTAAATTATGTGTGTGTGTATATATATATATATATATATATATATATATATATATATATACACACACATATATGCATATATCATATGTAGCTTTTTTTCTTCAGGGGAGGGGCAAGACTACCTCATAGGGGCATTAAATATACAGATTCCTCAACTCATATTTGGTAATACTGAGATGATGCAGGGTGTATAGAAAAGGCAGAATAAATGTCTTTATTTATTTACCAGGAATCAGGATTTCAAAATAATGAAGTGGTGCTTAGCGTCCTCCACAAGTGATCAATGAGGTTTTTATTTGTTTTTTAAATGTAATTATAAACATGACAATATTTGACATATTTAAATCTTTTGTAGTTATTACTCTTATTGATACTTAAATGAGCTCCTCATTTTTGCCCAGTTGGACTTTTTTCAGGCTGGCTTTTAAGTTCTTTTTTGATATCACCCTAGTAGCTTTTGATAAATTTTGTATTTTCTGGAATGACAAGGTATTTCAGGCTCGTCTTGTACATCTGAGGCCCAGAGCCTAATTATTTAGAGCCTATGAAATGCACCTATGCTATCTTCTCTTGATTTTGCTACCATAACTCAACGGTCTGCTGTGTATTCTTCTGTTTCTTTAATGACTTCAGAATTCTTTCTATGTTCTTCCTTTATCCCTCCCCATGCTATTATCCTTGAGTGCTACAACATATCATGCTCACGATCCCAGTAACATTTTTACCACGTACTTCTTTTCTATTTTAAGTTCCAATTATTCAAATAGAGCTACTACTTAGATTTTGTACCGTTCAGCACCTCTTTTCCTTTAACAATTAAAAAAATTATTCTTCTAATACATCACCAACTTTATGGCTTTTCTTGTTTCATTCCCCATAGAGATTTTCCCAAAGCTTTTCCTGTTTTTAAAAATCTCCAATCTAAACAGTCTCCATCATTTTTGTAATAAGGAAAGACAAATCTGACTCCATATTAGGTCTGTTCTGTTCATGTGCTTAGTCATGCTGGCTCTGCACCTTTTGTAAAAAAATGTTGCCTATAACCTGAAATATACAGGATAGCCTATCCTCAGGGCTCTGACCTTTAAGAATCCATTCATATAGAGATAACATTTTCAGAACAGAGAATAACATTTGTTTTATTGGAGGTTTACAGGAACATCGTGACCTGACCTACATGGACATCTACAGAAACAAAGGATTCCGACACCAAGAAGTCTGAAACAACTAACCACGCCTCTCCTTCACCTTGCCTTTAAAAGTGCTTTGCTAAAACCCTTTGAGGAGTTCGGGGTTTTGGGGGCACTAGCCATGTGTCTTTTTGCATGCTCCTGCAATAAACATTTCTCTGCTCCAAACTTCAACCTTTCAGTTTGTTTGGCCTCACTGTGTGTCATGCACAAGAACTTGCGTTTGGTGACTATTTTAGCAGATGATCTTTCCTACAACTTTTCTGACATAGTCAAGATCTTTGTACATGAGTCTGCTTGACACTCCTCCATTACAATATTTCTGAGCATTTTCCCATAATACTCTTATTTTTCCCCCTTCCCTGAGTCTGAGGAATGATTGGCCATCTACATTTAGAACACTGATTCTGTGGTCTTTTTCTCTTCCTTTCCATTTTTTTCCGGACCTGCTTTATTAATTAACAACTGTTTTTCTGGCACTGTTAATCTCTCTCAGGTACTGATTTTTTTTTTTTTTTTTAGAAACATTTCCTTTGGTTCCACAACATTATACTAGCCTGGTTTTCCTCCCACTTCGCTGATTATTTCTACTTTGATGTCTAGTTCTTCTGCATTCTAACTATAATTATCAACAAGGATTTAATTTGAACAATTTCTCTTCTCGATATGTTCTATGTTTCACAGTTTCATCTCGGAAAGTAGATATTTTATACTGGTTAACAGAAGAGGCTTTGGATCGAGAGTGCTTGAGCTTGAATGCTTGGTTTCATTGTTTTCTATACCTGAAATATTGCTTTAGTTACTTGTTTTCTCTCTGCCTGTGTTATACCAAGTGTTAAGTGGAGATAATTATTACTAGCTTAAAGAGTTGTTTAAAGTTAACATTATATGAATTAGTACATGTAAAGTGCTTAAAACAATGTGTTGAAACATAGTAAATTATAAGCTGTTATTAATATATAGTCCTATGGCTTCAACAAATATTATTAGGGTACTACTATATGATAACCACCGTAATAGTCAGTGTAAAGAAAGAAATGAAGAAGAGTGTAATGAAGACAATATCATGAGTATTAAAAAATGGTATAGAAGGGTAAGAACTAGAAGAAGAATGAACTCTGTGTAGGTAGGCTAGGGAAGATTTTTCAGAGGATCTGATGTATGAACTGATGTTTGAAGAATGGATGAGGATTTTCAGTTGGATAAATGGATGAAAATTATTTCAGAATGAGAGTAGAGCATGTAGATGAGCACAAGGTATTTAAACTGCTGAAGAGAGCTTATGCTTATTGGAGCATTACGAGGAACAGTGGAGGGGCAGAAGCTATGCCTAGCGAGATAAGCAGGGCCAGGCCATCCTGTGCTTTGAATCTATATGAAGATAACTCACTAATCATTATCTTTAGTCTTGATCACTTTTTATTCTCACATTTCAAGCTTCCTGTTCCAGGCCCTTAGTCCTTCATACTTCAAGTATTATATTAGCCTGATTATCAGTCATACCTTGTTCAACACCTCCCCATAACCAATCCAGCTCTCTTTATTATTCTTCCATGTTTACAAACATTCAAGTCTTCTCTTTAATTAACAAATTAGGTCCAAACTTCATGATCTAACCTCAATCTAACTATTCAATTTATTTTCCCAGTCTCTTATTCATAGCCTCTATTCAAGCCCCCCCAAAAATCCTAAAAAGACTGTGTTTTTATACTTTTACACCATTCCACATGCTCTTCTCTTAATGCAGAATGATATTCTCTTAACTCACTCTGAAAAAAATCTTATCTATCATTCAGATGATATTTTTCTAAATGCTGATTTCATCTACTGAATATGATGTCTCCCACAGATTCATCTGTATTTATTAAGCCCCTTCTCTGTGCCAGGCACTGTTAGATATTTCCATATAGTATATATTTTAATATCCATATAAATCATTTAAGGAGGCATTGTTGTCTCTCTTTTACATAATTTAAAACTAAGAACCAGAGAAGTTAAAATTAAAAAACAAACCTAAATTCACACAGTTAAGTGGCAGAGTCCAGGTTTAAATCCAAGCCTTGCATTATATATCACTGTTGCCCTACTTTTGAGCTTACCTCTGAATTTTGTTTTAGCATATTTTGTAACATGTTATCATTTAAAAATATTCTTATTTGTGTCTAATTCTCTTTGGTGTCTATCAGAATACAAAGCACACTGTTTTGTACATATTTCTATTCAAGATGAATTGTGGAATGCAAACATAAATTAATAATGAAAAAAGTCTAGCTCCCCAATTTCATATGATCTTGCTCTCTAATAGGCTAAATATAAGGAAGAAGGGGCAAAACCAGTGAACATTATAGTCCCACCCTCAGTTCAGCACAGATCACATTTTCCTCTGAGAAATTGTGAAAGTAAATTAAATGGTGCCTAAGAAGTACTTAAAGCTTTTTATTTGAATGGTATTATATACATACAAGAATTTTAAAAAAATCATTGTAGATATTAACCTTGTGGGAAATTAGTTAAATCTATTTTGAGAAGTCTTTGCTGAGGAAATTAGTTTCATGATCTAGCGACACATGAGCCAATTGGTTTATGAACCAATATTTAAACAACCAGGCCCATTTACTGGACACGAGGGTACCATTGATCTAAAGACTATATTTAGTAAGTACAATATCCTTAGAATTAGTGGCTATTATTTTCTAGAGTTCATAAAATTTCATTTGGCCAATACTCAAGCCTAAAAGTATGAGTGCATGTGCTTAAGTATGCTGGACCAGTAAGTCAGCATGTCTTCACCAGTACTTTCTAATTTTACTTCCCTCCCCTTTTAATTAAATTTCCTTTAAGCTTAATCATTTGATTTAGCAAATTAAGACGAAACATTAAGAGGCAGAGTCAGTATTAGGCTAAAATAATTCTGATGCAGTTAGAGCATTAGTCTGTCTCTTAGAGACAATTAAATCAGCTACTGAAAACCTTTAAAACAGCTAGAAAGCAAACTTCATATTCAAATCCTATGGGAAAAACCACTATCATTATTGTATGTATGATACACCTCGTTTTTTCCCCCATTTTCAACGTGCTCCTTTATTTCATGCTGCAAAGGCTTATACATAGTATGATGATTTTTTACAGTTGTCAGGAATTTAATATTAGTCCTTTTACTTTTTGGCTCTCAGGATGTGTTTGAAGATCATTGAATTGTATACAAAATTTAATTGTTTTTTTCTCCCAACTGGAGAATAGATAAAAGTTATAGCAGCATATTTAACCTATGAGTTCTGACCTATATTTCTTACTCTGTGTGGCACAAAATATTTTGTAATATGTCCTCCAAATCCCGTATGTGATTAGAAATGATATTATGAGAAATTCTATTAGTGGTACATTTTGTTGAACTCTGACTCATAAGTGGACAGATTCATCATAAAGGTGAAAAGAGTAAATGGGTGGGAAATATTGAAATATGGCTCTGAATGGCTGAGAATAGAACTAGAATAGAAGAGAAATAATGGACTAATAAAATGGAACATGAGAATATATTAAAAATGGAAGTTAAAATGTTGGAGAGACGTTCTTTGACCTAGTTCAAGTCACTTAAACTCTCTCAACCTCAGTCTGCTCATCTGTGGGGAAAATAATTACTGTATCACAAAGATTTGATCACTAAATGAGAATGCTGGGAAGGGCCTTGGAATTGGGTTTAAATAATGACATAAGGTTACCTGTTTTTTAACTTTTGAAATGATATATAGTTCATTTTAAAACTTTTTATATCAACATGTTCCGTCATGGTCAAGTAAACTTTATTTAAATGGCTCCTTTCTATTTATTCTCAAGTATTTTGTTCAGTAATATGGTTACTACTATTAATACTAGCCTACATATTACATTTGAAATCCTTTATGAAATCTAAATATTGATAATACCGTAAAGAGTTTTTGTGAAGATTAAATAAGATTTTCAATGTAAAGGACTAAGAACAGTATCAGACACAGTATAAGAACTCGTTAATTATTATTATTATTATATTTTTTTAAATTATTAACACCTTTAATTATTACTTATTTATTTGGCTATGTTGGGTCTTCGTTTCTGTGCGAGGGCTTCCTCTAGCTGCGGCAAGTGGGGGCCACTCTTCATCGCAGTGCGCGTGCCTCTCACTGTCATGGTCTCTCTTGTTGCGGAGCACAGGCTCCAGACGCGCAGGCTCAGTAGTTGTGGCTCACGGGCCTAGTTGCTCCGTGGCATGTGGGATCTTCCCAGACCAGGGCTCGAACCCGTGTCCACTGCATTAGCAGGCAGATTCTCAACCACTGCACCACCAGGGAAGCCCCATCATTAATTATAAATTATTAGTATTACTTCTTTCTTCAGGTTGAGGTGAATTTTTAAACTATAGATCATAACTGCTGTTTGAAATACATTAAAATAATAATATCTTTAAAAGATTATAATTGGTGAGTTAATAAGAGGCATTTCCTTGTGATTTTATCAAGTTTGAATTATACAGGCTATAAACAATTTTGGCAAAGAGTGAAGTGAGGAAGTTGACAATTATGAAATTTTAGTGAGATTTTCCTTCTTATCACCTTATATTTGTACCAGAGGTGTACTTTTGTTTCTTTATTGAAGTATAGTTAATTACAATGTTGTGCCAATCTCTGCTGTACAGCAAAGTGACTCAGTCTTACATATATATACACTCTTTTTTCAATATATTTTTTATTATGGTTTACCCCAGGAGATTGGATATAGTTCCCTGTGCCATACATTAGTACCTTGTTGTTTATCCATTCTAAATGTAATAGTTAACATCTACCAACCCTAAATTCCCAGTCCACCCCTCTACCCCCACCCCCCACCCCCCCAGCCACCACAAGTCTGATCTCTATGTCTGTGAGTCTGTTTCTGTTTTGTAGGTAGATTCATTTGTGCCATATTTTAGATTCTGCATATAAGTGATATCATATGGTATTTGTCTTTCTCTTTCTGACTTACTTCACTTACTATGATAATCTCTAGTTGCATCCATGTTGCTGCAAATGACATTATTTTGTTCTTTGCTATGGCTGAGTAGTATTCCATTGTATATATATAGTACATCTTCTTTATCCATTCATCTGTTGATGGACATTTAGGTTGTTTCCACATCTTGGCTGTTGTGAATAGTGCTGCTATTAACATAGGTGTGCATGTATCTTTTTGAATTATAGTTTTATCCAGATATATGCCCAGGAGTGGGATTGCTGGATCATATGTTAATTCTATTTTTAGTTTTCTTAGGAACCTCCATACAGTTCTCCATAGTGGCTGCACCAACTTACATTACCAGCAACAGCATAAGAGTGTTACCTTTCCTCCACGCCCTCTCCAGCATTTACTGTTTGTAGACTTTTTGATGATGGCCATTCTGACCAGGTGAGATGATACCTCATTGTAATTTTGATTTGTGTTTCTCTAATAATTAGTGATGTTGAGCATATTTTCATGTGCCTGTTGGCCATCTGTATGTCTTCTTTGGAGAAATGCCTATTAAGGTCTTCTGCCCATTTTTTGATTTTTTTTGTTGTTAAGTTATATGAGCTTTTTGTATATTTTGGAGATTAAGTCTTGTGGTTTAACATTGGCTTTAGAACAGAAGGTATCAACTCTGGTACCACTAATTTTATGTCCTTGGCAAGACACTTGACATTTTTTAAGTTTCTGTTTCCCTTACTTCTAAAATTTAGGACATTCATAAATGTCATTAGGTTGCTATGAGGGTCAAAAGAGTTGGTGATTGTACATGTATTTTGTAAGGAGTAAGGTCTTATTAAAACAACTAATGATGCACTTAATAGAATATAGATCAATATATATTTCTCTTAAGTATGGGAGATCAGTTTCTATCCTCAAGGCTGCTACTAAACTAACTGTAATTGGGAACAAGTAGTGCAGAGTTTCAGAACATATTTCACAGAGCCAAGACATATACATGGGACAGAGTAATATCTTCAAAAAATGGTTCTGAGACAACTGTATATACACATGCAAAAGAAGCAATTAGATTCCTACTTCACACCATAGACAAAAATTAACTCAAAATGGATTCAATCAAACACATAAATGTAAGGGCAAAAACTATAAACCTCTTAGAAGAAAACATAGTTGCAGAAGCTATAGAAGAAAAAATAAACCTGTACATCATAAAATTTTTAAAAATTGTGTTTCAGAGGACACCATCAAGAAACTGAAAAAACAACTCACAGAGTGGTAGAAAAATTTTGCAAAATATGTATCTGATAATGGAGTTGTATATAGAATATATTTTTAAAAACCATTAAAGTTTAACAACAAAAAGAGAACCCAATTAAAAAATTGACAAAGGGCTTGAAGAAACACTTCTGCAAAGAAGATAGGTAAGTGACTAATAAGCACATGAAAAGATACTCAACACCATTATCCATCAATGAAATTAAAATCAAATAAAAAATAATGTACCACTTCACTTACACTATGATGGCTACAACCAAAAAGTCAGATAATAAAAACTGCATGTGAGGATGTGGAGAAATCAGAACCCTCATATACTACTGCTTTGGATTACAATCTGGCAGTTAATTGATTAAACATAGTGTTACCATATGATCTAGCAATTCCACACCTAGAGAATTTAAAACATATGTCCACACAAAAAGTTGTACATGAACATTCTTAGCAGCGCTATTCTTAGTAGCCAAAAGGTGGAAACAATATAAATGTCCATCAACTGATAAATAAAATGTGATATATGAATATGATAAATAAAATACATATCCATATAATAGAATATTATTTGACAATAAAAAAAATAGAATACTGATACATGGTACAACATGGATGAACCTCGAAATCATTATGTTAAGTGAAAGAAGCTGGTCATAAATGACTACTAATTCCATTTACATGAATGGTGTAGAATAGGTAAATATTTAGGGTTATAAAGTAGATTAGTAGTTGCCTAGGGCTGGCAGTTAGGTGGAGGCATTTGGCAGTGTTTGGTATTCTTTTATGAGGTAGTTAAACATGGCCACAAGAAGAGACAGAGGAGAGGCTCAGGATAAAACATAGTTTATCATACTCACAGGTTCTAGAGACAGGAGGTATGATGTGCCAGGCAGAGCCACATTGGATAGACACCAGTGTGGTCAGGAGGCAGAAGTGAGGAGAGTTTCCCAGAAAGTCAAGGTGGTACAGAGTGAAGAGATTAGGATTGGTTAGTTTGAATAATTTCCATGGGTTCTGGGCAACTTGCCTGGTACCTAGTCCCAGAATGAGTAAGGCAGAGGCATACTGCCTCCCGGGGTACAGAGGCCAGCTAGAGGAGGTATGTCCCTGAATTGGTTAGTTTACATATCAAAAGCATGCTCACAACTGGGGTCTGGGCCCTTTGTTATCTCTAAGAATTGGTTAACCCAGGGAGAGGCATTATCTCCCTAGCCATAAAAGATTTATTAAGATGTCAAAAGATCATAATATACAGAGAATTACATACACACACAAATACAATACAGGGAGTAACCACTAATGAGTATAGGGTGTCTTTTTAGGGTGAAGAAATAATTTAAATTTGATAGTGATGATGGATCATACTCTGTGAATGTGCTAAAAGTCATTGAACTGTCCATTTTAAATGGATGAAATGTATGGCATGTGAATTATATCTCATTAAAACTGTTAAAAAATAAAGAATCTATGCCACAAATCTAAATAGTCTTGGTTTAAAACCTGGCTTTATTACCTAGTAGCTTTGAACAAGTAACAACCACTCTAAGCTTCAGTTTTCCCTTTTATGAAATGAGTATAATCATCATCATCATCATCATCTCTACCACATGTAATTCTTATAAGGATCATTTGACATAATGTTTGTAAAGTGCTAAGCATGGTGTCGGGCATAAAGTTTAAACAAACTAAACAATTAACAAGGTATTTGCTTTGGGCATTAGTTTCCTTATCTGTAAAATGAAAGACTTGTGCTAAATAGATTCTAAGATTCCTTTAGAGTTCTAACAATTACATGATTCAAAGCATAAATAACCTATGTTTATATAAGAAAGAATGTCATTGATCAATATATTTCCCAAAGTGATATATATATATAAATGTTATTGAAAATTAATGTTTTAGTCCAATAAGTCATGCTCATGAAAATATGTTTTTACTGCTGGACTTCTCAAGGCTACAGAGCATGTATCATTTCCAAATCTGAAATATTACAGAGCTGCCATTTAGGCAAGTAATGATCAGAAGTTTATTCTCTATTCTGCTACAATCACCACTGTAGACACCATCATCTTGTAATTACTATTAATAGTAAATTTATTATTATTTTACTATTTATAAAAATTTGTGTTCAGAAAATATTTAAACTATAGATTCTGAAAAGAACATTATATTTTTACATGAAAAATCATATTTATTGACCAAATATGTAAAAAGCAAAACAAAACATGGAGCATGTGTTAATTTAAACTGCTAGAATAGTTTGAGCCCCAGGGCCATAGGTGATTTCTAGGCAGTAATAAGAAAATCATTGGAAAGGTCATCTAACACTGAGGCATTTGGAATTAGTCATCATTTTGTCACTTTGAGATGCAGGGAGTGGTTGCTCAACATCCTGTTATACCCTCAAAGCAGTATTTCCCATAATGCAATTTGCAGTGATTTTAAATTCTTCCTTAGTGGGTACAAACTGGGTCAAGGGAGAGATCAGAGAGCCAGCTGCACAAGAAATATAAGCACGTTTTCTGATTGTGCTACACAGGATTTCAGAGTTCCAAGAGTCCTTGACAGGGGAGGAGGCTCTTTGAAGAAAGCATTGCTCACAGAGGAGAGATTTAATATCTTTCTCTCTAGGTTCCAGAGTATCACATTCTGGGGCTGGAACAATAACACAAATCAGAAGCAATAAATCACGGTAAGAAAGACAAATTATTTCAGGCTTGAGACAGGTAAATGAGTAAACTTGGCAGGTTATAAAATATTAGAGAGTGGTGAGGAACTTTACATGCACCATGTAAAGATATTCAAATTCTAGAGATTTTTTAAAACACCGTGGGGACCAAATTAAATCACCTGAATTTAGTTCTTCTCTGACAGTAGAAGCCTCTGTCAACTAAATAAACTCATGGCTTGATTGTCAAATATGATTTAGTCTGACCTTTTTCTAGTTAAACACAATTTTGAGAAATGTAAGTAACAGAGTGAAAATTAATATGGGTTTTTGGGCTTGTGCTAAAAACAGGAGATATTCCTATGCAAAATTGTGAAATAAGATAATATTATTTTATCCCTTTATCCTCCTTTCTTTTTCTTCTCTAACTTTCTTCCATTCTACCCTCTTCTCCTCCCTACCTATCCTTGTTACCTATCAAAACCTATTTTCATAGGCAACCTCCATGTCCATTCCCTTATTTCTCTTTTTCCTCTTCCCTTTACTTAGAATCCAGTGGGGGTGTCTTGGTTAGTTAGTATGAAAATAACACTACCTTTCAGCCTAAACCTTTGATGTCTTATACAAGTGGAGTGAGTAAGTTGTTAAAACTCTGGGCCATGGACTAGATATCTTTAGTTAGAGGAGTGTTTTTTAGTGTTTTACAAGGGTCATATATTTAACCTGTGATGATGGCTAGAATGCCACAGGAGGTGGGGGGGTTGAAAGACATCTTCTCACATTGCATATTATGCTCTGCATTATTTTAAAATTCACTTACTACTTATCGATCCCAAAGCTAGAAAAACTTAAGAGAAAAATGGAGAAAGCTTAGCTTAAACAATACATTTGAGAGGTAGAAAACATGTAATTTTCACTTTTTTTTTTAGTAGTCTACCACTCTTTGACACAAAGATAAACTAAATAGTTGTTTGCTTGTCATATGTTACAGGGTAAGTAAGATCAAAGTTCCATAGTGAGAAAATTGTAATTCATAAGATTTTTATACGAAAGTAAAAAAAAGTAACAGATTAGAAGATCCACATACACAATGCATGAAGTGCAAAAAAACAATTTGTGGCCGAGTGATAAATGCCATAGTTTGTCTATAGACTTGGGTAACATTTTAACAAAGTCCTTCCTTGTACATTACTACACTTTATTTTTCATATCACGTGTCCTGAGATAAAATATTATGTCTGTAATGTCTTAAGTAAATTATACAATATAATAGCTGGACATTTCAGAAATTAAGTCAATTTTAACTTAAATAGATTAATCCTCAAGGAAATGTTTTCTTTGCATTTTTTTTGTTTAAAAAAACTGAAAGGAAAAGATACTTTGTTGACAGAATGATCTGGATCAATTGACAGAATTTTTGTTATAACAAAATTAAATCTAGGAACTTAGTCAAATAAATTTTACTTTATAACTAAATAAAATTTGCCTAATAGCAAATTTTAAAATAAAGAGAACAGTGGAGGGAAAATGCCCTTTATGAGTTAGCGAAATGAAGTCTCCATGACAAATTAATTGATAGCTATTGGGTACTAAGTGGATTTCAAAAAGGTGGCATAAATGTATAGTTACATACATGCATACGTGTATGTGTGTGGACACAGAGAGAGAGAGAGAGAGCTATTTTAATAACAGTTAATTGGACTTTTTGAAAAATACTGGAGAGGCCTATATGACAGATTTATCTATGCAGCTAGTAGTCATTATGTTTTATTTTAAAATATTTATATGTGTAAGGCAAATATTTTAGAGAGAGAATTGCCAGCTGAGATTTTCTTGTGTGTTCATTTCTGCAGGCATCTTTCTGACATACAAATACACTTCCTTCAGGAGAGCTGTCAACCTTAGTTCTGCTATGATATTGGTTCTTATACAGGATTGCAAGGTGGTGAGAGGCAGGTATTATAATAACTCTCTATTATAATTTAATTTCACAGGTGTAATAAAAAGACAGACTAAAATAACATGGAGAAGAATAGTGAAATTGTATATCAGACAGAGATTTAAATAAGCCAAGATGATTGGTTTTATAGATCTTGAATCTAGAGAGTTTTCCATGTGACACAGACAAGCATGGTAACCAGCAGAAATGACTTCCTAAACACACAGTGTTTAATCAAGAACATAGGTCAGATCCCCTGACATTATGTGCCAGCTTTTAACCACAAGGCTCTTTGAAACCTAAAGCAAACATATGGTTTTAGCAACTTAGAAAATTCCTTCAAACACACATTATTTTGCAATCTAAAATAATTCTGTGAAGAGTATGACTTTATATAAATTCTTTAATCACTTTGGAATTCTTAAAGAACACAGACAGGCTTGACCTTTGAGCTCCTTTTACATTGACCTAGGAAGAGTACCTTATCACTCTGTACAGATAGAACTTCTTCCCCAATGAGAAAGAAACATTGCTTTGTACATTGTACCATTTTAAAACCATTTAGGAAGAACAAGGGCATTAATCAGAACAGAAGATTTTAAATATTTATGAACTAGCTTGGAAGGAGCAGTACAACTTTTTAATTAAGCATTCTTGTGCTCCAGTGAGTACAAAATGTCCCTTTCATGATAGTATCACACCATCTCTGCTGTGAGACTCTTGCTTCATTGCTTATCATATTAAGATCTACTCCTAAGTCTAGTATTCAAGGCTCTTGATATACTGACCTACCCATCCCATCTCACATTATGACCAGTGAAAACCCTTTGCTCTAGTCAGACAAAATATAATTGTTATTAATCACAACTCTTAATTTGTTTCAGAATACATTTTCCCTCCTTTGCCCAGCTTTGCTGTGGTATCTTCATAACTCTTCGTATTTCTTAATTTCACTAGTACTTGTATTATGAACTTCACATTCTAGCACTGAATGAAATACTGCATTCTAGGACACATGTTATTTTAAATAATTATGCTTGTTTCTTTACCTGTCTTTTATAACCTTGAGACAAGTGTCCTTGTATTATATATATATTTTTTCTCCCATCTTCTACCATAGTGATCATTTTATAAATATTTAAGATCCTTAAACTGAATCTGAATTCAGCATCTGCTTTATCAAATATAATCCATGATTTGGGGAGACTGAAATTTACCTAACTCAGAAATCAGAAATACCTCCATAAGTGCTTTGTTCACTGTGTTATTAACATGACAAGCTTGTTGGAATAGTAATGCTAAAACTTTTAAACTAAATCCCTTCTATGCAGATCAGTGCCGCTTACTTAGTGGGGTTGGACATGATTTTATATAATACATGCAGCTAGAATATGACCATTTAATAATGGACTCAGCAAAAGCAACAGTCAGCAATTGGGGCAAACTGTCTTAAGTTTCTGCCACTTCTTCAACAGCTGTTCCAGTGTCTGACTTAGTTCATCAGTTGGAGATGACCAGACATGACTGTTCAAACTCACAGTGGTATTATGTCAACATCTGGAAATTTGTAATGTTCACTGTTTTGACTAGTTGTAAGTGTTAGAGTCATTCTGCCTAGAAAATGAGTTCTTCCATTATTAAGATAAGAATGCCTATGATAAAAAATAGTTTTCTGACTGATTGCTTTTTTTCTGGGATGGATTTAAAGGGGCATTAAAGTCAGTTTTAATCTATTTTTAATTTGCCTTAAGACTTCAATGTAAGGAGAGGAAAGGAAGCCAGCAAAATGAGAAGGGTTGGAGTTGGGCACACTAGCTCTCATTTGTGGTTAAACCAGCAGAATGGGAAAGTGTGTCAAAATTAAGAGTGTAGAGGTTTGGAAAATGGTTTATTGTACAAATTAATGCATAGAGAGGGCAATAGAAAGATATTAAACAGGAGATACCAACACATATTGAAGTATTTCAATTTAAGACAAAAAAATAATTTAAACATGATTAAACAAAGAAATTAAGTAGATGAAGCAAAGAGTGGAAATCTTTTTTTTGTGAACTTTTTGGTAAATTTTGTTTCTCAAACATGCTGCAAAACAGAATAGATGGATGAAGCGTGGACTATTACCAAGCCAAATAAGCAAGGGGGAAATTATATCCATAGAAAGAAAATAGTTTGTTTGGAATGTGGCCTGGGCAGTGAGGTTATATCTACTCTTATGTGAAGTTCTGGCGTAATTTAATGCTTAGGAGGAGTTCAGCCATGAGAACCATTTTAACTTATTTTGCAGACTCTAAGAAGATCATTATAGGACTAACTCAAAGGGAAGGGTAGTCTTTATATTTAGCCTCCTCAGCAATTGGAGACAAGGTATTTTGGATTAATTGATGTCATTATATGAATATATGATTTTGTGCTAAGAGGAGATTAGATTAACGTATAACTGATAGTTGAACAGCATAATTTTAATTATTAAAAAATAAAATAAAAAGGAAATAAAGCATTTCCCTTTTATAGTGACAAATAATCATGGGATAAAAAATAGTTGTAAAACACAGTTTTGCAAGATGAAAAAGTCCTAGAGTTCTGTTGCACAACAATGTGAATATATTTAACACTACTGAGCTGTACACTTAAGAATGGTTAAGATGAAAAATTTAATGTGACTATTTTTTTACCACAATAAAAAAATATATATATTAAAAGTAAATATTAAGGTTGCTGAAAATATTGAAAAAACTGAAAACACAAGAAGAGCTATTGTAGGCTGAACATAGCTGGGAGCAAACTCAGGTATGGTCTTTCTTATTTGAGTCAAATATTTGAAAATAAATCATACAGAATGATACAAAATTATTAAAGACAAAAGAACTTTAATAATGAACTAACTTTTTAAAGGCATTTTTTTTCCTGCCACTCTTAAATACTTTTATATAAACCCCTGGTCTAAGTTTATATAATTAAAACTGCTAACTATACATATATTCATCTGTTTATGTAATAATAACCTTTCTCAAGGCAAGAAAATACAGATTAAAACTATAAACTTTACTTTTTCTTAAATTTTATTGAAGTATAGTTGATTTACAATGTAATCGGTCAGTTAATAAGAGATATTTCCTTGTGATTTTATCAAATTTGAACTATTCAGATTATAAACAGTTTTGTCAAAGAGTGAAGTGAGGAAGTTGACAATTATAACATTTTAGTGAGATTTTCCTTCTTATCACATTATATTTGTACCAGTGGTGTACTTTTTTTTTTAATTTGAAGTATAGTTGATTTACAACGTTGTGCCAATCTCTGTTGTACAGCAAAGTGACTCAGTTTTACACATATATACATTCTTTTTTCAATATTCTTTTCCATTATGGTTCATCCCAGGAGATTGGATATACTTCCCTGTGCTATACAGTAGGACCTTTTTGTTTATCCTTCTTATATATTCTAGTCTGCATCTGCTAATCTCAAACTCCCAGTCCTTCCCTCCCCCAACCCACCCCACCCCACTGCCTTGGCTACCACAAGTCTGTTCTCTATGTCTGTGAGTCTGTTTCTGTTTCATAGATGCGTTCATTTGTGTTGTATTTAGATTCCACATATAAAGTGTTATATAAAACCATAAACTTTAAGCAGGTTTCTAGGATTATTGGAATACAGTTATTTTGAATTCATTTGGCATTTGCTTAAAAGAGACGGTGTTTTATATTTTTAATGTAGTATATTTTAAACTAAGCAATGATAATTTTGAGCTTTTTTGTAGAAATTACATCACTGTTTTATTGTAGTAGTTTATTGGTAATGCTATATGTTTCCATGAAATTAAATATATACTACAGAGATGGAAGAGTGTTGTTTGCCAATAACATATGTGAATGATTTTTTTATGATGAAATTTCACACTATTTCTGAAATAGGTGAGTAGATTGTATAAGCAGGCCACAGTTGATATCTTCATCAAAAAAAAAAAAAAAATGTCAGGGTGCTTCCATCTCAGTCTACTAGGAATTTTTAAGAGCAAATTTCTTTTAATGATAATAGTTCAGGGGTCAAAAACCTAGAAACCTGATGTTACTTTGTGATTAGAGTAGACATGTATTCACCTGAGACATAGCTCTCCCTGTTCAAATATTTGCAGAGGAAAACAAGTCTATCTATCTCTATAGGCTAAAATTATAGACGCTTACCCTTTGGACTAGTGCAATTCAGAGGAAGAAAGAAGCAAAGCTGCGTTTTTTTGGAATCACAGTAGGCCTTAATTGTTCCGGAAAGAATTGCCTGGGGTAAACGTACTTCAACCTATCCTATGGCATTTAGACAGGAACCTTTCAGCAGCATGTAGTATGGTTTGAATATCATAGTAAGACATTAGGGAGGACAACTCTTAGCACTTCTACATTAATCAAAAGAGTTGTTCACTGAAAAAACAGTATTCAGTGATCTGCTTTCCTTTGAGCATGAACAAAGGCTTTTTTCATCTCTGTCAAGGAAAGTGGAAACAGTGTATGTTAGCTTGGAAAAGAAATGGCTTTAAGGAATTTCACAAGCTCATAAATCTGGAAGTGACCTTGAGAGGTCAGCTGAACTTCACTTTTAGACCACACCTAAACCAATCCTGGAGAGATGAGACTCTGTCCAGACAAATGAGTTCTTGAAATTCTTTGGCAATAGAAACTAAATGAGTTGTGAGATCTTTCTCTCCAAGAATAATATCTCTTGTTTTGAGTGTGGATACCTGGTTCCTTCTTAGGAAATCAATGAAAATTCCACATGTGTTAAGATTTTATCAAACACAAAGTGGGTAAAATATTAACCCACATTTCTTAAACATATATTGTAAGAGATTAACTATTAAGAGTCTTTATATGAATACAATATTTAGGGGAAACAATAAGGAACATAGTATTGCTTTTATCTTCTTGCCTCAATTTTGTTTTTCATTACTCAATGCTACTTTATAACATATTTACATGGGGAATAGTGAATTTTTTTGTATTTTTCTCACTTCAGCTTTAAAGTGATTCCTTAATAATATTATTGCCATTATAACATTCATGTGTGATTTTTACTTCAAATATATATATTTTAAATATGATGCCATTATTTTCTCTTAAAAATACAAATCACATGTTCTACTCATCAGTAGAAGCACTGGTTTGGGGCCGATGTTTCTAATTCCCTATAGCAAGCCTGCCACAATGCTTTCTTTGATTCATTACTTGTTTTTATACCTTCTGAAGTGAGAATTTTTTTGGGTACTTTAATGTTTTAAGAAATCAAAGGTATATTTCATTTAAGCAGCAAGGATTACAATATTAGCATATCGTTTTACAGTCTTTACAATGAGTCTCCTTCTTCAATGCCCATTTTAAAAATTTTTATTGAAAAACTTTAAGTCAGAGGGAATTTGTTGTCCTATTTGAAAACTATCTAAGAAACTTTTGTTTACTGTAATGCAACAGTTTTATATATTAGGCCAAGTTCAGAAGACACTAACATATACACATTTGTTATGAAATGGCTAGAAATTCCTTATCATGGTAATACTATATTTACAGATTAACTCATACTTATATTCAGTTAAATCATAATGTTGCAGTGGTTAGTGAGTTTCTTTATTTATCAATTCAAAATAAATGGATGCTGAAACAAAGCCACACATACATATTATATAGTTTTATTAAACAGGAAAAAATGATAAAAGAGAAAGTAATTAAATCTATATTGGTATTTTATATCATTTACATAGCAGAACTTACTCATGGTACAAAATTGAGTTTAAAATTGTATATGAAGGAAACCATAAACAAAACAAAAAGACATCCCTCAGAATGGGAGAAAATATTTGCAAACAAAGCAACTGACAAGAGATTAATCTCCAAAATATACAAACAGTTCACGCAACTCAAAATCATAAAAACAAATAACCCAGTCAAAACATGGGCAGAAGATCTAAATGGACATTTTTTCCAAGAATGGCATACAGAGGGCCAAAAAGCACATGAAAAGATGCTCAACATCACTAATTATTAGAGAAAAGCAAATCAAAATGACAATGAGGTATCACCTCACACCAGTCAGAATGGCCATCATCAAAAAATCTACAAACAATAAATGCTGTAGAGGGTGTGGAGAAAAGGGAACCCTCCTACACTGTCAGTGGGAATGTAAATTGGTACAGCCGCTATGGAGACCAGTATGGAGGTACCTTAAAAAACTAAAAATAAAACTACCATATGATGCAGCACTTCTAATCCTAGCCATATACCTGGAGAACACCATAATTCAAAAAATACTTGCACCTCAATGTTCATTGCAGCAGTATTTATAATAACTAGGACATGGAAGCAACATAAATGCCCATCAACAGAGGAATGGATAAAGAAGATGTGGTACATATATACAATGGAATATTACTCAGCCATAAAAAAGAAGAAAATAATGCCATTTGCAGCAACATGGGTGGACCTAGAGATTATCATATTAAGTGAAGTGAGTCAGACACAGAAAGACAAATATCATATGATATTGCTTATATGTGGAATCTAAAAAAAAGAGTACAAATGAACTTATTTACAGAACAGAAGTAGAGTCACAGATGTAGAAAACAAACTTATGATTACCAGGGGATGGAGGTGGGGAAGGATAAATTGGGAGATTGGGATTGACATATACACACTACTATATATAAAATAGATAACTAATAAGAACCTACTGTATAGCACAGGGAAATCTACTCAATACTCTGTAATGGCCTATATGGGAAAAGAATCTAAAAACAGGGTGGATATATGTTTATGTATAACTGATTCACTTTGCTGTACAGGAGAAAGTAACACAACGTTGTAAATCAACTATACTCCAATAAAAAATTTTTTTAAATGTATATGGATGGATATTTTTATTACTGAAAATGAGAAATTTTCCATTTCACCAGGCAGAAGAGAAAAATAACCACATGATACAGTGTAGGTACTGTGTTCATCACTTACTAAAATAAAAATAAAATTATATTAAAATTCAACTCCATGTCTACAATCTTTAATCCACACTTAGTTGCTGGTAGAGATATTATTTGTATCTAAATATGACTTCTTAATTAATTCATTAATTAATTCCTTAAAAATTTATTTTGTGACTGCAAGCATTGTTCTAGCTCCTGACAATAGAGAGGGAAAACAGACAAAAATTCACATCTTTATGGAGTTACCATTGTAGTACTTGGTTGCAGACAATACACTGATAAGTGAGTAAAACATGTAGTATGCTTGATGGTCACAAATGCAATTTTAAACAGGGAACTCCAGGGACAATTAGAAAGCCTCATTGGAACACAGATTTGAGTGAGGTGAGAAACTGAGCCATGTAGATATCTGAGGGATGAAAGTTCTAGAGAGAGGAAACAGTCAGCACAGGGAACCTGAGACAGGAATATGCCTGGAATGTTCAAAGGGGAGCAAGGAGGCAGTATGACTGAAGTGAAACAAGAAAGTAGGAGAGTAGCAGCAACTGATGTCAGAGAGACGATGGGTTGAAAAAGGAGCAGCTAATGTAGGATCATGTCCATTTTATGAAACATGCTTATATTCTGGATATTATGGGACACCATCAGAATATTTTGAGTGGCATGATATGATTTATGTCTTAAAAGGATTATGTCAAATGCTGTGTTTAAAATAGATTTTACAGGGACAAGGGTGGAGGTGAGGAGATCATAGAGAAGGTTGCTGCAATAGTCCAGATAAGGGATAATGGAACAGCATGTGTAACTCTGGAGGTAGTGAAAAGTCGTCTAATTCTCATGCAGAACTGACAGTATTTGCTGACAGATTGAATACGGGATATAAGATTAAAAGTTCACGAAAATGATTCCAAGGTTTTAAGTTTTGGAAATGGATAAAAACAGTTGCCTTTTATTGAGATAGATTATTAACCTTCCCCGTTTCACTCTCAAAAGTACCCACGTTTGAATGATCAGTTGTATAGTCACCCTGGTTATAGGGAATAAAGCAGGAAAATCAAGGGATTGGGGGGGAGGAGTGGGAGTCAGCTGATTGTTCTTGACCATTAAATTTGAGATGATTCTTAGGTGTCCAAGTGGAGAAGTACAGGTGATTCAAATATAAGTATTCATCTTATGGATGAGGTCCAGGCAGGATATACAAATTTGTGAGTAGTCAGCATATTGATGGTTTTTCAGCTCATGAGACTTAAAGAGCTCACCAGACAATTTGAAATCACAAAATGAATATTAATTAAGCAGATTCCTCTTTTTCTGTTATTATTGTATTCTTTTGACAGAAATTACTACTTACGCTATATATTGATGTTTCTATCACCTTAAACTCTAGAACAAAAGTATTGAACATTTTTAGTATAAAATAACAATGACCCATTTTGTGTTGAAAAGAGCATTGAATTTGGAATTGCCAACCTCAGCTTCTTCCTCAGTAAATTTAGAATAAAAATATACAGTAATATACTACACAATTACACAATACTACAAGATGATTCTAAAATACAATATTATTTCAGTGGAATATTATTTGCTTCAAAGGAATGTTGTGAGGATGAAATGGTAAAATATATATGAAAGTCCTTTATAAACCATGTAAGGGCTGTGGTAAGGGCAGAATAGCAGCCACCTTGTAATTCACTTTGATTCCCATAAGCTTGCACAGTTCATGAGTAAGGTTTAGGAAAAGAACATAGTGAGAGACAGAGAATATAGTGGAGAGTCAAGTGACATTTTAATTTGTTAGTTTTCAAACTCTCAGGCTGATATCTTTCTTCTCATACTGTTGCCTCACATCTCCTGTTCACTGACTTCATTCTTTGCATGCATTTCGTATATTAAAGCAATATTATTTTCCATATAATCATTTTGAAAATTATTTTCTGCTTAGATAAGATATAAGATAAGAAAATTGGCAGGTGAATACAAAATGAGATAAGGCTTCTGAAACAGTTCCCTTAGCTTTGAGAAAGAGTGGAAACAAGGTGATATTGATAACCACTGAAATTCATTATTTTTGCATATTAATAGCTGGAAACTGTAAGTTTCATCTTCTTATAGTTTTAACTCTCTACATGTAGGTAAAACTCTTTGTAGTTATTTGTTGTCTGATAAGATTGCTAATTTATGTACCTTTTCAACTCCTCATGGAGGTTATGTAGCCTGGGACCATGATGCTAAGGGAATGACAGAAACAGAATTTACCAAGACATACAATATACATTTAAAAAACTGCAAGTAATCTTAGCTTCCAATATTTTAGGAAGCTAGAACAGAGTAATTTATCACTCAAAACAAATAAGGGAGAAGATTAAAATGCTTTGTAATCTAAAAAAGCCATTTTAATCTCATAACATAACTATACTGTAATTACACATCTTACTAAAATATTATGATTACATATTATGTATATATTAATAATTACAAAATTCTCTCTTATATATGGCTGTTGCATTATTACCATGTCTTACAATTTTTTAGCAGTTTATGATTTCCTATGTTGTAAAAGTCACTTTTAACAATTTGGCATAAATTGAATATAAAATTATTTCTTTACTATAAGAGCATCAGTAAATAACACATTTCTTTTATTAATTGTTATTGCTCAGCTTTTTTCTAGTTGTGGCAATGAATGACCTTAATTTTAAACTTCTCATCAGCAAAGTTAAGTAGTAAATTTCCATTATCACTATCAGTATTGATTTTCTAATACATGTAAGATGTTAAATAAAATCAATTATTTTTAATATTAGACAAAGTTTAATTGAGGACAGTTTCAAACAGTAGCTTAATGCCCCTATTTAAAATACCCCCAGTAGCAGGTTGATTTCAAGAGACAGTTGTTATGGAGGAAAATTTTAAGCAAGGGAAGATGAGAAGACCAAATTAGAAGTGTTTACAAGAATCTGTAGGTATGGAGATGAAGAAGAAAATTATCCAAGTTGCCCAGACTGTATGAGGTGCTTGCAAAAGTTTCCAAGAAAGTCCATCAGAAAAGAAGCTCTCTAGTATGCTATAGAAAGAAAAAATGGGAAGTAAAATATATTTTGACATTTTTTTAAGGCAACAACTTTTTTGCTTCTTATTCTTTTGACAGTATATAAGGAAAATTTATTTTCCCCTCCATGTATCATGTTTTAAAGGCTGGAGCATGATAAACCCTTGTAAGTTGAATATCAGTTCACTCTTTTTTTTTTTACTTGTTTAGTTGTATGGCCTGTAATGTTTTACCTGTGCAGAAAAATACATGTAATAGGATTTTGCTGTCAATAAAAGAGGTAGATATTTAATTGAATGAGCAACAATGGTGAGATAATTGCCTTCATATGTTTAGCAACACAGATCAAACCATTATAAAGCATATGAGTGCTGATATGTAAATGAACAACATAGTTGCAAGCCATTTTCCTCCTTTTATTTTCTGGTTTTCATTAACAAACTAACCTGCCAACATTTTTAACCTGTGCAATATCAAATTGGCTCTTTGATGACTCCCATTTCTATCATAATCAAAGATTTAAAGGTTGACTTCATAGTAAAGATCAATCGCTTTCTGTAAATTTTGGAGAAGTGGCACTCGTTGCTGTTTTGTTATTTATTTAGGCTCTTTTATTATCTCCCAGATATTTTGTTACCAGTAAAGGTGACTACAATTTTATTTTATGGATACATATACCCTTGTATGCTAGCAAATGCTTTTAATCTTGGGTGGTACACAGAGAATGACCAATCATCCTGGGAAGGATTTTCCAGGAGGTGGGAATGTAATTGCTAAAACTGAGACACGCTGGGGCAAACTGGTACCTATCTTAGCAGATATCATTAATATATTTGAAAGTAGTTATTATCAAAATCAAATCAGGTGTATCACAAGTGAAACTACTAAAGCTAAGTAAGGTAAGGTGTTGCCAGACATCCAAATTAAAAGATGTATGCAGGGTTCTAATGGCCCCCACAGTGCTCGTGACCCTGAGAGAAGACCATATAGGTACTGGGTCATTCCTCCCGAACGTCCACCATGTCCATGCCTGGCATATAATAGGTGCTCCACAAATGTACAGGCAAATGAACTTTTTTTTTTTTAAATTTAGGAAACACTGACCTATTGATAGAGAGCACCAAAATAAATAATGTCTTTTCTTTAAAATCCATATTTCTACACAAAATTCCCATACCACTCACTTTTGACAAACTGTTTCAAAAGCTCTACTAATAATGTCATAAAAGAAATTTTGCAGAAGCTTAAGTGCAATCTATGCATAAAAGCCTATTTACACCCAAAGTAATAACAAGAATCTCAGAAGTATCTCAGATACATATGGGAAAAAAATTAGGATCTTAATTTATCTAACTTTAAGTGGGCAATTTTTGAGAAAATTAAGATAATATTAGTCTTTATAGTATTGAGAAATATTTAATAACTTTAATTTTATAAAGAGCAAATATAAACATCTTTTTAGACTTAATTAGATAATATTTAAATAAACTTTTGTTCAGATACTTAGATTAATTTAAAAAGAAAATGAGAGCTGGAGCCTTATAATTAAATCGGCATCTTATATTTAAATAAAAAATCTTAATTTTATATTGTTAGTACTCTTCAGCTTTTCAAAGTATAATTCCATTTTATATAACTTTTATGGTTGTGCCAAATTAAGTTTTGCTGTTATGTAAGGATTAGTTTAAAAAGTCATTGGAGATGTAAACGGGGAGCTATGTTAATTGCATCGTAGTAGTAAGAGTAGTACAGGAATGGAGATAGTCCAACAGAAAAGTTAGGTTAGAGTGAAATAATATTTTCCATATAAAAAGGAAGTTATCAGCAGGAACATATTTCTTCTTGGATTGTACATTCTGGATGAGTTTTTAATATAGTTTAATAAAATATAGTAAATTCCATGGTAGCAACTACAACAAAAAAGCTTAGTTCTTA
Organism: Balaenoptera musculus; assembly: GCF_009873245.2. Taxonomy (NCBI): domain Eukaryota; kingdom Metazoa; phylum Chordata; class Mammalia; order Artiodactyla; family Balaenopteridae; genus Balaenoptera; species Balaenoptera musculus. The sequence continues at coordinate 75,702,194 of NC_045806.1, read as the reverse complement.
GACATTGACAAAAAGACATTTTTCTTTCTGAAAAGGTTTTATGTATCATTTTTTGATGTTTTGTGGAAGGAAAATGGTACATTTATTTCTCATTTCTGAGCCCATATCCATTATGTTAGAGTTGGATTGGATATTTAACTCTTCAGAACACTCCTCTGTTGTAGAAGAAATCTAATTATTTCCCTGCTTTCTCTTTGAGTGACTAGAATCAGAAATAATATGAGGAAAATGGGATAAACCCGGAAAAAACTAACATTATTATTTAAACTATGGGTATCATGAGCTCTAAATAGAATTAGGTCTTTGTTTATACCATTCCTCTCCTGAAGTACCTTCTCATCTCTTTTGTACTTTTCATCTTCCATGAAAATTTCCCTGTCCATCCCAGCCCATTTTGGTCTTTCCTGCAACTAAACTCTAGCAAATGTACCAGTCATTTGAAATTGTAGCTCCTTGAGTAGTGTGCTTAAAATATATCTCCTAGTAGTCAACAAAATACTTTAGTTAACTAATTCTCTAACTCAGCCCTTATTCCCTAAAAATCATTTAAACTAAGAAAATCTGTGTAGTGCTGAAATTTCAGTTAACTGTGAAAAGAGTGAGATACTAGGGTATATGTTCCTAGTCTGAGAGCAAGAATTTCTGAGTCTGGGGGAGCGATTAATACTCACCAAAGATGTTTTCCCTGTTAATAGGTCCTTTCAGAGCCACACTCTGTCATAGTTTGCAACCTCAGTGCTAGCATAGATGCCCTCTATGTCCCAATATTCTAGGAAAGTCCACCCATGAGATGATGAACTTATCTCCAGATGAAGAAATATCTAACCCTATATGAATTGTCTTCATGTTATTTATCTAGTCTTCTTGTGGTAATTCCATAACTTGAGCAGGTTTTGCTTTTTTTTTTTTTAGTTTTTGCTTTTTGATGACCTGGTGGAATCCTATGGGCCCCGATTAATAAGGATAGTAACATGCTATTGTCATCTTTTTGTTTATCTCCCAAAGTGCTTGTTTCATTTATTTATTTTCTTATCACATTATTTGTTCAATTTTTTTCAACTACACTATATTGAGTACCTGTTTTATTTCAAGCATTGAGGTAAGTGGTGATGAGCAACACACCTGCTCTTCTGGAGGAGCTTAGAGTATAATTTGGGAAATAGCCATCATTCACATAAATACATGCAAAATTGCAGCTGTGACAAGAGTTTCTGAGAAGTACAAGGTACACATTGGGGTATATAGTTTAAGAAATTCAGGAAGAAATATCTAAGGAAGTGACACTTAAGCTGAAATCTAAAGGATAACTAGAGGATACCTAGGTGAATAATGTTGGAAAAGTGTTCCAGTGAAGAGGGATGCACAGTGCAATGGCCCATAGGGAGAATGTGGATGAAGGCCAGTGTGACTAAAATGGAGAAAGTAAGGAATTGTGTGGTGCAAAATAGGATAGAATAAAGGGAGAGATGTGGATTTAGGCTCAACAATCATGTAATTTGATCATGATTATATGGAACAGAATCTACATCTTTTGCCTCATCCTGTGACACAAAGTTCCTTCCTTGCATCCTGTCTTTCTCTTATCACATTATAACCTTATATTTACTTCACTAGACTGCTACCCTGTTGACCATGTTTAGCTCATTTATTTTTGTCCCCAAATCCGAACCCGATATCCATCCTCTACTTGAGACTCATATTTTTGTGGGAGGCAGAACGAAGAGTTGTATTGAATTTCAAATGTTTTTGTATTTTCAGCATTTGGCACAGCATTGAAGACGAAGACAATAATTAAGACATTTTACTGAATGAAGGAATAGTGGATCTGACACGTTGTGGGAAGGCTTGCTTGTAATCTGACATCAGCTTTGAAGATGAAATTACTAAATTTCCCTAATGTGTTTCCTGTAATAAATTATTTTCTTTTTGAATTTTATTTTAATTTTTATACAGCAGGTTCTTATTAGTTATCTATTTTATAACCTATCACAAGACTAGTAAGTATAATAGGAAATGAGATACAGCCCTATTCTCAAAAAGTTGATTGTCTATCTAGAGAAGACAAGCTATAAATGCAAGCAATACCTTGAGCTAAGAGTGAAGTAATACATTAACAAGTGGGAAATAATGCTGAATACACAACATATGTGCTAAAAGAACATAAAGGAACAAGTGTTTAGTGTGGAGTGGGATGAATCAGGGAAGGCTTTTAAGATGAACCAATTTTTAACTCATATCTTAAATGGAAGAGGGACATTGATTTCCAAAAAGGAAGCTATAAGTTTGTCTGGGAAGGGCATGGGGAGTGGTAAAGGGGCAAATGCACAAGCTCAAAAGTTTTCCATATATTTGTCTTCAATTTTCCTTTAAAAGCGATAGTTGAGCTTTGTTGTTTTTACAAATGTGCAGCTGGTCAATCTATATGTCTTATTTATAGACTCTTCATTACCAGTAAAATAAGTTATTTGAGAGCAGAAAGACTTAATATATTTATACAATCCAAATGATATATCCCAAACTTAAGATAGCAACATATATATCTAACACATGTGTATTGGGAAAAAAAGCACCCCCCCAGTCATATACAGACAAGTTTAAAGAGTCTATAAGTCTTGGTATGAAAAAAAAGCAGCACCTTGTTCTATTCTCATTTCCTATTCTCCATAGACATCTATTTCCAACATCTTTAGCTCATTATTTTGGTTTAATTTCATATTTCAAAGATAGTTGCATTTCTACTTTGCTACTTGTTGATTTACACATTTTAGGAATTGACTTTAAATTCGGTCTTCTTTTATGTTTTCCCCACCCCATTAAACATGCACACACACACACACACACACACACACACAAAACTTTCCATCCCTCTCATTTTCCCAAGAGTTATAATTGTAATTCTAGTTAGAACAGTAATCAGTTCTTATATTATAACTGTGTAAAATCAATTGCTTAACCATTATTATTTCTTTTTTTTTCTCTTGTACAATATTTTATTCATCCTAGAATTAAGTATAGACTTGGTCTCCCTCCTCATTGGTTTGTTTCTATGTACTGTATTAATTGAACTCCACACTCTCCAAGTGTAAACCTCTATTTTTAATACATTCAGATACATTAGGCATTCTATCAATTTCATCTCCCTGAATAGACTCCTCCTGGAGCCTTATGACCTACTATAAAATTGACTGCTTGGCTATCATTTTGGAACTGCCCTTCATGAACATCCTGGAGATTATTTTTCTCTTCTGTTTTGTTGGATGCTGTTCGGAATCCCATGTCTTCCTCTTCCCAGGTTTTTACTTGTTTAGTGGAACATATTCTCCAGGACCTTTTTTGAGAAAGGTTCCATGGCATGTGACTTATTTTAAGCCTATTGGTCTAAAAGTGTTTCAATTCTCCTTTCGTATACGAGTAATAAAACTCTTTGAGCAAAGATTCCTAAGTGGGAAATCATTTTCATTCACAACTGAAAGCATTGCTTAACTATCTTACAGCATCTGTGTCTTTTTTGAGAAGCCATTCTACTTGATCTTTGCTTGAAGCCTTTCCTTTTTTCTCTCTTTTATAGAAGTTTGTAGGTTAATTTATTTTTGGACAGTATTCGGAAACTTTACAATGATTTGCCTTGATATAGATTGATTTTTATCCCATCTCCAGGCATTTGATGATCTCTGGGAATATGCAAGCTATGAATTTCAGCTCTGTGACATTTTCTTAATATTTCCTTTGATTTCCTCTCCTACATTTCTCTCTTCACTCTTGTAACTCTTAAAATTCAATGTTGTGGGCTTCCCTGGTGGAGCAGTGGTTGAGAATCTGCCTGCCAATGCAGGGGACACGGGTTCGAGCCCTGGTCTGGGAAGATTCCACATGCCGCAGAGCAGCTAGGCCCGTGAGCCACAACTACTGAGCCTGCGCGTCTGGAGCCGGTGCTCCGCAACAAGAGAGGCCGCGATAGTGAGAGGCCCGCGCACCGCGATGAAGAGTGACCCCCGCTTGCCGCAACTAGAGAAAGCCCTCGCACAGAAACGAAGACCCAACACAGCCAAAAATAAATAAATAAAAAATTAAAAAAAAATTCAGTGTTGTAATTCTTGAATTTCTCTCTAATTTTATTATCTTTTATCTACTATTTTCACCTTTTTTTCTACTTCCTGAAAGATATAATTATTTTTATCTTTCAAAACTTCCATTGAGTTTTACATTTCTACTATCACTTTTCTAATTACCAAGAGTAATATTTGGTTCTCTGAATGTTATTGTTGTAGCATTCTATTTTTGCTTAATAAAAATAATATATTCTTATCACTTTGAGAATATTATTTGTAGTTTTTAAATTTTTTCTCCTTGCATATTTTTTGTCCTATATACTACTTTTCTCTGTTTTTGCTTTGGTATTTTATGTTAAATAGTTTCCCAAATATCTGGTGATATACAACGTCCTTCTTATTAAAAGTGGGGCACTAAAAATCTACGTGAAAGTTCTGTACACACAAGTTGGATTTGTTCACTTTAGTTTTCACTTTTCAGTGATCTGTCAGGCTGTTTCCTTGAGGAACCCATTATATCAATATATTTGCATATTTTTCTCTTGGAGTAATCAGTTTTCCCAGAGAAGACTATCACCCAATTCTGCCAGGATGACATATCCCTGAACACCAGGTTTCCAGGAACTGAGTGGGGGAAAAAGTTGAAGAATGTATAATTTTAATATGTGCATTTTCACTTAACCCATTTGTTTTCAGAATGAAACTACTTTCTTCTACTCTGCTTTGTATTCCTGCATTGAGAAACTCTGTTTTACCCTTTTCAGAAAATAACTCTGTGTGTAAGAAACGGAGGAGGTTGTTGGGGAGGGAAAGTTGCAAGGTTGATTGAGAATGGGAGTTCAAGTGATCTAACTGCTTCTACGAATTTATCTTTTTTTACACTAAACCTTCACAATCCTAAAGGTACCAAGTGACACCAATTCCCTTTTGGTTCCCCAATGAAAATTTCATTGTTTCTTGTCTTTTCCCTCTGCCTGTTTAGAATTTAGCTTTCTTGTTATGTTAAAACAGTTACTAATTTTGTACATTGTTATCCTTTTGTATAAAATATTGCTTCTGCTATTCTTCTCCCATTCTCTTTGCTTCTGTTGGATTAACACCTTACATGAATCCCTTTACTGTCTTTGAGTAAATTTTCAGAATTTCTTTAATAGAAATTCTCATTCTGAGTTTTCATGTAAAATGGGAAAAATGGATTGTAGATTATTTTGAATCAGGAGGAAAATGATAAAATATTTATAAAAAGCAGATTTTACAATGTGATTTTTTTCAGACATCTTCTATGTTGCTAGTATTAAGAATTTCAGCTTTTAGAAAGCAGATATTAATAAGTTATTATTTTATTAATATGCTACATGTACTCTCTATTATACAGAGAGAGGAAGGAAAACCCCCGAAGAGATTTTTCTCTTAGTGTTAAGGCAGATGTGTTGTCACATTAATATAGTTAATTTGAAATCCAAATTAATTAAGACAATTTTAGATTATGAAAGAACTCTGGCTGAGTGTGTGGGCATTGATATTACTGTGTGGGTTGGGATTCATTAACAGTTTTTTTTTTTTTTTTTACAGAAATACAGCAAAGAACATTTCATAAAAGAATAGCACTTCAAAAAATGTTGCTTTACATGAGAGGAAGTGTGACCTAGTGGATGAAGCATAAAAATAGATATAAACATCCTGAGTTTTACTCTTCTTTAATCAACTGATTCTATAATCAGTGGTTAATTACTTGGCATATTTTTCTCTATTGTATTTATTGAGGCTTTATTTACATATAATAAAACTAGTCAGTTTTAAGTTAATTTTTCAATGAAAGTTTCCAGTTTTCATAATTAAGATATAGAACTTTTATCTCACCTTAACAATTTTCCTCTTGCCCCCTGGACTCAATCACTCCTTCTATTCCTGTCCCTAAACAACCAGTGATCTTCTTTCTGTCACAATAGTTTCTCTTTTCTAGAATTTCATATTAATGAAATCATCCTGTGCACAGTCTTCCGTGTTTATCTTCTTTTACTTACCATGATGTTTTTGAGATTCATCCACGTTGCTGCATGTTTTTATATTCTGATGTGTTTCTGCGATGTGATATGGCTATACCACATTTTTTCTTTCTTATTTGCTGGTTGATGTTTGTGTTGCTTTTAGTTTTTGTTATTCTAGTGAATGAGTACTAGTATTTTATTGTGGTTTTAATTTCCATTTCTCCAAAGTTATTGACCACTTTTTCATACGCTTATTTCTTGCCTATTTTGTATTGCATTTTTTCCCTTCTTATTATTGAGTTGTATGTTTCCTTTATACATTCTGGTTATAAGCATTTCATCTGACATATATTTTACAGAAATGTTCTCCCTTTCTATGGGAGTCCAGCCTTTTGTCTTCTTGAGATTCTTGACATTCAAAGAACAGTAGTTTTAATCTGAATGATGTCCTTTTTGTCAACCTAATTATTTTATAACCTGTGTTTTTGATGTCCACTTTAAGCAATCCTTACCTACCCCAATGTTACTATTAGTTTTATATTGCTGCCATAATACAGTACTATGTGCATAGTGGCTGAAACAACACAGATACATTATTTTACAGATCTATAGTTCAGAATTCTGATATATGTTTCACTGAGTTAAAATCAAGGTGTTGACATGGTTGTTTCTTTCTGGAGGCTCTAAGGGAGAATCTGGTTCCTTGCTTTTTCCATTTTCTAGAGGCCACACATATTCCTTGGCTCATGACTCTTTCTTCATCCTCAGTATAGATAGCAAAGTAACATCTCTGACACAGTCACATCTTCCTCTGACTTTGACTTTAGCTGGGAAAATTCTCTGCTTTTAAGGACTCATTTAATTAGCTTGGGCTCACTTGGATAATCCAGGATAATCTCCCTATCTCTGGGTCCTTAACCTTAATCACATCTACAGAGTATCTTTTGCCATATTAAACTAGCATATTCTCAGGTTTGGGGATTAGGATGTGGAAATCTTTAGGGGAGCATTATTCTGCCTGTCACAGTCACAAGGATGTTTTCTTCTGTTTTCTTTTAGAACTTTAATCATTTTAGTTGTTATTATATTTAGGCTTTTGATTAATTTTGAATTTTTTTATGCATTGTGTGAGATAAGAGCAGAGGTTATTTTTTTCCATATAGACATCCTGTTATTCCAGCAATGCTTTTTGAAAAGACTATCTTGTCTCCATTGATTTACCTTTGTTGAAAATCAGTTGAATATGTAAATTTGAGTCTATTTATGAACTTTTATCCCGATCCATTGATATATGTTGATTCTTATATCATTAAACTTCATACTCTATGATTGGTGTGGCTTTATAGTAAGTACTGAAACCAGAAACCAGATTGTGTAATTCCATGGATTTTTACAGCTTAACTGAAGTACTATTTATTTACAATGTAATTCATGCATTTTAAGCATACAATTCAACTGTTTTTATTAACTTAGCTATTGTAGGTCATTTACCTTACCACACAAATTTTAAAATCAGCCTCTCAATTTATTTGAAAAAGCCTGTTAGGGCTTTGATTCATTTTAAAATGTCACTATAGATCAATTTGGGGAAAATTCCCATTTTAACAAGACTACATTTTCCAATCTATAAATATATCTCTCCCGTTATTTAGGTGTTCTTTAATTTCCCTTTTCAATGTTTTGTGGTTTGCTGTGGACTTTTTAAATTAAATTTATTCCTAATTGCTTCATTTTTGATGCCATTTTGAATAGAGTTTTACATTTCATTTTCTAGTTGTTTATTGTTAATGTATACATATGGAATTGATTTTTATATTGACTTTTTATTATTTCTAGTAGATTTTTGTTAATTCCATACAATCAAATTGCTGCAAATAAGGACAGTTTTACTATCCCTTATCTAATCAATACACACTTTATTTCTTTCTCCTGCTAAAACACTGAGTACAATATTAAAAAGAGTATTGAAAGAGGATATCTTTGCTATGTTGTTCAAAGTATGCAGAAAGCATTGATCCTTTCACTATTAAGAGTGATGTTGTCTGTAGATTTCTCATAAATATCTGTAGTCAATATGAAGGACTTCCCTATTATTCCTAGTTGGCTGAGAGTGTTTTTGTCATGAAAGGGCATGAATTTTGTCAAATACTTTTTGTGCATCTTTTGAAATGGTGATATGATTTTTGTCCTCAATTGTATTAAAATGGTATCTGACAATGGTTGATTATTAGATGTGAAACCAACCTCATTTTCTCTAGATAAACTCCACATGGCCATGATGTAATGTCATTAAAATATTTTTTATTTGATTTGATATTATTTAGATAATTATTTTTGTGTCCACATTTATGAGTGATATTTGTCTATAGTTTTCTTGCAGTGTCTTCATCTGGTTTTGGAATCAGGGTAACTCTGGCCTCCTAAAATGAGTTGGGAAGTGTTCCTTGCTTCTCTATTTGCTGAAAGAGCTTGTCTAAGATTGGTATTATGCCTTTAAAAACTATTTGATAAAATTCACCAGTGAAGCCATCAGGACCTTTCTTATTGGAAATGTTTAAAATTAAGAATTTGATTTTATTATTTGATATAACTCTTACAAGTTGAGAAAGTTAGGGTAACTTTTTTTCTCTCTGAATTTTTCCTATTCATCTAAGTTGTCAAATTTATTTGCATGAATTTGCTTATAATAATTCCTTTTCCTTTTAATGTCTGAAATGTGTGAAGTGTTATCCTATCTTTAATTCTTTATGTTGTTTAATTAGTTTTCTGTTTATTTTTCTTAAACATAATGGCAAGAATTTTTATCACTTGTATTGATTTTTCAAGGAATCAGGTTTTGGTTTTATTAATTTTCTCTGTTTTTCTGTTTTCAATTAAATTGATTTCTTCTCTCGGCTATTTCCTTTCTTCTGCTTGATTTAGGTTTAAGTCATTCTTCTATTCAGTTTCCTAAAGAAGCTGCTTAGGTCATATGTTAAGAACTTTATTTTTTACTAATAGTCATTAAAAGGTATAAATATCTCTCTAAGTCCTGTTTTAATTATATCACACCAATTTTGGTATATTGTATTTTCATTATCATTCAGCCAATATAATTACTTATTTTTCCTATGACTTGTACTTGAACGAAATGCTTATTCAGAAATAAATAATTTATTTTCAAATATGGGGGATTTTCTTGATTATATTTATTTTTTTAACTGGATTTCATTGTGATGAGGAAACATATCTTGTCTGATTTCAATATTCTTGAATTTAATGGACTTCTTTATGACCCAGAGTGTGGTCTATCCTGCAAATGCCCTTGGCAAGAATGTGTATTCTGCCACTGTTGAGTGTTGGTATAAATACCAATCAGATCAAGGGGCTTACTAGTGTTATTTTAATTCACGTCTTTGCTGATTTTTTTTAATCTAGTTCCATCAGTTGCTTTGAGAGGACTTTAAATTCTCCAACTCTTATTTTTGAGTTATATTTTCTTTAATTTTGCAAATTTTTGCTTTATATATTTTGAAGGTCTCTTTTTGGGAACAGACACATTGATGATTTTGATGTCTTCCTATTGAATTGACCCTAATGATAAGTGTTTATTGAAATGTATTTTATCTGATAAAATATAACTACTTCAGTTTTTATATGCTAATGATTTGCATGGTAAATTATTTTTCATCCATTTACTTTCAATGCATCTATCTTTATTTTTTATGTGAAAAAAATGATATAACCCATTTTTATTAATGTATTTTCTGAAGACTTCCTACATCAAATCTGTGTTTTTTTAAATTAATTTTTATTGGAGTATAGTAGCTTTACAATGGTAAGTCAGAAAGAGAAAAACAAATATCGCTTATACGTGGAATCTAGAAAAAATGGTGGAGATGAACTTATTTGCAAAGCAGAAATAGAGTCACAGATGTAGAGAAAAACTTATGGTCACCAAGGGGGAAAGGGGGTGGGATGAATTGGGAGATTGGAACTGACATATATACACTACTATGTATAAAATAGATAACTAATGGGAACCTACTGTATAACATGGGGAACTCTACTCAATGCTCTGTGGTGACCTAAATGGGAAGGAAATCTAAAAAAGAGTGGACATATGTATATATATGACTGATTCACTTTTCTATCTTTATATTTAAAGTGCATCTTTTTAAGACAGCATTCAATTGAGTCTTTTATTCATTTTGACACCTTCTGCCTTTTAATTAGAGTTTATTTATTCCATAAACATTTTATGTAATTATTGATGTGGTTATATGTGGGTCTCCTGTTTCATTTTTTGGTTTTTACCTGTCTCCCTTGTATTTTCTTCCTCTATTGGCCCTGTCCTTTTTTGGTATCATTTGAATATTTTCAGAATAAAATATTGAAATCTTGCATCCTTATGCACCCATATCTTCAACTCTGTCCTTAATGTTATAGTTGCTATGTGTAACGCATCTATGTGTATTAAATCCCATAGAACAATGCTAAAATACTAGGTTTTTTTTTTTAATATTTTATTTATTTATTTAATATTTATTTTTGGCTGTGTTAGGTCTTTGTTTCTGTGCGAGGGCTTCCTCTAGTTGCGGCAAGTGGGGACCACTCTTCATTGCGGTGCACGGGCCTCTTCACTATTGCGGCCTCTCTTATTGCGGAGCACAGGCTCCAGACGCGCAGGCTTAGTAGTTGTGGCTCACAGGCCCAGTTGCTCCATGGCATGTGGGATCTTCCCAGACCAGGGCTCGAACCCGTGTCCCCTGCATTAGCAGGCAGATTCTCAACCACTGTGCCACCAGGGAAGCCCGCTAAAATACTAGTTTTTAAGCAATTATGTGATTTTAAAGAATCTGAAAGGAAATGATAAAACAACCGTCTTTAGTATTTACCCACGTATATACTGTATACTGTATCTGCCACGTATATACTGGTGCACTTACTTCATTTTTCTCTGAGAATCTGAGTTTCTACCAATTATCATTTCCCTTTAGCCTAAATATTTTTTTGAGAATTTCTTGTACTACAAGTTAGAAGATGATGAATTCTCTTAGTTTTCATTTATTTGAAAATGTCTTTATTTCACTTTAATTCTTGAATGACATTTTTGTTCCATAGAGGATTCTGGGTTGACAGTTGTTTTATTTCCAGTACTTAAAAAATTTTTATTCTACTCTCTTCTTGCCTCTATTGTTTCTGATAATAAGTCAGCCATTAATTGTAACATTTTTACTCCCCTGTGTAGTATGTTGTTTTAATCTTGCTACTTTCAAGATTTGCACTTTGACTTAATAGTTTGAATACTCTGCCACTATTCATAGACTTTTTTGCATGATATCGCTTGGTGTTCAGAATATCTTGTGTCTGATAATTTCTGTCTTTTATCAAATTTGGGAAATTTTCAGCCTTTATTTTTTTCAACTATTTTTTATCCTCATTCTCTCTCTCTCCTCTCTCTCTGGTATTTTGATATTCCCATTTCACATGTATTTGACCATTTGATATCATTTAAAATTTCTCTGAGCTTTCTTTCATAGTATTATTTCTCTTTGCTCTTCAGGTTAGATCATTTCAATAGCTAGATCTTCACTCTAACTTTCTCTTGCATCTGTCATGTCCATTTTGCTATAAATTTATCAAGAATTTTTTTTTCATTTCAGAAATTGTATTTTTGAGTTCCAGAATTTTCACCCAGTTCTTTTTTTATTATTTCTACTTCTTTATTGAGAATTTCCTTCTCTGAGGTTTTCATGCCTTGAAAATATGTTTTGTTTCATTTCATTGAGGATAATCATAATTGTTGTTTTAAAATCGTTCCTGCCAACAGATTGTTGAGTCTCCTTCTACATCTTCCACACTTGAACAAGACTGACAAATGTAGTGCAAGGGGGACTAGTCAATACTCTCATTTCTACCACCCCAGGTTTTAGCAGGGCCCAGTGGGAATCTTCAACTCCACTCCCACCAGGCATCAAAGAGTTTGAGTAAGGTGATAGGAAACTGAGCTAGCTGGTACTCCACTTCTCCCTCCCCCCATGAAGTCAGTGGGGAACTGAGCTTCTGCCCCCACCTTGAAGCAACAAAGCAGTGCATGTGTCAATCCTCTCCTTTCACTCCCCTGGTGGCTGCAAGGCCCAGTAGGGAATTGATCTTACAACTCATTGGGAAACCATGAGACAGTGCAAGTCAGTGTCTCACTTTCACTGGGAAGATGTCAGCAGGCCAAGGTGGTATCTGAATTTCCATGTCACCCATTTGCACTGAGGCAGTGTTATACACATCAAGAGGGGAACTGCCTCTTTAAAAAAGGGATAAATTAGATATAAATTCTCATAAAATATCCAAGATGTCAAAATACAATTGAAAAGCACTCACCATATCAAAAACCAAGAAAATCACAACTTAAATAAGAAAAGGCAATAAACAAAAACTGTATTAGTTTGCTAGGGCTGCCATAACAAAATACTACAGGGTGGATGGCTTAAACAACAAAAGTTATTTCTCACAGTTCTGGAGGCTAGAAGTCCAAGATAGAGATGTCAACAAGTTTGGTTTTTTCCTGAGGTTTCTGTCCTTAGCTTGCAGATGACCACCTTCTAGCTGTGTTCTAAATGGTCTTTTTTCTGTGTGAGTGTATCCCTGGTTTTCTCATTCTGAGTGTCAAATCTCCTCCTCTTGAGGACACCAGCCAGATTGGATTAATGCTCACCCTAATTGCCTAATTTTAACATAATCATTTCCTTAAAGGCCGATCTCCAAATACAGTCACATTCTAAGGTCCCACGAGTTAGGACTTCAACATATAAATTTGGGGGGTGGGTCACAGTTCAGTCCATAATAGATATCAATACCAATATGAATCATATATTGGAATTACTTAACAAGGATTATAAAAAAAGCCATCATAAAATGCTGCAAAAAGCAGTTATGAATTTGCCCGAAACAAATGAAAAATTAGAAAATCTCAGCAAGAAATGAGGTTATAAAAAGGAACCAAATGGAATTTAGAGAACTGAAAAATATAATAACTGAAAGAAAAACTTGCTGAATGGTCTTTTTTAAAAAATTAATTCATTAAATTTTTGGTTGTGTTGGGTCTTCATTGCTGCACACAGGCTTTCTCTAGTTGCGGCGAGCAGGGGCTACTCTTTGTTGTGGTGCACAGGCTTCTCATTGCAGTGGCTTCTCTTGTTGTGGAGCACAGGCCTAGGCACACGGGCTTCAGTAGTTGTGGCACATGGGCTCAGTAGTTGTGGCTCACAGGCTCTAGAGCACAGACTCAATAGTTGTGGCACATGGGCTTAGTTGCTATGTGTCATGTGGGATCTTCCCAGACCAGGGATTGAACCCATGCCCCCTGCATTGGCAGGTGGATTCTTAACCACTGAGCCACTGGGGAAGTCCCTTGCTGAATGGTCTTAATAATAAGGTGGAAGTGACAGAGGATAGAATTAGTAAACCTGATGACAGATCAATGGACTATACCCAATCTAAACAAGTGAGAAAACAGACTTATAAAAAGAAAAAATGAACAGAACTTTTTTTTTTTCACTTGCTTCTCTTGAACTTTATTAGCAGAAGCAGGACTGTTCTCATAATGTCCTGACCTGTGGGACAATAACAAAAGACCCAACATCCGTGTAACTGGAATCCAAGAAGAGGGGCAAGAGAGTGAAACTGGGAAGACATTTGAGGAAATAAGGGCTGAAAGAGTCCCAAATTTGCAAAATCCTCCATAAGCCTACAAATTCAAGAAGCTAAGTGAAACTTAAATGGAATAAAACCAAAGAAATCTACACCAAGAAAATTCATAATTAAACTTCTGAAAACAAAACACAATGGAAAAACTCGAAAGGAGACAAAGTAATTATACCTTACTTATAAAAGAACACCAATTCAAATTGGCAGTTAACTTCAAATTTTATACATGGCAAAACTACCCCGCAGGAATAAAAGGGGCAATAAAGACATTTCTACGTTTAAAGAATGACTAAAATTTCTCTAAACAGAAAGGAAATAGAAAAGAAGAAAGCGTGAGAATTCAAGAATGTAAGAACATCAAAATGGGTAAAAATAGGGGTGCATATAATAACCTTTATTACCATGAATAAAATCCTTCTTTTGAGTTTTTTAAGTCATATTTGTTAGTTGAAGTAAATATAATGCCATCTAAGGTGGTGCTCCAATGTATGTAGAGGAAATACCTAACAGAATTATATTTTAAAACTTGGGATGGTAAAGGAACCTAAATGGAAATAGAAGTTTTACACTTCACTGGAAGTGATAAAGTGTCAATGCCAGTAGTTTGTGATAAGATACATATGCATATTTTAATATCAGGAGCAACTTCTAAGAAAATAAAGAGACATACTCAAAAACAGTATAAATTAAACAAGATATAATCCTAAATATAATCAAGTAACCTACGGGTAGTCAGGAAAACAAAAATGGAGGAAAGAGAAACAGAGGGAACAAACAGAAAAAAAAGATAAAATTTCAGACTTAAGCCCTAACATATTGATGGTATAAATATTTTAATATAAATGGTCTAAATAGTCCAGTAAAAAACAGAGAATGACAAGATGGTTTTAAAAATACAAATGAACTTGATCCAACTGCATGCTATCTACAAGAAACTCACTTCGAACACAATGGCATAGGTAAGTTGAGAATTAAAGAATGAGAAAGATATACCATGCAAACATTAATCCAAAAAAAAAAAAAATCAGGAGTGGACATAGATATCAGATACAGTAGAATTTAGAGCAAAGAAAATTACTAGAGACAAAGAGGGACATTACATAATGATAAACGAATCAACCTACCAGGAAGATAAAATCTTTGTCTGCTAGGTAAAACATCTCTTTTATCTCAGAATGCATTCCATTTTCTTTATTCATCACATTTTGGATAATTTTGTATGTTATCCTGAACACTACCAATGTTAAATTGCAGAGATTATGGAGTATATTATTTTTCTCCAATGAGTGCTGTTCCTTTTGGTTTTAATATATATTTGGGGTGGGGGTGCTGTGCTTGAACTGTAACCTCTGTATCTGTGCAGAATGCCCAGCTATGTTCAGATTTTTTGTTTTTAGCTGTGCTGTGTAGAGTTTCTTTTATGCATGCATCATTGAAATGGGAGTCAGAGATTCTTGTGGATGGTTTGGAAATACTTTCTCTGGCTTTTACCCATTCAAGATTCTCCATTCTCTTCAGTATTCACTATTTCCAAGATTTAGTTTTCTCATTACATAGGCAAGAAAGATTGAAAAATTTCCCCATGCTCTCCATTCCATGCCAAGTGGACAAGAGGAAACTGCTTGTATACTTATTCAACTCAGCTACTCTGAGCGAATGTAACCTTCCTACCAGATTTTGTCTGCTTTTATTCACTCTCTAGTGTTGTTAGGTAGCTGTTTTTTGTGTTGTATAGAGTTGTATAGGTTTTCTTGGGCGGGGTGGTAGAGGTTTGTCCATTAGAGTCTGAAGCAGAATTCCAATCGATTGGGCATATTTTTCTCCACTGGAACCTGACAACATTAGCTTGCTTTATTGATGGGGAATGATTTATGATTAATAAGAATGAGGCACTGGAATTTTAAAAATTTTAAAGAAAAATGCTAAACAGAAAAACAATATAATTTAAATTGATGACAACATCAATAATTTTACTCAAATTCATTATTTGTGGAATTTACTCTTATACAGCTACGTGAGACAAACAAGAATTATGAGTCAGGAAGCAAAAAAGGGGAAAGGCTCTGATCTGATTTCTTTGCCTACAGTATAAGAGAATCAGAATTGTCTTAAAACCTTGTTGGGTAACAACTTAAAAATGTACAGAAAAAGAAATGTTCTTGAAATATTGACTAGAAAGTTTTCCCTTCACTGCACCCCATTTTAATGCATCAAGATATCTTACTATTTCAATGGGTTCTATAGTGAAATTCTTAATTGAATGAAGACTCCTCATTTGAGTATAGTGTAACTCTGTTTTAAGCAATTTTTTTAAAACTGGTGTGTACCTGAACTTCATGCTATCTGACAGTTTAAGGCAAATTATTGGAATGCGTAGTAGGCAAACAACTGGACTCTTTCATGTTATAATTCATTACTCAGAGGCAGTATTATTCCTCAGAGAGATCACTCCCTTAAGTTTACGTATTTAAAATAATTTCAGTTGCTTCTAGAGCTAATTGTCCTGGCACTTATTTGAATTTTTTTCTTATATTGAACTTATGTTGAAGAATGCATCTGACCTACAAGAAAACAACACATTTTTTTTCTTTTTCTGTCTAAAAAGGATTTCAGAATAAATTTTAGAATAAAAGTGTGTATTCCATACAATTTCAGATGATATTTGTAAGCCTCATATTAATTGTAACTAAAATGATTTATATGATTTTAATTAGTTCTTTTTTTGAATAATTCTTCAAGTTGAAGATGATAAATTCAGATAAAATGTAATATGTTAAATGAGCTTGTATGCCTTTTTGAAATAATGTCTTTTTATAATAAATTATAATAAAAAAATATTTTACTGGATCAGGATTTTACTTAGTAGTATGTAAATTTCTTTATTTTTTCCATAGTATGAGTTAAAATTAATTTTAACTATGTTTAGAAAAATGATAATTACGTTGAATCAAATTCTACATGGTGCATATTTCATGTGAACCTCTCTAAATTTGTCATGTTACTAAATATATCAATTACAAAATTGAGTGGGCCTTTGAAAATTATGTAATATATGTGTTAGGTAGTCATAGGCATATTTTGTTCCTTTTATATTATAGCAAGGTGAACATGAAAATCAGTTTTCTAAATATAGTCCTTTGCTGATTATCTTTAGTAGAATTTCTCTTAAATATTTGAAGCATTGGAAAGTAATTTAATGTTTAACTAACATTGAAATCTGTGACTGTTTTGAAGTGCCAAGTTCCTTTAGGGAAAAATGGTATTAATTTGGTTATTATCTCTATAGGAGCCCAGTTCAACGGTGTGAAAAAAATTGTCACCTTTTTGTGATGCCAGTGGAAAATAACATCAAGAACTATAATTTAGACTTAATTTAATAGATGATATTAATTTTGGAAAGGAAATTGTTTCCAAACAAATTGCATATATTTTTCACGTATGCCCCTGATGATTGCTGTGTGTGTATGCATGTGTGTGTGTGTTAGTGCATGCACACAGGCACAGGTCTGTGTGCACTGGAATGAGCAGATCTATAATTCTTTATTTTTGCTAACTTGGAAATAAAAATTCAGTTGCTACATTTAATGGCCTCTATGATGACCAGTTTCTACACGTTCTCCCTTTTGTTTTAATTATAATAGCATGAATTTAGTCATGGAAAAGCTATCAAAAACATCTATTTCCAGATAACTGCAATGCCAATTAGACAGGAGGTATGTCACCTTTTTAAGTACCAGCATTGCATAAATAAGTGGAATTGGCAATAAGAAAAGAAGACAATCTGAGCTACAAAAGAGTTAATAAATATCTTGATCTTTGTGCAATTGTTCACAGAAAGACAGCATTCTCTGTCATTCATCAGTCTTGATACTATAAAGAGATGGCAGTGTAGCTCGCTGGATGAAAGATGAATAAAGATGAATAAAAAACATGACAAAAGACGTAGATTCTCTCACTGGGTGAGAGAGTGTCATGGACATACATACACTACCAAATGTAAAATAGATAGCTAGTGGGAAGCAGCCGCATAGCACAGGGAGATCAGCTCGGTGCTTTGTGACCGCCTGGGGGGGTGGGATGGGGAGGGTGGGAGGGAGGGAGATGCAGGAGGGAGGAGATATGGGAACGTGTGTATATGTGTAGCTGATTCACTTTGTTATAAAGCAGAAACTAACACACCATTGTGAAGCAATTATACTTCAATAAAGAAATTTAAAAAAAAATGACAAAAGACGTAGATTTGAACTGCACAAAAACATGAAACATGAAAACTTGTTTTAAAATAATACTGATAAATATATTCATTAAGAACAAGTTATAGTTGCTGAGTACAATGCCAAGCATTCTACACACATACCACATAGACATACACACATACACACACACACTGACAAGCAAACACACATAGCTTTATTTAAATCTCACATCAACCTCTGAGGTAGTTATTATTATTGCTTTATAAATGAGCACATTGAAGAACAAATAGGTTTTGTGACTTTCCCAACTTCCTATGACTTTTAATTGGAAAAATTTTGCATTGTTATCAACCAAGCTATGATTTCACAGCTTTTTCCCATATCAAAATGCTATACTTGAAGAATAAGTGTTATTGTAAGTCTAGAAGATGTAAAAATAGGAAACTCCCTGGGTGTTTGTTAATTTTTCATTCATTTATTGATTCAACAGTTATTATATTAAGTGCCTAATATATACCATACACTGTTCTCAATAACTAGACATACAGCAGTGAACAAAACAGACAAAAGCCCTGCCCCCGTGGAGATTACATTATAATGGAGAAGAAAGACAATAAATAAATAAATTAAATGTCTATCAGATCATGATGGAGAAAAATAAAGCTAGGGAGGGGGATATAGAGCACCAGTAGAAGGGGAAGGAGTGGGGATGCTAGAGTGATGCAGTTTTAGATTGGGTAGTGAGGGAAAGCTTTACTGACAAGGTGACTTTTGAGCTAAGGCTTAAAGAACATGAGAGGGAAGAAATGGATCTATTGTGGGAAGAGTGTTCTGAACAGTGGAAACAAGAAGTTCAAAATCGCTGAGGAAGGTGTGTGCCTATTGTGATCTAAGAAACAATAAAGTCTGTATGGCTGGAGAAGAGTGAGCAAGAGGAAAACCAGTGGAACTTGAGATTAGGGAGGTAAGTGTTGGGGGAAGCAATCTGTATTGTGCCTTATCCCATTAAAAAGCCTTGTATTTTACTCTGAGTGAACTGGGACATCATTAGAATTATTTTTGGTACATGATATGACTTATGTTTTAAAAAGGATCACTCTTGCTGCTCTATTATTGATAATATAGTAATGGATGAGGAACTAGAGACACTTGCTCACTCTTCTATGCACTAGGCATCCAGCAATGAGCACAAACATCAAACCCCTGCTTTGATGGTATTTACATTCTAATAGGTGAGAACAACAAATATGAGTCATTGTCTAATGGGATCAGCCAAATTTTGATAGGTTCATATGCTCCATAACTTGTGTAAGAGATTCTGAACAGACCTATGAATTGTTTAACTTCATGTTGAAATATTGAGACCAATGCCTAAAATAAAATCCCACAAATATTAAAATGAAAATTAAAAAAGAAAATTAGTGTTAAAGAAGTAACTACTTCATTTATTGTTAAATTAGCATTATATTTTTAAACTTTAAAAATACATTATAAGTGATATAGAGCAAAATAATGCTTTTCAAAACTGTTGTAACATTTGTTAGTAAACTTAATTCTTACTGTGCTAAAATCAAGAAATTGACAAGTCAACACAAAATGCATTATTTTACTTTATTTAAATCTTTTAGTGTAAGCTGCTTCATATCTGTTTTGGAAAGATGTGGGATGAATAAAAATAAATACAAATATATTAACTCTTTTAAATTATTACTAACATCCAGAGCCTAAGAATTTTAAACGTACTTTAAATGCAGCATCAAGGTCTTTAATTCTATTGCTCCATTACAATTCCAAGAATCCCATATCTTATGAAAGTTAAAAACTATGAGTGCATTTTAATGATGTACATGAACTCACAATTTAATTCCGGCCTCTGGAGTCAGATATATATTTCTTATTTTTACCAAGCAGAATTTTCCTGATCGATTGCTAATGTGTCAGGTTCATATGCTACCTTATTGTAAACATCTTCAATTCCCTATATATAAATATATTTAGGTGGACAGAGACTTTGTGGGTCATATGTTTGTAAATATTATATAGACTCTGAGTTTGGAGAGGAGGAGAAAATTTAGTGATCTCCTACGTTTGAAAAAGACAATATTCTCTATTCTCACTGTTAAATAGTCATACTAACCAATTTCAAGACCATTCAAATTTTATCAATTTTAAATTTGCACTCAGTTATTTGAAGAATTGAGTTTTAAAATGATGGGAGAAATGCCCTTTTGGATTCTCAAAAGTGGGTTAAAAGGCAAAAACATTGGCCATGAAAACCCAGAACTGTTGCGTGCACTCTTGGAAAGTCCTCCTAGGGTGAAGCCGGGCAGCTGGGCATGCTAAGTAGCTGGGGAAGGCTTGTATGAAGAGTAGAAAGCTTTGGCTTAGCCTCCCACCCCCTCCTGCTGGCCCCCGCATGCCTTGCCCCTACCCTGCTCGTAGCAGTTGCCCGGTGTGTGCCCGGGGAGACCCAGAAGATGGAGTGCCAAACAATGTAGCAGGCGAGGAGGAGAAGGGGATGAGGCACTGTCACTGCGCTGACAGCCAGTGACCAGAGCATTACAAAGCTTTGAGCTAACTGAAAGAAAGAGTGATTACAACCCACTGAACCAACCTTTGGCACCGGGTGCAGACACCAAAAACAATGGGAACTACGAACCTGCAGCCTGTGAAAAGGAGACCCCAAACACAGTAAGTTAAGCAAAATGAGAAGACAGAGAAATATGTAGCAGACGAAGAAGCAAGGTAGAAAGCCACCAGACCAAACAAATGAAGAGGAAATAGGCAGTCTACCTGAAAAAAGAATTCAGAGTAATGATAGTAAAGATGATACAAAATCTTGGAAATAGAATGGAGAAAAACAAGAAACGTTTAACAAGGACCTAGGAGAACTAAAGAGCAAACAAACAATCATGAACAACACAATAAATGAAATTAAAAATTCTCTAGAAGGGATCAATAGCAGAATAACTGAGGCAGAAGAACGGATAAGTGACCTGGAAGATAAAATAGTGGAAATAATGACCACAGAGCAGAATAAAGAAAAAAGAATGAAAAGAACTGAGGACAGTCTCAGAGACCTCTGGGACAACATTAAATGCACCAACATTCGAATTATAGGGGTCCCAGGAGAAAAAGAGAACAAGAAAGGGACTGAGAAAATAATTGAAGAGATTATAGTTGAAAACTTCCCTAATATGGGAAACAAAATAGTCAGTCAAGTTCAGGAAGCCCAGAGAGTCCCATCAGGATAAATCCAAGGAGAAACATGCCAAGACACATATTAATCAAACTATCAAAAATTAAATACAAAGAAAAAATATTAAAAGCAGCAAGGGAAATCAAAAAATAACATACAAGGGAATAACCATAAGGTTAACAGCTGATCTTTCAGCAGAAACTCTGCAAGCCAGAAGGGAGTGGCAGGACATATTTAAAGTGAGGAAAGGGAAAAAACTACAATCAATATTACACTAGTCAACAAGGATATCATTCAGATTTGACGGAAATATCAAAACCTTTATAGACAAGCAAAAGCTAAGAGACTTCAGCACCACCAAACCGGCTTTGCAACAAATGCTAAAGGAACTTATCTAGGCAGGAAACACAAGAAAAGGAAAAGGCCTACAGTAACAAACCCAAAACAATTAAGAAAATGGTAATAGGAACATACATATCGATAATTACCTTAAATATAAATGGATTAAGTGCCCCAACCAAAAGACATAGACTGGCTGAATGGATACAAAAACAAGACTCATATATATGCTGTCTATAAGAGACTCACTTCAGACCTAGGGACACATACAGACTGAAAGTGAGGGGATGGAAACAGATATCCCATGCAAATGGAAATCAAAAGAAAGCTGGAATAACAATTCTAATAACAGACAAAATAGACTTTACAATAAAGACTGCTGTAAGAGACAAAGAAGGACACTACATAATGATCAAGGGATCAATCCAAGAAGAAGATATAACAATTGTGAATATATATGCACCCAATACAGGAGCACCTCAATACATAAGGCAAATGCTAACAGCCATAAAAGGGGAAATTGACACTAACACAATCATAGTAGAGGACTTTAACATCCCACTGAAGCAACTGACAAAGTATTAATCTCCAAAATTTACAAGCAGCTCATGCAGCTCAATATCAAAAAAACAAACAATCCAATCCATAACTGGGCAGAAGACCTAAATAGACATTTCTCCAAAGATATACAGATTGCCAACAAACACATGAAAGGATGCTCAGCATCACTAATCATTAGAGAAATGCAAATCAAAACTACAACGAGGTATCACCTCACACCAGTCAGAATGGCCATCATCAAAAAATCTACAAACAATAAATGCTGGAGAGGGTGTGAAGAAAAGGGAACCCTCTTGCACTGTTGGTGGGAATGTAAATTGATACAGACACTATGGAGAACAGTATGGAGGTTCCTTAAAAAACTAAAAATAGAACTACCATACGACCCTGCAATCCCACTACTGGGCATATACCCTAGAAAACCATAATTCAAAAAGAATCATGTACCACAATGTTCACTGCAGCTCTATTTACAATAGCCAGGACATGGAAGCAACCTAAGTGTCCATCAACAGATGAATGGATAAGAAGATGTGGCACATATATACAATGGAATATTACTCAGGCATAAAAAGAAACGAAACTGAGTTATTTCTAATGAGGTGGATTGACCTAGAGTCTGTCATACAAAGTGAATTATGTCAGAAAGAGAAAAACAAATACCATATGCTAACACATATATATGGAATCTTAAAAAAAAAAAAAAAGCCTCTCAAGAACCTAGGGGCAAGACAGGAATTAAAATGCAGGTGTAGAGAATGGACTTGAGGACACGGGGAGAGGCAAGGGTAAACTGGGATGAAATGAGAGAGTGGCATGGACATATATACACTACCACATGTAAAATAGATAGCTAGTGGGAAGCAGTCACATAGCACAGGGAGATCAGCTCGGTGCTTTGTGACCACCTAGAGAGGTGGGATTGGGAGGGTGGGAGGGAGATGCAAGAGGGAGGAGATATGGGGATATATGTATATGTATAGCTGATTTACTTTGTTATAAAGCAGAAACTAACACACCATTGTAAAGCAATTATACTCCAATAAAGATGTTAAAAAAAAAGGCAAAATTATCAACTTACGTTAGTTTGTCCTATCAAACGTGTTTGTGAAAAATTAATATTAAATTTAAAGAATTTAAAGGATTTGTCTGGCAAAATATTTTTATTCTTTTGAATCATGAAAACATAAAATGTCTAATTATTGAACATCACAGCTACATATGAGAAAGCTAAACTGAATTTTTTTTTATATTCCACTTTTCTAACCCAAGAATTTAACTTAGATAACTGATATTTGCTAATTCCATTGTATTGCTGGGATTCAAATGATATTAAACCAAAGATTTATGTTAATTGGTAAATTGATTAAAAGTTGCAATGCTCATACAATTAGAAAATGAAATCGATACAGACATTCGTTTGCATATACCACATAACTAAGTTTTCATCTAATCATACAATGTCAAGGTTAATATTCCAGTTGCATTCCAATGACCTAACTAGATGATTCAAACATGTTAATCAAATAGATACTGATTGAAATAGGTGGGCCTTGCATTGAGATATGATGGCCAAATCCCCAGGAGGTCATTGAACTCTTTTTTTTTTTTTTTTAAAGAAAACCTTGATGTTCTTTGGAAAATACGGCCTGTTCTCTTAAACTCAGTGCTAGTGCATTTTAATATGTACCAGCCTGTATTTTATGAAAGCTAAAGTTTCACTAGTAGCTTCAGAGGACTTTAAGATAGGCTACCCAAACTTCTTTAGAAAGGAAACCCCATTTGGCATCAGCTATCATTGTTACTCTATTTAAATAAGTTGAATGTCTATATTTGAAGGGGGTATGTATATAGTGGGAACATTATACCATCCTGGCTTTGGTGCTACTAGAGTTCTATTTTGTTAGAACGATGTTACCTCGTAGAAAGATTTTCCATGGATTATATTGTGATCAATAATATATTCTTCTGAAAAACAAGATTTGAGGAAAGACAAGCAGAATAATTATATTTTGTACTTTTTAGTTTATTATTGTTGGTATAAATTTGGTCTTCTATGCACAAATATTAACTCATTAATAAACTACCCCAAAATTGTAAGAATATTTAAGATTATCTAGATTGAAAAGAATATTCCACTAAACTGTCTTTTGCTCAGCCTTCTGATTTTTTTTCTCATTATTCCTTTTTTAAAATCAAGTTAAATGTATAAATTGTATTTATTTTTATTTATAAATTTTTAAAAATTGAAATATAGTTGATTTATAATATATTATTTTCAGATGTAAAACATGATTCAATATTATTATAGATTATACTCCATTTAAAGTTATTACAAAATAATGGCTGTATTTCCCTGTGCTGTACAATATATCCTTGTTTCTTATTTATTTTATCCATAGTAGTTTGTGTTTCTTAATCCCATACCCTTATTTAATATCTGATGCAGGCTAATAACATGGTTCTAACTGATAAAATATTATTTCATCTCATAAACAAATGTTTTTTATTCTCTATTCCTCTATTCTTCCTTTTGTCTTTCTCAGGATTATTGTGAGCAATACATAAGAAATGAAAGTGAAGTAAATAGCATACTTCCTGGTACAGAATAATCTATTAATAAATGGTAGGCACTATTATTATAATTTCCCTCCCCTACTCCTTCTCTCTTTTCCTTCATATGAATGTTTATTAGCTACCTGCTCGATGCATAGCACTGTGTTAGTATGTGGTACATACAAAGATGAGTAGGATATTGCTTCTAACTTCCACAGCACACAGCTCATTACTGCTTGTCTATCTTTAAACAATGTTGAGTTTGGATCTTATATCAAGCATATCCTGAATGAGAGCTGGATATCATCATAGTGAACTTAAAAATAATGTATTTTTCATTTGTATTAGAATTTCGACAGTTTGAAAAGTAGAGGCAATATGGTGATAAATAGGTCCAGTGTTTATAAGTATGAAGTACTCTTACCTTCCCAAACTGATGGTATGGTGGACATTGATTCTTGATCAAGAGCTCTTTTCACTGAAGTGTACAATGGTCTTACAGCTGTTCTGAGAGCAAATTTTCAAGTAGCAACTATCCTCTGATGAAACAAATGTAACATTTAATTATTAGAACTTTTGGGGGAAATCTTTATAATATTCTCTATTCTCTGAATCTCTGAGAAATGGCAGTTAATGAAAATATAGTTATGAATAATTTTTCTATTAATTTCAGTTATGATTTTGGAAGTATTCAGTCATAGAGAATTTTTCCTTAAAGCTGGTAAAATTCACTGATAAATTCTGAAATTCTCTTGAAAAATACGCATCAGTGTGCAATTTTTGTCCATAAATATTTCGATAAAACCCTGGATTATTTAGTAAAAACAGTATTTACTCAACACATATATCCATTTAAAGCACATACACACTTATAAAAATCCAATATATGGTTATTTTAAATCATTACTGAATCTGCAGTCTATTTAAACTGGCTATGGAATTGTTTCAGGTGTTCAGCAGAATTCACTTATTGGAAAATCTCCAAACTACTCTTTTGAACAGAAGTACTGCATTTGCTTATTGGTAATCCTCTACAGAAATCTACAAAGGATATCTAGAGATATTTTTGTGTTAGATATTTTAACACAGTTATGTTATTCAGGGCCAGAAGCTTTTTCATTAATATTTAATTCAATGAGGAATTTCTCCAAGATATTTTGGGGTATAATTATCCACCTACTTTCTTCTGAATGAGAGTTTCTTAGATGAAATCAAGCATACATGCATATTAGACACTGGTGTTCTTAATCCAGCTTTGAGGAAGATACAGAGTTAGGGCTCCAGAATAATGTTTTTAGTCTAGGTTCTCTGTTCTATTGGGAGACAACTTTAGTTTTAAAACCTCCTAGCTCAGCAACAAAGTTAGTGTAGGGGTAGGATTATTTGAAGGTTATAGGAGATCAGTAAGGGGCAAATTGGCGAAAGTGTTTAGTCTCTTCTGATATGGCACAGTGTAGTTATTTCACTGCTCATCCATGATGCTTTCTATTTTCATAAACATGAAATTAAAATAAAATAAAGATATCACAGAATGTCTCCCTTGGGGATCAAGCAAGACTTGGAAGTGAGATAAAAAGTGGTTAAAACTGTAGGGATTGATATAGATAGCTGATACTCTGGAGAAACATGTGATGATAACAAAGTCAAGGGCACTTTAAAAAGTTAGAAAACTTTATAATGGTCAGGCTTTTGAAGCGAGTCTGTTGGTAGTGAGATTTTAGCCTCTACCATAAAGATGCATGCATTTCCAATACAAATAAGAAATATAAGGCCAAACCTTGCATTGCCAAGAAGTCCTTGTGAAATACATAGATATGCAATTATTACAAGACAAAATGAGTACTCATACTTGATAATTGACAAATGAATGACTAAGTAAATGTGAATAAGTTAAAAAACTGGATTCTTGTCATCTTAGCACAATGATGAATGAATGGTTGCTTTCTATAATGTTGCACATTGTGCTTCTATACAGCCAGTTTTCTGGATTTATCAAGACACCTGAAGCATCTTCTATGTACCAGGGGACTAGACAGTGAAGATACAAAGGCAGCTAAGGTATATTTTGTGCTCTTGGGGATATTATAATCTAGTCAATGAAATATATTAATATATAACTAAATTATATTAGGCATAAGGTGAAGATTTCTGTTAAAAAGTTCATAAAACACTGAGAACAGAGTATAGATTCATACTAATTGTGAAGATAATGAAAAAGATCATTAAAGGTATCAGTTAAGTTGGGTTTTTAGTAATGAGTAAAATTTTAAGAAGTGTAAATGAGGAGGCTATTCTTGGTTGAGGTACTTTATTAAGGAAAGGACAGAGGTATAAAAGTATATGCATGGAATGTTCTGGGAATAGGACAAATTATAGTGTGCCAGAAGAATACTGGGCATTGAGTGAAAAGGGTAGATAGTTCAAGGTGAGGTCTGGAAAAGAATGTTGGAGGGTTAGCATATCATACACTTCTTAAAATGCCACAGTAAAATTTTTTTTCTTCTGTGTTCAGTGAAGAAAAAAGAGAAGTATCAAATGTGATAGCAATCTAAACAGGGAGTTCTGTGTTCTAAAAGAATCACTTGAAGCCATGCGAAGGACTTGTTGGAAGTGGTAGAATCTGGACAGGGGAGACCAGTCTGGAAGGTGTGAGATGATGATGCCTTGGACCAAATCAGATTTGGAGTTCATATTTCTTGTCTCAAAGTGCCCTATCCACTACAGTCTTAATATACCAGGTTTTATATCTGTTTTTTATATCTGATTTTTGAAGAAATCAAATTATACAGATTTTGTCTCTGGAAATTTTCCAAACATACAGTAAGACTTTTTGTTTGTTTGTTTTCGTTTGCTTGTTTTTGTTTTAATTTTTATTTTATATTTGAGCATAGTTGATTAATAATGTTGTGTTGGTTTCAGGTGTACAGCAAAGTGATTCAGTTATACATATATATGTATCTATTCTTTTTCAAATTCTTTTCCCATCTAGGTTATTATAGAACACTGAGCAGAGTTCCCTGTGCTATACAGTAGGTCTCTGTTGGTTATCTATTTGAAATACAGCAGTGTGTACATGTCAATCCAAAACTCCCAATCTATCCCTCCCCCCCTTTCACCCTGGCAACCATAAGTTCGTTCTCTAAATCTATGAGTTTGTTCCTGTTTTGTAAATAAGTTCATTTATATCATTTTGTTTAGTTTCCACATACAAGCAATATCACATGACATTTGTTTTTCTCTGTCTGACATACATCATTTAGTGTGATAATCTCCAGGTCCATCCATGTTGCTGAAATGACATTATTTCATTCTTCTTTATGGCTGAGTAATATTCCATTGTATATGTTTACCAATCTTTATCCATTCCTCTGTCGTGGGACATTTAGGTTGCTTCCATGTCTTGGCTATTGTAAATAGTGCTGCAAGGAACATCGGGGTGAATGCATCTTTTTTAATTATGGTTTTCTCTGGATATATGTCTAGGAGTGGGATTGCTGGATCATATGGTGAACTTTATTTCTAATTTTTTTAAGGAACCTGCATATTGTTCTCCATAGTGGCTGTACCAACTTACATTTCCACCAACAGTGTAGGAAGTTTCCCTTTTCTCCAGCATTTACTGTTTGTAGATTTTTTGATGATGGCCATTCTGAATGGTGTGAGGTGATATCTCATTGTAGTTTTGATTTGCATTTTTCCAATAATTGGTGATGTTAAGCATCTTTACACATACCACTTTGCCATCTGTATGTCTTCTTTGGAGAAATGTCTATTTATGTCTTCTGTCCATTTTTTGATTGAGTTGTTTGTTTTTTTGATATTGAGCTGCATGAGCTGTTTGTAAATTTTGGAGATTAATCCTTTGTCAGTCACATCGTTTGCAAGTATTTTCTCCCGTTCTGTGGATTGTCTTTTTGTTTCATTTATGGTTTCCTTTGCTGTGCAAAAGCTTTTGAATTTAATTAGGTCCCATTTGTTTAGTTATTTATTTTTTTATTTCCATTACTCTAGGACTGTATCAAAAAAGATCTTGGTACAGTTTATGTTAGAGAATGTTCTGTCTACATTTTACTCTAAGAGTTTTATAGTATCTGGTCTTATGTTTAGATCTTTAATCCATTTTGAGTTTATTTTTGTGTATGGTGTTATAGTATGTTCTATGTTCTAATTTCTTTCTTTTACATGTAGCTGTACAGCTTTCCCAGCACCACTTATTGAAGAGACTGTCTTTTCTCCATTGTATATTCTTGCCTCCTTTGTTATAGATTAGGTGACCATAGGTACGTGGGTTTATTTCTGAGCTTTCTATCCTGTTCCATTGATCTATATCTGTTTTTGTGCCAGTACCATACTGTTTTGATGACTGTAGCTTTGTAGTATAATCTTAAGTCAGGGAGCCTGATTCCTCCAGCTCCATTTTTCTTTCTCAAGATTGCTTTCACTATTCAGGGACTTTTTTGTCTCCATACAAATTTTAAGATTTTTTGTTCTAGTTCTGTTAAAAATGCCATTTATAATTTGATAGGGATTGCATTGAATCTGTAGATTGCCTTGGGTAGTATAGTCATTTTGACAATATTGATTCTTCCAATCCAAGATCATGGTATATCTCTCCATCTGTGTGTCATCTCCATTTGTGTCATCTTCGATTTCTCTCAGCAGTGTCTTACAGTTTTTGGAGTACAGGTCTTTTACCTCCTTAGGTAGGTTTATTCATAGGCATTTTATTCTTTATGATGTGATAGTAAATGGGAATGTTTCTTTAATTTCTCTTTCTGATCTTTCATTCTTAATATATAGGAATCCAAGAGATTTCTTTGTATTCATTTTGTATCCTGTGAATTTACTAAATTCATTGATTAGCTCTAGTAGTTTGCTGGTGACATCTTTAGGATTTTCTATGTATAGTATCATGTCACCTGCATATAGTGACAGTTTAACTTCTTCTTTTCCAATTTGGATTCCTTTTATTTCTTTTTCTTCTCTGATTGCCATGGCTAGGACTTCCAAAACTATGTTGAATAATAATGGTGTGAGTGGGCATCCTTGTCTTGTTCCTGATCTTAGAGGAAATGCCTTCAGTTTTTCACCATTGAGTATGATGTTAGCTGTGGGTTTTTCATCTATGCCCTTTATTATGTTGAGGTAGGTTCCCTCTATGCCCACTTTCTGGAGAGTTTTTATCATAAATGGGTGTTGAATTTTGCCCTAAGTTTTTTCTAAGTTTTTTTTAAAGCATCTATTAAAATTATGCTTTTTATTCTTCAGTTTGTTAATATGGTGTATCACATTGATTAATTTGTGTATATTGAAGAATCCTTGCATCCCTGGGAATTTTTGCAGCTTTTTTGTTAAGTTTTAATTTATTTGAAAATAAAAGTTTACAAAACGTTGTGACAAATAATGTAGTTTTTCTATTGGAAATCTCAACCAGAGAATATTGTGCTTATAATCTTAAAAAAAAAAGTTTCAGATGTAGAATTACCTAAAAAATTGAAGTCTATGCCTTCTTCCACTAGCTTTCCTAAATTTCAGTTAGCAAGGAAAATAAACAGATAAAGAAACAGAACCTGTCTACTTGCAATTACTGCTGCTGTCTCTCTTGAAATACAGCAGCTTTTCATGACAATACGGGAGGTCATGGAAGACTATTCATGAAAAAGAAAAAAAAATGAAATTATAAAATATATTCTTATGAATCATTATATCAAGAAGAACACTACAAAGACAGAAAGAATAGGGCATTAAGCCCTATATGTATAACAGTTAAAAAAAATCTTAAAATTGTGGAAAACTAAAAGCTAGTGCAGTATTTACAAGCACAGCAGATCATGAAGAACACTCTGTTATTCTGAGTCAGTATATATCAGAGACTCTTCCAACCTATAGGCCAGTATCTGATGTTGGTGACTATAAAAGGAGGTAGGACTGGCTCAGGGAAGAGGATTTATACATTTTCTGCAGGCTTTTTACCAAAGGTAAACATATCCAAATCTTTGACAAGAGCCTCCCCATGCATACCTCCACCCTGGCTTCAAACAAACAAGAAGATAATTATTTTTTAAAGTTTAAACATTACTTTATGAACAAGTTTCAGCTCCTAGAGTTCTTTCTTTTTTTCTATGTTTGTGTAATTTTAGGGGAGTCACACTGATCAAAGAGTTCCCACCATATTAAATATCACTTACAGAGTGGGTGATGCTCAAAAGACTGGCCAGAGATGTCAGGAGTCTGGAGGCAGGGAAAGAACTTAATCATTTCTTGGCCATATTCTTTATTACATCTCCAATTCCTTTGAACATATATTAATTGAAGCCTTGCTCTTTAAAATGATGTTTTAAGATTTTTGTTTATTAAAAACTTTAAACCAAATCTTAAAAAATGGAAAATCATTACTACTGTATTTGAAGAAGATCATGGAGATGAAATTACATTAGTAATTTTGCTACATTTGTAGTAGTGCATAATCATAGTAGTAGTGTAATTTCATTACATTAGTAGTGAAGTGGACCTGAAAAATTTTCACTCTGATAGATTATAAGATATATGATATGTGTATTACTGCATTAATGATTGTGAATTTT
The DNA here is from genome assembly GCF_009873245.2 of Balaenoptera musculus. NCBI lineage: Eukaryota > Metazoa > Chordata > Mammalia > Artiodactyla > Balaenopteridae > Balaenoptera > Balaenoptera musculus. Next base: position 75,671,036 of record NC_045806.1, on the reverse strand, counting down.
CAAGGACTTTCCCTCTCTAATAATACTAAACTGAGTTTTATAGAAGTAGAAAGATAGAGAAACAAAACTGCATGCATTTTTAAAAAAAAATATTTATTCTTTTAGCTGTGTTGGGTCTTCGTTGCTGCGTGTGGGCTTTCTCTAGTTGCAGCGAACGGGGGCTACTCTTCATTGTGGTGCACGGGCTTCTCATTGTGGTGGCTTCTCTTGTGGAGCATGGGCTTCTAGGTGCACGGGCTTCAGTAGTTGCAGCACATGGGCTCAATAGTTGTGGCTCGCAGGCTGTAGAGCTCAGGCTCAGTAGTTGCAGTGCATGGGCTTAGTTGCTCTACAGCATGTGGGATCCTTCTGGACCAGGGATCAAACCCGTGTCCCCTGCATTGGCAGGTGGATCCTTAACCACCGTGCCACCAGGGAAGTCCATGAATGCATTGTTTTAAATATGTAGCTTTAACTAACGATTTAAAGATTTCATGAGCACAGTTTTTTTCTGGAAATTTATTTTAGCAAACTATATTTGAGCATGTCGTCAATCCACCTGACAGTAATAAGATGTAAACTGAAATACAATGGCCTGTGAAGAAGACTTAGGAAACTATTATAGATTAAATCACCATAGAGTTCTTTGAATTTAGAATAGTGCATGCTATATTCTCTCAGAAACATATAATTTTATAAAATAATTCACCACATTAGTGAAGAGAATTATCAATGAGCATAGATTCTGGTATTTGGTAACCTGGTCTACATTCCTATTGCTTCAAGATTATTATGATAGCTATACATATCAGAAGCCTAAGTTAGAGAGAAATTAGTTGACAGACTGAATAATGTTTATTGTTTAATATTTAATAGTAATCAATATCAACAACATTAATGTTAAAACTAGATTAGAAGTTGGAAACTAGAATATTAGATACAATTTCTGTTTTGAATGTTGACTTTGTAGACATACCAAACTTAAGCTGACATATACAAAAAGGTGATTATTCACATCTACATAGAGGTGTGAATAGTTTCACAAAGTTGTATCTTATTTTTGTACAGATTTATTTAAACCATCTGAAATAGAACTATCCATTGACTTGCAGTTTACCTTGTCATGTAGTTGAAATAGGGATATTTCTTTTCTTTTTTTGTATTCTCTTCTATTTTGTTTTATGTTTTTATTTAAATATAGTTGATGTACAATATTGTATGTTTCAGGTGCACAATATAGTGATTCACAATTTTAAAGGTTATACTCCATTTATAATAATTATAAAATATTGGCTGTACTTCCTGTGTTGTACAATATATCCTTGTAGCTTATTTTATACATAATAGTTTGTATTTCTTAATCCCCCACCCCATATTGCCTCTCCCCTCAACTGGTAGCCACTAATCTGTTCTCTATGTCTGTGAATCTGCTTCTTTTTCATTATATTTGCTAGTGTTTTGTATTTTAGCGATTCCACATGTAAGTGATATCATGCAGTATTTGTCTTTGTCTGACTTATTTCACTTAGCATAATACCCTCCAAGTCCATCTATGTTGTTGCAAATGGCAAAATTTCATTCTTTTTGATGGTTGAGTAATATTCCGTAGAATATGTATGTGTGTGTGTGTGTGTGTATATGGCACCTCTTCTTTAACCATTCTTCTGTTGTTGTACACTTAGGTTGCTTCCATATCTTGGTAATTATAAATAATGCTGCTATGAACATTGGGATGCATGTATCTTTTCAAATTAGTGTTTTTGTTGTTTTCGGATATATACCCAGGAGTGGAATTGCTGGGTCATGTGGTAGTTCTATTTTTAGTTTTTTGAGAAACCTCCATACTGTTTTCCACAGTGTCTGCACCAATTTACATTCCCACCAACAGTGTAGAGGGTTCCCTTTACTCCACATCCTCGGCAACATTTGTTATTTGTGTTCTTTTTGGTGATAGCCCTTCTGACAGGTGTGAGGTGATATCTCACTGTGGTTTTGATTTGCATTTCCCTGATGATTAACAATGTTGAGCATCTTTCATGTGCCTGTTGGCCATCTGCTTTTCCTCTTTAGAAAAATATCTTTTCAGGTCTTCTGCCCATTTTTTAGTCAGGTTGTTTCATTTTTTACGTTGAATTGTATGAGCCATTTATATATTTTGGATATTAACCAGAATAGGGTCATTTCTAAGGGAATCAGAGAACTTCCAGAAGTATATTCCTTTGATTCCTTTGACCTTAGACTCCTGGTCCAAAAAACCTTGAGACAAATTCTGGCTCAAGGTAACACAAGTTTCTAGTTTGTTCATTCAAATCCTAGTTTAGATTTTCCAGTATCACTAAAAGAAAGAGATGCATGAAGCAGGTGGGTAGAGAGGCAAGATTCTCTGCAACCCATCTAAGCAGAAATTTTGGGGAAACTTTAGGTCAGAGCAGTATTTTTGTATAAAGACTCAAACACCCCATTAGTTAGCAAATATTACCCTAAAATCTTATGGAACATGAAGATAGAAGAAAATTGGGAAAATAAGTGCCTGGTAGCATTAGTGAAAAATGCTCAACAGCTATCCTATTTCCCCTTCTATTTCACTATTAGTATTAAAATAGAATAATAATATGTTATATTGGTATATCTCAAAATCTGAACACTTTTGTGAATTAAAAACCGAGACTATCCCAGGAAAACTAGGACATATGTTCTCACTATATATTACACTCTTTTTACATGTCATTCACTGGTGCTAGGATCACTAAACACATTATATATCTTAATCCTTACAGTAACTATACAAGGGGGTTATTATTATTAACATTTTAACAAATTTAAAAACTTGAGGTTCAGGACTGTATTGTAATTTACTTATCCTCTCGAAAATAATATGTGCTAGAGCTGGGATTTTTCAGAATCCTTACCACTACCCACTATTTTACACTGCCTTGATGCATTCATTTTTTTTTTTGTTCATGGGCTAAGTTCTATAGACATTTGTATTTATGACCTCTGCTCCAAGGTGTAATAAATATATCAACAAGGATACTAGCTATTTACTTCATATGAAAAGAAATGGAGCCACCATCTTTGTTTTTCTACCAAAAATATTGAACAAAAGTGTTTTAGTGATATGATATGTTGGAAAATCCGATTTTTAGAAAATTACAGTAAAATCATGAGCTTTCCTACTCATATTTTAGTCAGATATTAATATTTCTGGGCAATGAAATTTTTTTGCTTTTTTTTTTGTTTTTTTCATAAATTTATTTATTTATTTATTTATGGCTGCTTGGGTCTTCGTTGCTGCCAGCGGGCTTTCTCTAGTTGCAGCGAGCGGGGGCTACTCTTCGTTGTGGTGCACAGGCTTCTCATTGCGGTGGCTTCTCTTGTTGCAGAACACGGGCTCTAGGTGTGCGGGCTTCAGTAGCTGTGGCACACGGGCTCAGTATTTGTGGCTCGTGGGCTCTAGAGCACAGGCTCAGTAGTTGTAGTGCATGAGATTAGTTACTCTGCAGCATGTGGGATCTTCCTGGACCAGGGGTCGAACCCGTGTCCCCTGCTTTGGCAGGCGGATTCTTAACCACTGTGCCACCAGGGAAGCCCATGGGCTATGAAATTTTGATTCATAATTCTTTCACTCTACTATTGCAACTTTTGATATGAGAAAATTTTCCTAGCTAAATATGTGGTGAAGACACCTTTTAAAATATCTCCTCTTCATTAATTTAATGAGAAATGATGCCATATTGAGTTATATGAATACTGATTTGCTATGTAAACTTAATTCTTTCTGAAGCATGGAATAAGGCGATCAAATAATTATTTTAGCTAGGACTATGCTTAGTCAGAAAAGTCTAATTTTAACTCTGCTGGATGAGGAAGCAAAGAGCTAAATATCAATGAGGGCAAAATTCCTATGTTTTTGAAGTATATTACTAAAGGAAACTAATTCTAATTCTTATTAAGTGGCATTAATTAATGCTGCGACTGTCATGTTACTAACATGTGGTACTTGAAATCCTGCCACAATGAATGTTAATACTCTCTCTGGTACTTTTAAATATAAAAAAGCAATGTATTCAATTTAATAAATAAGAGTAGCCTTTTGTTATGTGGTACAAAGTTAAAAGTTAAAAGGTGAGTTATTTTTTTTTGTTTGTTTTTGTTTTTAGCTGTGCTGCGTGGCTTGCAGGATCTAAGTTTCCCAACTAGGGATTAAACCTGGGCCATGGCAGTGAAAGCCCAGAATGCTAACCCCTAGGCCACCAAGGAACTCCCATATTTTAAGTATAGAAAAATCTCCTGAGTCCCTTGGAATAATAAAAGTAATAGCCTCAGTATAAAGTTTGTGTTGCATTTTGAATTTTTTTAAGCATTTGCCTTTATTGACAAAGCAATAAGTATCAATGAAAATTGACATTATTTTATTTGCATTCAAGCTTGCATTTGTGTATTAGATCTTGTCTCAATTAATAACTGATATTTCTCTCCAGAGGCAAAGAACCAGGTAGTGGGGTGTGTTTGTGTGAATGTATGGGAGGAGTTTGGGTGGTGATTAACGATATTCCGTTAACCAAAAGACAGTGAAGTTAAACATATATTGTTTTAATATTAATTCAATATCAGACTCTTGGGGAAATCTTTGCATAGGATTTTTTTTTTCTTTCTTGTGATATTTTTCTAAGAGTTTCAGTGCATGTTGATTTTATTTTCAGGTAATTATTCAAAAATTAGGGAAAGATATGGGGTTCATGCAAGGATATAAATATTCTTTGGAACTTTTTTCTATATTTACAATAATCAGAATTCATTACAATAATAACAATTTATTATTTTTTATTCAGTTTCCTGAGAAGTCTGAGTAGCATTACACACTATTCAGAAATGAGCAGAAGATAGAACCGGGTGATGTGCAGATCTCAGTTTCTTGTCAGAGCCCAGACAGCCATTCAGAATTTGTTCCTAAGTCCTAGACCTTGAAATTTTAATCAAGACTACAGCTTACAAATGGTTTGTCTCTTTGAATTTTATACTTAGAAATTAAAAGTTCTAAAAACAACAGCATGACAATGAACTTTTTCTATCACTATTGCAATCCTACAGTGTTTTGAGCCATTGTCAAAGAAAAACAGTTAATCATTCTTAAAAAGGGGATATCTCAGATTTGATTCAATACTACTGTTTTCAGTAATCTGCTTAAAAAAGACTTGAATTTCTTTTCTTTCTAAAGCTGTAGATTTGCTTGAAATATTATTTTATTTTACTTAAATCCTAAATTACATTAATGATGCTTAACCTTAAGCTGTTAAACTCATATATCCTGAGCTTAAAACAAAGCATTTTTAGACCAATGTAAAATTCTCATTTCCTTTTTGAATGTTGAATAATAAAAATAATTAAAATTAAGTTATACATTTTATTATATGAAAATATTAGTTATAAGATTCAAGACATTTTTCATTCAGAAATCAGTCAATTGTACCTAAAGAATAAAAATTAATGCATTATATTTTTAAGCACTGTTTCTATAAATACACTACCTCGCTAACTGAAAAAGTAAAATATTTAATTCTATAATGCTTCACTTTTTCATGAAAAAAATTTTGAGTAAGTATTGTGTATTCTATATTTGATTTATCTTTGGACATCATTTTTCTCACATTAGGTGAAAAGCAGAGATTGTTAAAACACGTCGGAAAATGAGTAACTTTTATAGGATTTCCAGACATACATAGCAAAACTTAACAGCAATCACTTTTATTTTTTTAATTTTTATTTATTTATTTATTTTTGGCTGTGTTGGGTCTTCGTTTCTGTGCGAAGGCTTTCTCTAGTTGTGGCAAGCGGGGGCCACTCTTCATCGCGGTGCACGGGCCTCTCACTGTCGCGGCCTCTCTTGTTGCGGAGCACAGGCTCCAGACGCGCAGGCTCAGTAGTTGTGGCTCACAGGCCTAGTTACTCCGTGGCATGTGGGATCCTCCCAGACCAGGGCTCCAACCCGTGTACCCTGCATTGGCAGGCAGATTCTCAACCACTGGGCCACCAGGGAAGCCCACAGCAATCACTTTTGACAGACTTTCATAGCTAAAATCTCTCACCTAAATTCCAGAAGGGAGAGGAAAGAGAAAGAGGAGGAGGGAGAAAGAGACAAAGACAGAGAGACAGAAGAGTTAATCGTTCTCAGTTAAATATATGAACATCTGGGTACTTATCTCAACTAAAGTTAACTTTGGTTTCACCCGGATACTAATCATAAAAACTTAACACACTTATCAATTTTCTACTTTGATGTGCAACGGGTAATCATAAACGTGGAATAGGAAGTTTTTGAGTACATAACGTACATATATTCTTCCCAACTCTACTTCTTTTTTCTTTTCCCTCTTCCTGTTAAATATTAATGAGAGGTATTTTTTAGCTAGTGAAGTCATGGCTGTAAATATTTCCTTTTACTATTGCCATGTGAGTTTTTGGCATGAAAGAAAATATTCAGACATGTACCTGGGAAAAGTTGTTGGCTCAGGCTCCGAGATTAAGCCTAAAGTGGTTGCTTCAATAACAAATGGGTCAAGTAGGAGAGATTTTCTTTTTCTTCTCTCATCCCAGTGAGGCATTCTAGTGTGTGTGTTTTTTCAAACATAAATATTTTTATGATGATAAATTCACCAAAAGTTTACAGAAAAATAAACTTCACCTCTCAAATCACACTATCCAGAGATAATCACTACTCACATTTGAAAACATCCTTCCTGATATTCTATTATGTGTACAAAATGCCGTTTTAAATAAGTGGAATCTCATAAACCATGTTTAAATTAGTAATATCAGTAAAATAAATAAAATAGACTTTTATAAATTCAATATCAAAATCAGTAAAATGGAACTTCATAAATTTTAATGGCTGCAGAGCTTTACATTCTATAAATGTATCATAATTTATGTAATCTATCTTTTACTAAAATTAGATACCCAAATAACTATTGATACAATATAGATCGAGATGGTGCTCTAAATAATGTACTTTTATAACTCGATATCTGGTAGTTTAAATCCTCCAATATGGTTATTCTTATTCACGATTTTTATGGCTCTTCTTGGGCCTTTTCATTTCCATATATTTTTGGAATCATAATGATAATTTCTTCAGAAGAAGAAGAACAACAAAAAAACCCTACTGGGTTTGGATTGAGATTGCATTGATTATACATCTCAATTTAGGAAGAAATGACAGCTTTTTAATATTTAATCTTCCAATCCACGTATCTGTTTACTTAGCACTTCTTTAATTCCTTACAGCAAGGTTTATTCAGTATTTTGGCTATTTTTGCTAGATTTGTTTCCAGATGTTTGGGAGGTTCTTTTATGCTAGTGTAAATGACTTCTTTTTAACAACCTCACTCTCTAATTGCGTATTGCTAGCATATAGTAAAACATTTGATTTTGTATACTGACTATATCCTGTGACTTTACTAAATTCACTTTATTATCTCTACTAGTTTATGTATAGATTTTTTGGACATGCTATGTACTCATCAATGACAGTACATGTCATTGATGTCAATGTGAATAATGACAGTTTTATTTCCTTTTTCCTAAACTTTATACCTTTTATTTAATTTTTTGCCTTCTTGCAGTAGCAAGAAACTCCAGTATAACATTGAATAAATGTTATAATAATATCTTTGTCTCATTCCTAATTTTAACAGGAAAGTTTTCAGTATTCTACCATTAAGCATCATATTTACTATAGGGTTTTTGTTGATATTTTTGATGGACTAAAAGCTTTTAACATGAATGACTCATTGAATTTTATTGATTTTTTTCCTGTGTCTCTTGACATGATCATATGATTTTTCTCCTTTACTCTATTAATTTGATGAGTTATTCTGATTAATATTCAAATGTTAAACTAACCCTGCCTGCCTGAAATAAATCTAATGATGGAATAATGCATTTTCTATAGATTTTGTATATCAGAGTATATGAGTTGGTAATATTTTGTTTTGAACTTTTGCACTTATATTTGTAATGGTAAAGAAATGTTATTTTTGTTTCTTACCAAGGTTATACTGGTTTCATAAAACAAATGAAAAAGTTGATTATCTCTTATATTATTCAGTGGAAAAGTTTGTGAAACACTGATGTTATTTCCTCCATATATATTAAGAAGTGTTCACTGGTCAAGATATCTGGATCTGGAAATTTCTTTATGAGAAGTGTTTTCACTTATGGATTCAATTTGTTTAATAACTAGAGAAAAACTAAGATTGCTCTGTCTTTTCTGTCATTGTTCAGAGTTGGCTTTTTAAAATAAATTTGTCCATTTAATCCAAAGTTTTAAATGTGTGGGTATAAGATAATTCATAATAACCTATGTTATCTATCTAATATGTAACGATGTCTTGATATAGGTAATTAGGACCACCTCTCTTATTTTTAATGTTATTTAATATTATTTGTTCTTCCAAAGGGGAAAAAACAGTACTGTTTTATAATTTTTATTGATTTTGCTATGGTGGTATTATATTATTTTTTATTGATCTCTGCTCTTATCTTTATTATTTCCTTGCTTACATTTTCTTTTGGTCTAATTTGCTGTAATTTCTAGCCAGTTGAGATGTTTGTTTAGATCATGAATCTTTAGCTTTTTTATTTTCCAAAAATTTCATTTAAAGCTATTAAAATCTATGTCTTGATTAGCTATGTCCTGCAAGTTTTGATATGTTGTATTTCATTACCTTCTGGTTCAAAGTATTTTTAATTTCCTTTTGGATTTCTTTTCTGACCCATGAGTTATGAAAATTGTATTGCTCAATTTCTAAATATTTGTATTTCTTCAAAGCTTCTTCTTATTCATTTTTAGCTTAGTTTTAGTGCAGTCAGACAGTATGCTCTACATGATTGTATCCCTTCAACATTTGTTGAGAATTCTTTTGTGGACTAATATAGTCAATTTTTTGTAAAGTTTCTGTGTGCACTTGAAAGAATCTCTATTTTGTATTTGTTGGATGTTATATTGTATATATGACAATTAGGTCAACTTTGTAAGCCTCATTGTTCAAATCTCATATATCCTTACTGATTTTATTGGACTACTTGTTCTCTCAGTTATTAAGTCTTGTAAAAATCTCCAACTATAATTGTGCATTTGTCTGGTTTTATTTTGAGTATTGCTAAATTTTTTTTTGTATGTTTTGAAGCTATGTTATTAGATGAAAATTTAGGACTGTATATACTCTTATTGAACTGAGTCTTTTATCAATATAAAATGACTCTATCTCTAATAATACTTCTTGTCTTATTTGCTGGGTATTAATGTAACTATACCGCTTTTTTTTCATTTTTGGTTAGTATTTCCCTGGTAGATACAATCTTATCCTTTTATTGTTTTTCCTTTTCTTTGAAGAAAACATTTAGTTGAGTTCTATTTTTGTTTCTGAAATTTTAATTTAGTCTTGCAATTATTGTTTTATATATTAGTGCAGTACTGCTGTGTGCAAAACAACCAGGAAATCTCAGTGGCATGTTGTAATAGGCATTTATTTTTTATTCACAATTTTACAGGTCCACTGAGGTGAATTTGGTTTAGGCTATGATGACTGCATAGTTTTGTTTTGCATGTCGCTCACTCCCCTCTTGAGAGCAGCAGGCTAGCCACATAGTCTACTCACAGCAATGGCAGATGTACAAACAACCTTCCCAACCACACAAATAAATTTAAAGCCTCTGCTTCTGGCACCTCTGTTAACATCTCATTGACTAAAACCAGGCACATGGCAGAGATTAAAGTCAAGTTGGAGAAAGTCAAGTTATGGAATGAGAGAGAGGTATAGATGCAACCATAGTAGATGATATAAGAATCTTGGATACATGCTCAGGCAGCTTACATATGGCATTTAGTCTTACTTAGGTAAGACTTGATCCCTGTTGTATCAATTGCATTTTGATGAATTGCTGCTGGACCTGCCTGGTCATATGTCTTTGTGAGTCTAACAGAACTCATGTTACTATGGGCAATTGATATACATTATCAGTTACTAGGTCTTTACTGGGACCCAGCAGCATTTCTGGAGCTATTTTTCAAGTTATTATCTATTACAGACAGCATGACCCTTTCTAGAACACTGGGGTTCGTGTTGTGGTTTTCCTATTAGGGTTATCATCAATTTTTCATGATGTCTTTTCCCACCAGTGATATTCCAATACAATAGGGTCTGCTGTATCACATGACCCAAGTATTGCAGCCCAGACATGCTACAGAGCCCTTTCTTGCTCTGAGTCTCACTGAAAGATAACAGTCTTTCATATCATCTGGTATAGAGGTGGGAGCAGTATTCCTAAGTATGGAATGTGCAACCTCCAATTCCCATAAAGGCCTCCTAGATGTTGTGCTTCCCCTTAGAGGTGGTGAGAGATGCAATAACTTTTCTTTACTTTGGATAAAATGTCCCAATCTGTTGCAGGCCACTGGACCCTCAACATCTTCACTAATTTCCTGAGTCTCTGCAGAGTTGGGATTAGGGTGAAGCAAATGAGGGACCCACCACAGGAATTAAGAGGGCAGCAAAAAACACAGCAATCAAGATAAATAATATTTAATGCAATGTTGTAAAAAGTCAAATTATCCAAAAATTCCATGATGAACAAATGATCAAATGTTTAAATAAAGATAGGATCAATATTATTTATTTTTTCCTTTGCCTTAGGCTGTAATAAGTCTTGGCACAGCACAGTTGTATATCTGTGTTTTAGAGAGGATTGTGACATGCTTGCTCTTTCTCACTTATCTAGGCTAATTAATAAGAAGCCATCGGTATAGTAAGTCAGTGTGATGTTCTGCTGAATATTCAGAATGTCAAGGTCTTTTCGAAATATACTATGATAAAGAGTGGGAGAGTTAACAGTACCATAAAGGTATACTATTTTCTATTCCTGGTGAATGTAAACTGTTTTAAATCAACCTTTCTGAACAGAATGGAAAGCAACATTTTACAGATCAATGGTCACTTAATATATACCTGAGGCATTTTAATTTACTTTATCAAAGATACCACATGTATTGCAGCTGGAAGTGGGACTACTAATGGATTGAGTTTGTGGTATTCTGCTGTCATCCTCCAAAACATGTCTATTTTCTTAGGGGCCAGGACCACCAGCCCTGCATGCTTTAGGTCCTTAAGAGTGGCACTAATGCTGGTCATTTCATCATGATACAATACTGTTTTTGATTTACTATATTGTTTGTAGTGTGTAGGCAAGTAAGTTTCAGATACTTCTAATTGATCTTCCTAACTAAGGATGATAGTTCTTATCTCACAGAGCAAAGAACCAATATTTGGAATGTGTCCCTTACTAGGTATGAGATTTCCAATGATATATTTGGGGACTGAAGAAATGACCACTGAGTGGATCTATGGACCCAGTGGACCCACTGTAAGCCTTACCCGTGATGGTACTCTATTTACTTTTTGGCTCCTATACACTATAACTGTAACATCAAGGCCATTACTATGTTTTAAATGTCTGGATATCAATTTGAATCCTGAATCAGATAGTCCTTGAAATGTTTGGTCCCTTGGTCCCTTAAGGCAGGACTGGGGAAATTGGTAACGTATACACTTGTCATTATGTTATAGTGTTCATCCTCCTGGGGCCTGGCCTTTTCTTTAGTCACTGGGTTCCAGTCCAGGTCTGAATATTCACTTAGGTCCAGAAACTGGGTGAGGAATTGTGACTTTGAAGCAGCTGTCTTTAGTCTCCTGACCATATATATCCTTGATTTCTTTTATTTGTACAGGTTGATGTACTTGTTGGCATCCCATCCATCTTGCCATTGATGACACCATAGTATCTTAACCATCTCCATCTCTCTGTCGAAAGATCATGACCCTCTGATTGCCATTTTGACCTTGCATCTCATTATAATTTTTCCTATCTTGCTTCTGGCACTTAAGCACCATTACCTGTTTTCTGTTATTTGAGGATAGTGTCATCTCTATTGCTGTCAGTGAGCTCAGTTCTGTAATAGCATCGCCTACGATCAGCTTTGCCCTACAGAGAATGGCCATATTTTAGTTTCTCAGTGATGCTAGGGCCCCCTTCAGCAGTGCATCCTTATTGCACTGGTAGATGTAAGAGTTCTCTAGGTTGTCCTAAAGAACACAATTATATTGTGGGATTACCAGTCTTATAAAATATATCCACTCTAGTAAGCCCACTTCGCTTAACCATTTGATCTTTTTTCCCACTATTTGCCATTACAGTTCTAGCGTTTCAACTTCACCTACTGTGGGCCATTGCTTTCTCCAGGCTTGCAATAGTCACCTGAGCAGTGGGTTTAACACTGTCTCTTGAGGTTCTTACAACAGTGTTAAATCCTATATCAAAGTAGAGGTCTCTTATATGGAATGACTTTATCTTGTCCAACCTCAAGTTATGTGCCTCTTGATCCAGCAACCTCATGTACCCTCCTAGTTCTTGTATTTGTTGCCTAGATTCTGTAACTCCTGGAAGACCCTTTCCTCTTTCAGTTGACCAATGATCCAAAATCCAGAGAAAAAGTTAAAGAAACAAAGTTCCTTAATAAAGAAAATGGCTTCTTAAGTCTCTAGTTCTTCAGCATGCTCATCTGAAAGAACTCCTTTACATTGTTATCTCCAGCAAACACAATAGAGGCTGACTTCTGCTTTAGACTATGGCAAAGTAGCTGGCATCAGCCTAATCCTTCTGCTAAGAACAGTGATAAAAGCTGGATTTACTTTTTGTTTTTATAAGAGATTTATTGAGATATAATTCACATATCATACAATTCAGCCTTTTATTGTGTGTAAGTAAATATATGTTTAGTATATATACTTACTGATGTGTGCAACCTTGAGTATAGTCAATTTTAGAATATTTTCATTACCTCAAAAAGAAATCCTGTACTATTTAGCTATTACCATCTCCCCCATTTCCTCCAACCCTAGGCAAACACTAGTATACATTCTTCTCCATAGAATCACCTATTCTTGACATTTCATATAAATGGAATCATATAATATGTGGGTTTTGTGATTGACTCCTTTCACTTAGCATGTTTTCAAGATTCATCCATTTTTTTTATCATGTAACAGTACTTCATTACTTTTTACTGCTGAATAATATACCACAATTTATCCACTTATCAGTTGATGGACATTTGCATTGTTTCCACCTCGTTTTGTCTATTATGAATAACGTTGTTGTAAGTATTCCTGTACAAGTTTGTGTCTAGACATAAGTTTTCATTTCTATTGGGTAGTTACATAGGAGAGGAATAATTGCTGGACAATATGGTAACTATAACCATTTGAGGAACTGCCAGAGTGTTTTCCAAGGTTGGCTGCACTATTTTTCAATCCTACCAGCCGTGTATAAGGGTTCCAATTTATCCACATCCTCAACAATACTTGTTATTATATGACTTTTTGATTATAGCCATCCTAGTGGATCTGAAGTTGTTCCTCATTATGGCTTTGATTTGCATTTACCTGATTATTAATGGTGTTGGACATGTGCTTATTGGTCATTTTTATATCTTCTTGGAGAATTATCTGTTTAGATCTGTTGCCCATTTTTAAATTGGGTCACTGGTATTTTTACTGGTAAGTTGTGAGTATTCTTTATATGTTCTCCTTACAGTTCCACACCCTTAGTTATTATCCACACCTTTGTCAGAATGGATACACTTTTAAAAGTTGATTGATTAAAAGCATCAGGGAACAATCAAGGCGGCCAGGAATTGAGGAGCCAGAGATCACAGACACATGTGGAAACACACTAAGGCAAGCTCTGCATTGTTGATTTACCTTTGGTACATTTATCGATTCCCCATTAAATGTATAGAAACTGAACAGATGTGGCAGCCTATATGTTACAAAAGTCTCACTGGGATAAAAAGATAAGATTGGGGTTCAGGGCTACCAAGTAGTGTGGACATAGAGGGCCAAAATCCCAGATAATAGAGAATTTCAGAAAACTGAGCCTGATTTCGTGCATAGAATTTCTTGAGACATTTCACAGCTCCTATGTTGGTCTTGTACACATACCTAGGTTAGAAGCAGATAAGTAATGAAGAAATTAGCTTTTAAGACCCAAAATGTTTAGGAAGAATTCAGCAACTGTGTGATCTGGGGAAACCAGAATTGGAATTAAGGGCCTTATTCCTTTTTAAGTCCAGGAAGGGCTTTATCCTAAATATAGAGTCAAACCATTTAAAGACCAGCATTCTATGAATCAAAGCTATCTGTTCTTACTTTACGTGCCAGTTAGGAGAAATACAAATCTTTGTGGAGTGAAATAACATCACCAACCAAAATCAACCAAAGCCTTAATGAGTTTTCATACACATACGAAATTACATACACACACATAACACTGTATCCAGCATTAAAAAATGTCAGAAAGTAAGGACAGATGACTGAAAACCAATAGAAAAAAAAAACACAGAAAATAGAATATTGAAGTTATCAGACACAAGCTTAAAAAGAGTTATAACTAATATTTTTCAAGAAAATGGATTAAAAGACAGAATTATATTAGAGATATGAACTCTATAACAAAAATCAAATGGAAATTCTAGAACTAAAAATTATAATAATTGATATTAAGTAGTAAGTATTAAGATGTACATAGTAGAGTATATATAACAGAGGAAAGTATTAGTACAGTTGAAGGAGAATGAAAGGATTTGTGAATCCTTGCAGCTGCAGGGTTGCCAGAAATAGCAAATAAAAATACATGATACTCAGCTAAATTTGAATGTTATATAAAATATGAATTTTTTTTAGTAAAAAAGAAACTTAGAAAGTTATTTAGAAAATTACTCATTGTTAATTTGAGATTCAAACTTAATTGGGCAGCCCTCATTTTATCTTGCAGCTCTAATCTGCTATGCTTTTCATTATATGAACAGCAACACTCTTATATCTTGAGAAATATAAGTTCATGTATACTTTAAAATATATTCACTGCCTACTCATTTGATTACTTTGAAGCATCTTTTCCCATTTGTTAAAATATGAAAACTGTGTCTAACAAGACCTCTGTCTGACTAGCTTAAGGTACTTACTGGTTTGGTTTCTTTTTTCTGGAATTACAATGTTTTTCCATTGTAACTGCAATGCTTTCTCATTGTTACTAAAGCATTTACTTCATCTTATGACTTCTCTTTTCTCTAATCTCCTCTGACATTAGTTTAAAAATGAATGCACACAAGCAAGTTAACATTGACTCTGTCCTCCTCCTCCAATATCTAACTGACTAATTTCATAACTGCTTCAAGCTGGTGAATTATTGTAAAGTTATTTGCCCTGATTTTATAATGTGTATACAAATTCTAATGGTTTCTGCATGTGCTTATTTCATAAAATGTTTCTTTTAATCGGTTTGCCAGCTGTCCAGTTTGCAAATTTGTGCAACTATCTGCCTATCAGGAAGATTCATTTGCCTTCTGAACTAGTCAGATTGTTAGTTCTGACTTCAGAAGATCAAGGGAAACAGAATATTTATGTAATGGTGACTCATTATATATATATATATATTTAATTTATAAAAATCAGAAAAAAAAAACGGAATCACTATGCTGTACACCTGATAATATTGTAAATCAACTATACTTCAATTAAAAAAAGAAAAATCAATTTTATAATACCTATGTGTCATGAATTACTTCTAATTGATTTCATTTTATTATTCTCTTCTTTTTTCAGGTACCACTATCATTTTTTAAAATGTGTGTTGTTGATATTTTAGTGGATTGAAAATGGTCCTTTATTTCTTTTTTGGAACTTTGTATGGAGCACCAATATAAAAAAATAGCTCATTTCAAAATTTGGCTGTAAAATACCCACACAGATACCATAAGGACACACTTTGAACTAAACTCCTCATCCTCCAAATGGTAGTTACATATCTAGGAAGATATTTAAATAAGATTTGTTAAAAATATCTTTAGTGCCAGTGATTAGAATACTATTCTGAGACAATATATATTCATGACAACTCTGGTCTATCTAAAAAGCTCTTCTGCTGCATGGTAACCAACATGAACTGGAGTAGTCTGAAAAGCACTGGAGACATGCTGTCTTTACAAATGGCAAAGTTTGTTAAGAAGATTTATAGAATTCATGGAAAAGGTAATTATTGTTCCCTGAAAGCACTTACATATTTCTAAAGTATTTCTTGGTACAAACTAAAAGCTTTAATAATCGTTATAAGGAAACAAAAGGTCAATATTTATATAATCATATTTCCATGTTATTTTCTAGGCCTTAAATCAAGAACTATAAAGTACTGAATCATGTAACATTCCCAACAGCATTTTCCAGTTTGGAGAAGTTTGGTAAACAATGAGTGAACACCTATGGTTTGCATTCACTTTTCTAAAGGAAGAGTCAATTCATGTATCAAATAATGTACCCTTGTATGTGCTGTTTGGATAGCATATTTTTAGACCAATGCTATATGAACTTTTGTAGTAGAATATAAAAATCATATCATGAGGATCATGTTGACTAAATGATTTATTATTTCCAAAGAAGTCTAAGCCAGATGTATTTTTATGGTTTTGAGAAAAAAATGTTTAAAAGTTGTGAATATATATATATAAAATATTAGACAGGTATAGATAGATACACATAAATGTATATTACTGTATCTACATATATATTTAATTTTCCCCAGTTTTTCACATGCTTATTTTGAATATTCATGAATATTCATTTTTGGTATATTCTCACAATGGAAGATACTGAAATCCATTATTTTTCTGGTGCAATTGGCTTTTATACAATTTTACGATCTTATTTGTCATATGTTTATGTGTATTTTTAAATAATAACTTATGAATAAAATACATCTTAATTAAAATTGTTTAATTGCATATCATAATGGTATTTACATAAACTACTAAGTTTTAGTTAAAGCTTTTCCTATTAAAAGTACATACTCATGGTAAAAATGAAAAAAATATGGAATCATACAGACTGAAAAAGCTTTTATCCCCTGACTACAATAATTCCACTCCACAAACATACTGTTAACAGATTTTGTGTATATGCATCCATCAGGAAATGGATTAGGAATGTACAAACTATACAGATAGATAGATAGATAGATAGATAGATAGACATGTATGTACAAACACACACTATAACAGATAGTGTATTAAGCTCTGGGAACTTATATGATTACATCTGAAAATAAATTCCTAGATATGATATAACACTTCAAATAATACTTGTACTTTAAATTCTGATAGATATTGTCAAGTTGCCACCCCTTCCCCCAAATCACCAAGTTACATTCCCACCTACAAATATCAAGGTATTAGTTTCCACACTCTATTCAAGAGCGGACATTATAAAATTTTTAAATCTTTACTGCTTTGATAGATGTAGTATGTTATCTCACTGGTGCTATTTAAATGGTTCTATATTTCACATAACCCTTTTGATACTAAAATAAATTGCAGACTGAACAAATATGTAAACATGGAAGGATGATTTTTATAGTCTTGGAAGTCTTGGGCCTTCCTTAAAATAACTAATAACCTGGAAATTGTAGGGAGAAAGCTTGTTCAATTAGGCATGAATCATATTTAAAATCTGATATATTTTTGAGTGTATGTTTGAAATATATGTGCTCTTTATTTGTTAGTGTACTCAAGGAAGAATATCAATCTCCTTAATCACCACCTTGTTTTAAAACCTGAAAGAAAGATTAATGACTAATTATTCTCCTTTTACCAGAGATCATCTGGATAGTTCCCAGGTATATATTAATATAAAATTGTCAAGATCTGCAATATATTATTATTTTTATTTAAATCATATTGAACCTTGATATTAGTTTAGGGAACAATGATATCATTATGACGTTGGGTCATTTCTATCTAAAAACACAAAGAATATTTGCTCATTGACTCTACTCAAGTTTTTTAGGATAGTTTTAAAGGTCACACACTCAATTTGTTAAATTTGTCCCTAAGTGTTTCATTTCTCTTGCTGATGAAAATGATGTATTTTCTCCCATTATATTCTAATTAATTATTTTGTATGTATTGAAAATCTATTAAGCTTTGTATATGAGTTTTGTAACCAGCTACCTTACTGAATTCTACTATTGATTTTAATTGCTGTGTGCAGAGATTATTTTTTTAAATATAATCATATAATCTACATAAAACATTATTATTTGTATAAGGTTTATACCTTATTTCTTTTATTTATCCAATTTCATTATCTAGGGTATCCAGAAGAGCATAGTGGTAGTAGTGGTGATGTGCATCCTTGCTTACTTTATAGCTAAAGTTTTGCTAATAAAACTGATCTGTCAAGGAAATGCAAATCAAAACCACAGTGAGATATCACCTCACACCAGTTGGAATGGCTATCATCAGGAAAACAAGAGATAACAAATGCTGGCTAAGATATGGTGATAAGGGAATCCTAGTACACTGTTGATAGGTATGTAAGTTGTCTCAGCCACTGTGGAAAACAGTATGGAGTTTCCTCAAAAACTTAAATATAGAACTAACATATGATCCAGCAATTTCACTTCTGGGTATATATTGAAAGGAGAAAAAAACAAGAGTTCATAGAGATACGCACTCCCATGTTTATTGAAGCATTATTTACAATAGCCAAGATATGGAAACAATCTAAGTGCCCATCAATGGATAAATGGATAAAGAAGATGTGTTATGTATATGCAATGGAATATTATTCAGCCATGAGAAAGAAGGAAATCCTGCCATTTGCAACAACATGGATGGACCTTGAGTGCCTTATGCTAAGTGAGATAAGTTAGATGGAGAAAGACAAGTACTGTAGGATATCACTTCAATGGAGAATCTAAAAAAAGTTAAACTTGTAAAAATAGAGTAGAATGATGATTACTAATGACTAGTGGGTGCGGGAACTGGGGATATGTTTTTAAGGGTACAAACTGGCAAGTAGTAGATAAGTCCCAGTAGCCTAATGCACAGCATAGTGACTATAGTCAATAATACTGTATTATAAACTTCAACGTTGCTAAGAGAGTACATCTTAATTTTCCCCACCACAGAAATGATAATTATGCGACCTGATAGAAGTGTTAACTAATGGGGTAATCATATTTCAATATGTAAATATATCAAATCAACACATTGTATACCTCAAACTTATACAATGTTATACATCAGTGATATTTCAATAAAAATGATGCTGGTTTTTGTTTTGAGATATGTATATCTATATATCTATCATTATAGCTAGCACTCCAAAAGGAATATCCAGCTACTGATATTTTATTAATAATTTTTTAATCAAGAATTTATGTTGTAATGTTGACTTATGTCAAATATCATCAGGCATTTATTAAAATCATTTTATGTTTTTAATTCCACTGTTGTTTTAATAGTATGATTAATTATGTCAAATATCTACCTAAGATTAAACTTTTCCTACCTAATATTTTATTTAAGGCTTTGCATCAACGTGTCTGCCTGAAATTTTTCTGTGATTTTCCTTTTATCTGTGTATTTTGTCAGAATTGGTATCACTGTTACGTGGGCTTATAAACAGGAATTTGGAAATTTTACCCTGTGTTCTGGAACTGTATTAGTTTAATAGGGTTGCCATAACAAAACAGGACAGTCTGGGTGACTTAAGCTAGAGAAATTTATTTCTTACAGTTCTAGAGGCTATATGTCCAAGATTAAGGTATCTACAGTCTGATTTCTTCTGAGGTCTCTTTGCTTGGCTTGCAGGTGTCCACCTTCTTGCTGTGCCCTCACATGGTCTTCCCTCTGTGCACATGCACTCTTTTTTTTAAATTTAATTTAGTTAATTTATTTTTTTATACAGCAGGTTCTTATTAGTTATCTATTTTATACATATTAGTGTATACATGCCACTCTTGGTGTCTCTCTGTGTGTCCAAATTTCTTCTTATAAGTACATCAGTCAGATTGTATTAGGGCCACCATAAGGGCATTATTTTAATCATATCTTTAATGGACCTATCTCAAAACATGGTCACATTCTGAGGTCCTGAGTGTTAGGGTTTCAACATATAAATTTGTCAGGGTGGGGGAATAATTCAACCCATAAAAAGAATCATTTAAAAAGTATTGCACTTATCTGCTCTCTCCAGATTTAAAATAATTCACCTAAAAAAACATTTTGTGATTGGTGGCTTTTAGTAGCAGTTATTGGACGACGTTCTTGAATATTCTTTATCCAAAGGTAGCTTGTCTGTTTAGATTTTCTAGCTCTTAAAGGAAGTTTGTTATTTTATATTTCCTACAAAACCAGGTATTTTATCTAGATCTTTGATTTTATTTTTATGGACTTGAATAAATTATTCTCTCATTATTTTTATGTCCTCTTTATCCATGTTTATCTCCATTCATGATTTTAATGTTGCGTATTTATGCATTTCTCTTTTCTCAGTTTTGTAGGCTAATTTGTGAAAATTCTATTTTATTGTACATTTTAAAAGTATAAGTTCTTTTATTTATTTGTCAGTTCCACATTTATTTTCTTTTAAAATTTTCTTCTGTGTTTTTTCACTGGGAGGGATCAGTGTTCTGACTAAAACTGAGTCTGTGATTCCTGAGTTTATTTTCTGGACATATGAGGAGTAAATTGTAAGTTGGAGAGTTAAAGAATTGCTGAGAATTTGAGATTCAGGTTCAGAATCAAATAGGTATGTGAATAGTTTCTGAACACATATAATTTAGGGCAAGTTACTTAAACTCTCAGTACCTCAATTTTTCTTTTCAGAAAAGAAGTACAACAGCAGCTATCTTATGGTTAATAAAAGGGCTAAATAAGATGGTATGAGAGCTAACACTTATCCTTCTCAAACTCTTCCAAAATATTGCAGAGGGAAGAACACTCCCAAACTCATTCTACGAGGCCACCATCACCCTGATACCAAAACCAGACAAAGATGTCACAAAGAAAGAAAACTACAGGCCAATATCACTGATGAACATAGATGCAAAAATCCTCAACAAAATACTAGCAAACAGAATCCAACAGCACATTGAAAGGATCATACACCATGATCAAGTGGGGTTTATTCCAGGAATGCAAGGATTCTTCAATATACGCAAAACAATCAACGTGATACATCATATTAACAAATTGAAGGAGAAAAACCATATGATCATCTCAATAGATGCAGAGAAAGCTTTCGACAAAATTCAACACCCATTTATGATAAAAGCCCTGCAGAAAGTAGGCATAGAGGGAACTTTCCTCAACATAATAAAGGCCATATATGACAAACCCACAGCCAACATTGTCCTCAATGGTGAAAAACTGAAACCATTTCCATTAAGATCAGGAACAAGACAAGGTTGCCCACTCTCACCACTATTATTCAACATAGTTTTGGAAGTGCTAGCCACAGCAATCAGAGAAGAAAAAGAAATAAAAGGAATCCAAATTGGAAAAGAAGAAGTAAAGCTGTCACTGTTTGCAGATGACATGATACTATACATAGAGAATCCTAAAGATGCTACCAGAAAACTACTAGAGCTAATCAATGAATTTGGTAAAGTAGCAGGATACAAAATTAATGCACAGAAATCTCTTGCATTCCTATACACTAATGATGAAAAATCTGAAAGTGAAATTAAGAAAACACTCCCGTTTACCATTGCAACAAAAAGAATAAATATCTAGGAATAAACCTAACTAAGGAGACAAAAGACCTGTATGCAGAAAATTATAAGACACTGATGAAAGAAATTAAAGATGATACAAATAGATGGAGAGGTATACCATGTTCTTGGATTGGAAGAATCAACATTGTGAAAATGACTCTACTACCCATAGCAATTTACAGATTCAATGCAATCCCTATCAAACTACCACTGGCATTTTTCACAGAACTAGAACAAAAAATTTCACAATTTGTATGGAAACACAAAAGACGCTGAATAGCCAAAGCAATCTTGAGAAGGAAAAATGGAGCTGGAGGAATCAGGCTCCCTGACTTCAGACTATATTACAAAGCTACAGTAATCAAGACAGTTTGGTACTGGCACAAAAACAGAAACATAGATCAATGGAACAGGATAGAAAGCCCAGAGATAAACCTATGCACATATGGTCACCTTATCTTTGATAAAGGAGGCAAGCATATACAGTGGAGAAAAGACAGCCTCTTCAATAAGTGGTGCTGGGAAAATTGGACAGGTACATGTAAAAGTATGAAATTAGAACACTCCCTGACACCATCCACAAAAATAAACTCAAAATGGATTAAAGACCTAAGTGTAAGGCCAGACACTATCAAACTCTTAGAGGAAAACATAGGCAGAACACTCTATGACGTAAATCACAGCAAGATCCTTTTTGACCCAGCTCCTAGAGAAATGGAAATAAAAACACAAATAAACAAATGGGACCTAATGAAACTTTAAAGCTTTTGCACAGCAAAGGAAACCATAAACAAGACCAAAAGACAACCCTCAGAATGGGAGAAAATATTTGCAAATGAAGCAACTGACAAAGGATTAATATCCAAGATTTACAAGCAGCTCATGAAGCTCAATAACAAAAAAACAAACAACCCAATCCAAAAATGGGCAGAAGACCTAAATAAACATTTCTCCAAAGAAGATATACAGATTGCCAACAGACACATGAAATAATGCTCAACATCATTAATCATTAGAGAAATGCAAATCAAAACTACAATGAGATATCATCTCACACCGGTCAGAATGGCCATCATCGAAAAATCTAGAAACAATAAATGCTGGAGAGGGTGTGGAGAAAAGGGAACACTCTTGCACTGTTGGTGGGAATGTAAATTGATACAGCCACTATGGAGAACAGTATGGAAGTTCCTTAAAAAACTAAAACTAGAACTACCATACGACCCAGCGATCCCACTACTGGGCATATACCCTGAGAAAACCATAATTCAAAAAGAGTCATGTACCAAAATGTTCATTGCAGCCCTATTTACAATAGCCAGGACATGGAAGCAACCTAAATGTCCATCATCGGATGAATGGATAAAGAAGATGTGGCACATATATACAATGGAATATTACTCAGCCATACAAAGAAATGAAATGGAGGTATTTGTAGTGAGGTGGATGGAGTTAGAGTCTGTCATACAGAGTGAAGTAAGTCAGAAAGAGAAAGACAAATACAGTATGCTAACACATATATACGGAATCTAAGGAAAAAAAAAGCCATGAAGAACCTAGTGGCAAGACGGGAATAAAGACACAGACCTACTAGAGAATGGACTTGAGGATATGGGGAGGGTGTGGGGTGAGATGTGACAGGGTGAGAGAGTGTCATGGACATATATACACTACCAAATGTAAAATAGATAGCTAGTGGGAAGCAGCCGCATAGCACAGGGAGATCAGCTCGGTGCTTTGTGACCACCTAGAGGGGTGGGATGGGGAGGGTGGGAGGGAGGGAGATGCAAGAGGGAAGAGAAATGGGAACATATTGTATATGTATAACTGATTCACTTTGTTATAAAGCAGAAGCTAACACACCATTGTAAGGCAATTATACTTCAATAAAGATGTTTAAAAAAAAAAAAAAGAGTCATGTACCAAAATGTTCATTGCAGCTCTATTTACAATAGCCAGGACATGGAAGCAACCTAAGTGTCCATCATCGGATGAATGGATAAAGAAGATGTGGCACATATATACAATGGAATATTACTCAGCCATACAAAGAAATGAAATGGAGGTATTTGTAGTGAGGTAGATGGAGTTAGAGTCTGTCATACAGAGTGAAGTAAGTCAGAAAGAGAAAAACAAATACAGTATGCTAACACATATATATGGAATCTAAAAAAAAAAAAAAAAAAGGTCATGAAGAACCTAGTGGCAAGACGGGAATAAAGACACAGACTTACTAGAGAATGGACTTGAGGATATGGGGAGGGGGAGGGGTAAGATGTGACAGGGTGAGAGAGTGGCATGGACATATATACACTACCAAAGGTAAAATAGATAGCTAGTGGGAAGCAGCCGCATAGCACAGGGAGATCAGCTCAGTGCTTTGTGACCACCTAGAGGGGTGGGATAGGGAGGGTGGGAGGGAGCGAGACGCAAGAGGGAAGAGGTATGGGAACCTATGTATATGTATAACTGATTCACTTTGTTATAAAGTAGAAACTAACACACCATTGTAAAGCAATTATACTCCAATAAAGATGTTAAAAAAAAAAAAAAGATGGTATGAGTTAAAAGGGACAATTTGTCACACTGTTTTTGGTGCTTAAATCAACAGTTTGCTTACTTTTCTCTGTGCTTGACTTTCTTCATTTGTAAATCAGAAATAATAATATTTACCCAGCTCAATTTTAATTATTAATTAGGATTACATAGTGATTCACAATTTTTAAAGATTAAAGATTATACCCTATTTATAGTTGTAAGAATGGTTTGAATGTATATGCAAGGGCGTAGTTATGGGTTCTCAATTCTATTCCATGCCTGCCTTTATGCCAGTACCACACTGTTGTGATTTCTATAGCTTTGTAGTAAGTTTTGACGCATGGAAGTGTAAGCCCTCCAATTCTTTTCTTCTTTTTCATGATTTTTTTTTCCATTTGGGGTCCCTTGAAATTCCATATGAATTTTAGGATATATTTTTCTATTTCTGTAAAAATGTTTTTAGGATTTGTTAAGAATTGCATTGAGTCTGTATATTGCTTTGGGTTGTATTGACATCTTAACAATATTGCATTCCAGTTCAGGAACACAGGATGTCTTTCTATTTTTTGGTGTTTTCTTTCATTTCTTTCAGCAATGTATTTTTACTTTTGATTGTGCAAGTTTTTCACTTCCTTGATTAAGCTTTATTCCTAAGCAGTTTATTCTTTTAGATGTTATTGTAAATGCAATTGTTCCTTTAATTTCCTTTTCATATTTATCATTGTTAGTTCATAGAATAGAAAGTAATTTTGTGGATTTATTTTCTAGCTTGCAACTTTGGGGAATTTATTAGTTCTAACGTTTTTTGTGGAATCTTTAGTGTTTTCTACTTATATGATCATGTTTTCAGCAAACAGATAATTTTGTTTCTTGCTTTCTAATTTGGAAGCTTTTTTATTTTTTTGGCCTAATTGCTCTGGTTGACCTCCAGTGCTTTGTTGAATAAATATGGCAAAAGTGGGCATCCTTTTCTTGTTAATATGCATTTGTTATCATGCCTTCTTTATGATGTCTTCATAATCTGGCAATTAAATATTCAGACTGAAATGTATGAGCCTAATAGACATAATCTTTAATTGGCATTTCAAATTATATTAAATTTTCTACTAACAGTTGATATACTGTATTTGGATGTTGGTGATATATCATTAACTTCATTTTTGCAAAGATCACAAATTAGGTTTTATTCAAGTTAGATCTGCTAGAAGAATCTTATAACAAATTTTTTAAAATTCTAAAATATATACATTATGGTTGTCCTAATCTATGTATAATATTGCCTTTATATTTAGTTTAAAGTTAATCTGTCATATAATTATATAATTAAAGTTTTAAAGTGCATAAGAACTGAATTATATATCTTGCATGCATTTTAAGAGATAAGCTTGAGTTCAAAAATAGTTTCTTGGAACAAAGAGATAAATTCTGAAATAAATATAAACAACTCAAGAAGCAGCTACATTTAAGTTATGAGTATAAAGTATTGTAGAAATAGTTGTTTCCTCAGTTAACATCGTCATACTTGAGCAATATATAGACTCTCTCTCAAAATAAAAAAATGGATACTGTGTTAGTAAAAAATTATGAACTTGTATATTGTAGAAAGAAAGTTTGACTAGTGCATTTGTTACATTACCATTAACCTTAATACTTAAAAATATATAAATACAATTATAGTCACTTTATACATTTGTATGTATTTCTATGTCAATGTCTCTCTTAGTAAGTAAACTCCTTGAAGGTATGCATTGTGTTTGTGTAATTTGCGTTATAATTACATCCATTAAAGTACCATTTACTAATGTTTACTTGATATATATATTTGCTAATAAATATATATATATATTTGCACTTGATATATATTTGCTAATAAATCAGTAAAAATAGTATAGAAAATGTTAAAGTGTTTCTTTTACAGTCAAAATAACTTAATATAGAGCAGTCAACTTTCTCTCATTGGCTTTACCTTTTCCATATCCAGTTTTACCAACAGTTAAGGAATTAAGGTTAAGGCATGTTAAAGGGCCACCAAGAATGAAAAGGGCATCAGAGATTGTAGGTTTGTGCTGACTCAAAATTTCAGCTACATTGTCAAATGAAATCTGCTTATATTCAAAACCCTTAGCTCATCACCTCCCTGAAATGATGGGTAATAGCTTTCTGGATCTGAGATGATAGAATTAAATCACTGTCATTGTATTGTGGCCAGAGGAACTGCCTGGAATTGGCTGCTGTCGGCAAATTTCTATATGCCGTGTTTAAGTTAATAAAGATGCAGTTTAAGTTTTTTCCAGTGAGAAATATCTTGAGGTATTAGTGTTTCAGGCACATTAGCATATTCCACTTTTGAAATGGTGGTGCTTTTACCAAATTTCAAGTTTTATTTGTAATGAAAGTTAATGCAATTAGGGTGCCATCACAAGGTAAGTATGTTGTCTTATCCTGCTCCTTCTGACTTAACCTTAGCTAGCTGTTTTCTTGGCCTATGACTCCACATGAAATCTAATAACATCTTTTCTTTGTATGTAAGTAAAATGCTAATATGTATGTTATATTAATATATATTATGTAACATTCTAATATATATCTTACTATATATATATTATATATATATATCTATATCTGTATCTATATCTATATGTGTAATTTCAGTTTCTCTAAAGAACTAATTTCCCCCAGTAATCCATTGGAAACTAGTTCATGGTAAATTGTTTTTGCCTGTCCCACTCACACAGATCTACACCAATTTGTGTAAAGATGCTTATCTCATTCTTTGACAGCCATTTTAGAATAAAGCTCAGATCATGAAGTTCCTTACAGAGGATGGAAGAAATACTTTTAAATCATAAGTCTGATAAAAGAACTGTGTCTAGCTGCTATGAAGAACTCTTACAACTCAATAATAAAAAGACAACTTAATTATAAACAGGCAAAAACATCAATAGAGATTTCTCCAAAATAGATATAAAAATTACCAATAAGCACATGAAAAGATATTCAACATCATTAGTCATTTTGGAAATGTAAAACAAAATGAATATGAGATACCACTGCATACCCACAAGGATGATTGTAATAAAAAATACAGATAATAACAAGTGTTGCCAAGAATGTGGATAAATGCAAACATTTACACATTGCTTGTGGAAATGTAAAATGTTGCAGCTACTTTGTAAAACACTTTGACAGTTCTTCAAATTGTTAAATATAAAGTTTCCATATGACCCAGCAATTCCATATTCTACTCTAGGTATATAACCAAGAGTAATTAAAACCTGTGTCCACTCAAAATGTTGTACATGAATTTTCACCTCAATGTTATTCATAATATCCAAAAAAGTGTAAATAGCCCACTGTCCATCAACAGACGATTGAAGGAGCAAAATGTGATATATCACTTGGCCATAAAAAATGGAAAGCTACAACATGATAGACTTCGAAAATATTAAGTAAAAGAAGCCAGTGGTCACAAAGACCACATATACAATTCCATTTATATGAAATGTGCAGTGAGGATATGGAGCAGATATTTGGTGACAAAAATGACAATCGTTTTTAGATTTTTAATATAAAATACTAATAAGAATTTTATGCACATGAAAATTCTGAAAAATATAAATCAAAAAGCTAAGATAGATTCGTTTTCATTTTTATGTTTGGCATTTTTTAGTTTCCAAATTTTTATCCATAATCATGTACTAATTTTAAAAGAAGAAAAATATAATATCAAAAAGTGATACATACTCACCAGATAAAAAATTTAACAATGAGAATAATAATAAATATTTTATAATAACAGTAATTCACTGGGTCCCAATCTTCTTGGGAATGGCCTCAGCATTTGTCCCAGTGGGAATTTCACTAATTGTCACGTTTAACCATCTACTTAAACTGCATTGTGTCTATTAATCGTAATTGACATGTTAAAGAAGAAAGGAAGCAAATTTAGTGACAAAATTTGTCCTATGTGTAAGTTGATTTGTTTCCCTTTTAAAGGGAAAGGATAAAATTATGTGGTCATGTTGATTCAACAGTAGTATACCTTAGAAGGTGTTTTAGATGAGAATTTAATTTCCTCTAAGCACTGACTTCTTGCATATTTCTATAGTTTCTGATGGCTTTGTATTTTTAAAGCAGTCAAAGAAGCACAGACAGGGTTTAAACCCTCTTTTATTCTCCTTAATCAGTTTAACTAACAACCATCACACGCTTTACCTTATTCATATAAAAACTACAGATATTCAAGACTACTAGTATTGTCAGGAAAACTTCTGGAAAAAAAAGAAAAGAAAAATTAAATTGTGCCACCCTCCCCAATAGAGGCAGTAATGTAAGATTATATATATATATATATATTATCTGCAGGGAAGATATACCTTACAAATCTGTGGTTAAAAAATTGGCAATTTGGGCTAAAAAGTGATACATGTCTTCCTACCATTTTATAAAACAAATAGAAAAACATGGCCCATTCAAAGGAGCAAAATAAACCTCCAGAAACCACCCCGGAAGAATTGCTGGCATCAGTATTACTAGACAAATATTTTAAAATAGCTATTTTAAATATTCTCAAAGAGTTAAAGGAAAACATGGACAAAGGAGTAAGGAAAAATCAGGAAAATGATCTATGACTAAGCTGAGAATATCAACAGAGATAGGTTTATAAAAAGGAAACAAAAACAATCCTGAAACTGAAAACTATAATAACTGAATCAAAAAATTACCTAGGGCATCCAAGAAGTGAACTATATAGGCAGATAAAGGCATCTGTGAACTTGAAGACAGAGCATAAGAATTTATCATGTTTGAGGGGAAAAAGAAAAAAATGAGTCAGGAAAGTGAAGAAAGCTTCAGGAAAGTAAGGGATACCATTAAGCAGGCACACAATATGAGTGTCCCAGAAGAAGAGAAGAAAGGGCCTGAGAGATTATTTAAAGAAACAATGGCTGAAAACTTCTCAAATTTGAAGAAATACATGGATCTACAAATCCAAGAAGACCGAGTAGGATACACTGAAAGAGACCCACATTGACATGCATTATACTCAAATGTCAAAAGTTAAACATAGAGGGCTTCCCTGGTGGCGCAGTGGTTGAGAATCTGCCTGCCAGTGCAGGGGACACGGGTTCGAGCCCTGGTCTGGGAAAATCCCACATGCCATGGAGCAACTAGGCCTGTGAGCCACAACTACTGAGCCTGCGCGTCTGGAGCCTGTGTTCCGCAACAAGAGAGGCAGCGATAGTGAGAGGCCCGCACACCACGATGAAGAGTGGCCCCCGCTTGCCACAACTAGAGAAAGCCCTCACACAGAAACGAAGACCCAACATAGCCCAAAATTAAATAAATTAATTCATTAATTAAAAAAGTTAAAAAAAAGTCAAACATAGAGAATCTTAAAAGCAGCAAGGAAAAGTGACTTGTCCCATATGAAGAATCCTCAATAAGATTATCAGCAGATTTCCCAGGAGAAGGCTGTAGGCCAAAAAGCAGTGAGATAATATTTTTAAGTGCAGCAAATAATCTGTGAACTGG
The DNA here is from genome assembly GCF_009873245.2 of Balaenoptera musculus. Taxonomy (NCBI): domain Eukaryota; kingdom Metazoa; phylum Chordata; class Mammalia; order Artiodactyla; family Balaenopteridae; genus Balaenoptera; species Balaenoptera musculus. The sequence goes on along the minus strand of NC_045806.1, from coordinate 75,641,318 downwards.
GAATTTGATATCTGGAAAAACTGTCATTCAAAAATGGGGAGGAAATTATGACATTTCCATATAGCAAAAGCTGAAGGAGTTCATTACCACTAGATGAGCCATACAAGACATACAAAAAGGAGTCCTTCTGGATGAATGAAAAGATGCTAAACAGTAACTTGAAAACATATTAAGATATAAATATCTCCAGTAAAATTAATAACATGGGCAAATATAAAAATCAGTAATTTTGTACTTTTGGTTCATAACTCCACATTTATTTTCTGCAAAATATATAAGACAAATTTATAAAAATATAAATCTATGTTAATGGGTACAAAGTAAACAAATATATAATTTATCATATTGATGGCATAAACTGAGGGTAGCAGAGTGGTAAAGGAGTAGAGTTTTTGTGTTACATTGAAGCTAAAATGAATACAATTTAAAATAGATGGCTATAACTTTAGGGTATTATATGTAATCCTCATGGTAAAGACAAAGAAAATATCCTTATAAAAAAGAAAATGTATATGTAAACACACTAAAAAAGGAGAAACATGTCAAATCAACAACTTTATGGAACCAGAAAAATAACAATCCAAAGGTAGCAGAGAGAGGAAATAACAAAGATTAGAGCAGAAATAAATAAAATAGACAAGAGAAAAAATAGAAAATATCAACAAACCCTAAAATTTGTTCTTCAAAAGAAAAATAAAATTGACAAAACTTTAGCTAGATAAACTAACAGTAAAAGAGAGAAAACTCAAATAAACAAAATCAGAAATGAAAGAAGTGACATTACTATGAAATTTATAGAAATAAAAAAGGTTTATGGAAATAAAAATGGTTATATGAGAGTACTATGAACAATTGTATGTGAAAAATTGCATAACCTAGATAATATGTACAGATTATTGGAAACACACAATCTACCAGGACTGAATCATGAAGAGAAAATCTGAATGTATCTATAACTAGTCATGAGATGGAAGCAGTGATTGAAAATATCCCAACAATGAAAATTCTAGGACCAGATGACTTAATTTGTAAATTGTACAAAGCATTTAAAGAACTGACACCAATCTTTCTCAAACTATTCCTAAACAATTGAAGAGGAGGAGACTTCTTAACTAATCCTATGAGCCCTGCATTACCCTGATACCAAAGCCATCCAAAAATAGTACAAGAAAAGAAATTACAGATGAAAATTCCATATCAGTATTGAAGAAAAATCTTCAACAAAATACAAGCAAACCAAATTCAACAGTGTATTAAAAGGATTATTCACCATAACAAAGTGATGTTTCTTCCTGGAGTTCAAGCATGGTTTGACATACAAAAATCAATCAATACAATATATCATATTAACAGAAAAAAAAAAAAAAAGAAAAAACTATGATTACTTCAATTGATGCAGAAAAAGTATTTGACAAAATTCAACACCTTTTCATGATAAAAACAGTCATCTAACTAAGGATACAAAGAAATAATTTAACATAATAAAGGAAATATATGAAAACCCCAGAGCTTATATTAAATGGTCAAAGGCACAAATCTTTTGTCTAAGATAAGGAACAAGGCAAGGATGCCCACTTCAGCCACTTCTTTTCAACATAGCATTGGGAGTCATAACTAGAGCCTTTAGGTAAGAACATAAGTAAAAAGCATCCAAATTGGAAAGCAAGAAGTAAAATTATCTCTGCATTTGAAATGAACTTATGTGTAGAAAGTACTAAAGATTCCACACAAAAAAATTTGTTAGAACAAATAAATTCAGCAAAGACATATGATACAAAATCAACGAACAAAAATAAGTTGCATTTCCATACAGTGATAATGAACAATCTGAAAAGAAAATTAAAACAATTCTATTTGTGATAGCATCAAAAAGAATAAACTACTTAGGGATAAATTTAATCATCGTGCTGAAAGACTTGTAGACTCAAAACTAAAAAAACACTGCTGAAAAAAAAGTAAAGACACCAATAAATGAAAAAACCTCCTGTGTTCATGGATTGGAAAACTTAATATTGTTAAATGGCAATATGGTTCAAAGAAAGCTACAGATTCAGTGCAATCTTTTATCAAAATCTTAGTGATGATAGTCTTTTCAGAAAGGGAAAAATCCATCATAAAATTCATACAGAATCATAAAGGAGAGTTAGTCACCAAAACGATCTTGATAAAGAAGAACAAAGAAGTCTAAGTCTTCCTGATATCAAACTTACTACAAAACTGCAGTAAACAAAACAGGTGGCACTGGCAAAAGACATATAGACCAATGGAATAGAATTGAGAGCCCAGAATTAAACCTCACATATATGGTCAAATGATTTTTGACAAGAGTGCCAAGATTACACAATGGGGAAAGAACAGTCTCTTGAACAAATGGTGTTTGGAAAACTCTATATTGACATGCAAAAATGAAATTGGATCCTTACCTCACACCATACACAAAATTAATTCAAAATGCATCAAAGACTTAAACCTAAGTGATAAAACTATGGAACTCTTTGAAGAAAACATGACAGAAAAAGCTTCAGGACATTAGACTTAGAAATTATTTCTCAGATATGAAATTAAAAGCAGTGATACCAAAAGAAAAAATAGACAGATTGAACTTAATCAAATTTTAAAACATTTGTATATCAAAACACACTATCAGCAGAGTGAATAATCATCCCACAGAGTGAGTCAAAATAATTGCATATCATATATATAATAAAGAGTTAATATCCAGAATGTGTAAATAACTCCTACAACTCAACAATGAAAACCAAAAACCCTGAGTAAGAAATAGGGAAAGGACCTGAATAGACATTTTTCCAAAGATATACAAATGGTCAATAAGGAAATACAAAGATACTCAATGTCACTAATTATTAAGGAAATGCAAATCAAAACCACAATGATATACCATCTCACATTCACTGGGATAGCTATTACTAAAAATAAAAAAATAAAAGGAAGAAGATAACACATGTTGGCAACAATGTAAGCTTTTTTGACAAAAACCAGTGACAAAAGAGGAAATATTGGATGGTTCCCCTTATATGAGTTACCTAGGGTAGTCAAAGTCATAAAGACCTAAAACAAAAGAGTGGTCGCCAGGAGTTTCAGCCAGGGGTAGTGGAGAGTTATGGCCCAATTTGTATGGAATTTCAGTTTGTGAGGGAGAAAATTTTTTAGAGATCAATAATGGTGATGTTTGCACAACAATGTGAATGTACTAAATACCACTGAACTGTACACTTAAAAACGGTTAGCATGATAAATTTTATAGTATATGCTTTTTATTACAATAAAAATATTTTTTAAATGCACTAAGAAATATAAGGGAGACTGGATTTTTTTAACGTAATACGTTAAATTTGTTGAAAAATCATTAGTTTCTGAATGTGTTATATAGAGTGAGAGATGCTATAATAATAAAATACTTCAAAGGGGGCATTCAGCCTTTAATATTACACAATTTAGAAAGAAAAGTTGTAAAGGTTTTATCCCCTTAAGTCACTCAAAATTGAGTTCTGAATCTAATAGATTCCAGAGCCTCTGAAGATAATGAGGAAATTATCTTCCAAAGGGAATTTTTCTTTTTTTAAATTAAAAAAAAAATTTTAATTTTCATTGGGGTATAGTTGATTTACAATGTTGTGTTAGTTTCAGGTGTACAGCAAAATGAATCTGATATACATATACATATATCCACTCTTTTTTACCTTCTTTTCCCATACAGGCCATTACAGAGTATCAAGTAGAGTTCCCTGTGCTGTACAGTAGTTCCTTATTACTTATCTATTTTATATATGGTAGTGTGTATGTGTCAATCCCAATCTTCCAATTTATCACCCCCCCCCACTTACCTCCCAGTAACCATAAGTTTGTTTTCTACATCTGTAACTCTATTTCTGTTTTGTAGATAAGTTCATGTGTAGCTTTTTTTTAAGATTCAATATATAAGCAATACCATATTATATTTGTCTTTCTGTCTGACTTCACTCAGTATGACAATTTCTAGGTCCATCCATGTTGCTGAAAATGGCATTATTTCAGGAAGAAGCAAGAACCAGAAGACATGATAACCCAAGATTTTTAGAGTTCCAGTATATTAAGAAGGCTTTCTAAGGTGACACTATAATGTGTTTTTCTTATCTTTCTTTAAAAAAATAGCATTTGTATTGGATGTTACCAGTAATTTAACTATATTTTTCACACCACTAGAGATTTGTATGTCTTCTTAAAATAAAGTTTCTTTAAAATCATAAAAAAGAACGTTTGATCCATATCATTTATGTTTCAGCAGGCAAACATACAAGTAAATTATAATATATTCACATAATGGAATAATTGATAGCAGTTTACATGATTGAATTAGATTTCCATGTACCACAGTATAAAGGTGGGGAGGAGGGATAGTTAGGGAATTTAGGATTGACATGTACACACTGCTATATTTAAAATGGATAACCAAAAAGGACTTACTGTATAGCACAGGGAACTCTTCTCAGTATTATGTAGCAACCTAATTAGTAAAATAATTTGAAAAAGAATAGAAACATTTATATGTATAACTGAATCACTCTGTACACCTGAAACTAACACAACACTGTTAATCAACTATATGCCAATATAAAATAAAAAGTTAAAAAAAATTAAAAATGTCACTCAACATTAAAAACAAAACAAAAGAATGAAAGGCCACAGAATGATATATTCCACAGAATATCATAATGTAAAATGTTTGTGTAGTAAAAATGATTTTTAAAACATAAAGGAATATGTTGTGTGTGAACGTTAACTTATATAGTTAAAATGTAAAAATGTGAATCAAAAGCTAAAAATTTCAGCTTAACATTTACATTTGTGGAGGAAGAAAATAAGGCTGGAGGAAGGTGCCAAGCAATTATCAATTATACGTATATAATAATGTCATATTTATGTTGCTTTAAAATAATACAAATTTGAGAAAATGTTAACACTTTTCCTTCATGGACTACATGAAATTTGTTATTCTCTGAAAGTATTAGTATTTTATCTTATTCTTGAAAGTATTTGTATTTTTAAAAAATAATTCCATACTAAGAAAAATAAAATAATAGGTATATTCATACTGGAAAAGTTAGGAATCACTATATAGAACATGGTCTCAATACTCTAATATGTAAAAAGTTTTAAAACTTGTTTAACCAGATGCCTAATTTATTCATAAAGTAATTCAGTGAACCACCCATAGAATATTTCACTTTTAACCATGTAAATTTTGTGTCCTCCAAAATAAACTAGTTGTAAATGTAAAAACAAAATCTTAATTAATATAATCAACAGTTGGAGACTATATCTGGAAGAAATTTTAAAAAAACAGAAAATGTAGAAAGAGAATATAAATTAATACGAAAGACCATGAAAAGATACTCAACATGACTAATCACAAGAGAAATGCAAATCAAAACTGCAATTAGATATCACATCACACCCACCAGGAAGGTTGCTGTCACAAAACCCAAACAAACAGAAAATAAGTGTTGGCAAGGATGTGGAGAATTTGGAACACTTGTGCATTGTTGAAGGGAATTTCACTATACTAGGGAAAATAGTATGGTGATCCCTCTAATATTGTAAAATAGAATTACCTATGATCCAGCAAGGCCACTTCTGGGTATATATATGAATAAATTCAAAGCAGGGTCTTGAAGATATATTTTGTATACCTGTGTTCATGGCAGTATTATTTACAATAGCCAAAAGGTGGAAGCAACCAAAGTGTCCATCAATGGATGCATGGATAAATAAAATGTGATATATATGTATATATATATATCACACACACACACACACACAATGGATTATTATTCAGCCTTAAAAAGGAAGAAAATTGTGACACATGCTGCAATATGGATGAACCTTTGTGAAATTATACTAAACTAAGTACACCAGAAACAGACTATAAATACTGTATGGTCCACTTATATGAGGTATCTAGAGTAATCAAACTTATAGAGACAAAAAATAGAGTGGCGGTTGCAAGGAGCTCAGGGATGGGGAAATGTGGAATTGTTGTTTAACGGTACAGAGCTTCAGATTTGCAAGGTGAAAAGGTTTAGTTTAGTTACACAACAATGTGACTAGATTGAACTGTACACTTATAAATGGTTAAAGTGGCAAATTTTATGTTATGTGTATTTTACCACAATTTTTAAAATTAATAAGAAAGACATTTTTATTAAGATTGGAACAGATGATTCAGAGGAAAAATACCAATGACAAATAAATTCAAGGAAAATTTATGGATATAAATTTTAGCTGGACATGTTCATTTCATATATATACATTTATAGATTAATATAATATATGATATATACATATATGTGTATATATACAAATTAAAAGAATGAAATAACTTTTTGCTTATCAAATTAGTAAATATTTCAAAAATAATATTTAATGTTTGTGAGGATATAGTGAAATAGGCATTTCTGGCACATAGGTGTTTTAGAAAACATTTTGGCATTCTACAATTTACTTCAAAAATGTTCACATCCATAAAACATTAATTCTGCTTTTAGGATTTTATGAAAAGTAAGTAATCAAAGTTTACACATGCACACTGATTTATCTACAAGAATGTTTATCATAGCTTTATTTACATTATTTAAAAGTTTGATAATACTCAAATGTCTTTAATAAAATGCAATGGTATAATAAACTACAAAATGATATAAACTATTCTGTGAATAAAAATCTGAAAAAAATATACATCAAAACAATGAACGCTTAATTTTCATTTTTGTGTTTGACTTTATTTTCCAAATTTTTATCAAGGTATATGTACTAACTTATAAAAAAGAAAATTTTGATATCAAAAATGATCCACTCATTACAGAATGATTAAAAGAATGGTTAAATAATAATGGCATATTATACTATTGAAAAATTTAGAACTAAAATTTTCCAATATATTTAACTATTGAAAAATTTAGAACTAAAATTTTTCAGCATATTTAACTATACTAGAAATTATTATGGTAAAATATTGCAATGACTTCTGATACCAACTACGTAGATTTGGACCAAATGACACAGGTTAAAGGCAAAATTCTGAACAAGATTTCACTCACTTCAGACACCAACTGTAAGTTTAGAGGATCCCAGTCCTCCTGTAATTCTGAAAAGCTGGCTATAATATTGGAACATTTTCCCCTCAGATTTGATGATTCACTAGAATGACACACAAAACTGAGGAAAGCACTGTACATATACGTAATTGTAGCTTATTAAAGCAAGAGGAAACAATTCAGAATCAGGAAAAGAAGAGACATACAGGATGAGGTATGGGAGGGTCTTGTAAGCTTCCATTTTTCTCTCCTGAGGAATTCAGGACATGTCACCCTCCTGGCATACCAATGTGTGACAACATGGAGTATTGCCGTGTTGGCAACAAGGGAGCTCATCTGAGTTTTGGTATCCATATTTTGGGGGGAGTTTCTTTAAATAGGCGTGATTGACTGAATTAGTGGTCAGTTGATTGAAGCTAATCTCCAGTCACATTCCTCTCTCTGGAGGTCAGGCAAATATCATATGTTCCAAAGTTCCAACTCTCTAATCACATAATTGGTCTTTCTTCCATGATCAGCCTCCATGCTGTACCATTGCATTACCATAAACCATCTATGGATCCACCATGAGCCATCTTATCAGCATAAACTCAGGTGTATTTGGAAAGGCTCAAAATGAATATCAAAAACACGCCTATCACTAGGAAAATTCAAAGAGTTTAGAGGCTACTTTCCAGGGACAAAGGACAGGCAACTTCTTCATTATGCAAGTTTTAAATTAAAAAACAAAATAAAACCAAAAAAAAAACTGTATATGGAGCATGGGTCCAGCTATGTCAAACATAGTTGAATAGTAATATAGTGAAAGAAACTATGCCAAATTATTACAAGTGTTAATCTGTCATTAGATTATTATTTTTCACACTTTTCAATTTCTTATTTTTTAAAACAATGTATATTCATTTTAACAGTAGAAATGTATATATTATTAGAGATGTTTGGAAAAATGCATTGGGAGAAAGGCATTAATAAATGTAATGATTTCTTTCTGGTAACAATTTTACATATTTTTCAGGTCACTGAAAATAGACTAGAAAAAGTTTGTAGGCAAAACTTTTAAAACTCCATTCCATAGGAGACATTGACAATACTGCATTAAAATGTGGAGTCTTTGATCCACTGATGTGAGATACGGTAGATTTTAAATAAGTTTCTTCATTCGTAGATCCAGTAGTAGGCATTGTCATCAAAAATTGTCTTTGCAAACTGCATGACAGAGATTAAAGTCAAAGCATCTGAACTGCAGCAGTGGCTATAAACATAGTTATTATCTTGAACCATGTTAAAAATTTGAACTTAAAAATGATTCTTAAAAACTAGTATATGTAATGAATGTCTTATTAGACAGCATCTTATTCTCTACCTCTCAGCATGTTCAACTCTGAAAATATATGCAAATTATTCCCTTTCAACCTTTAAATCAGAATGTGAGGAACATCTTGAATTATCATAGAAGACTAACAAATTACAGTGGTTTTCACTTAAATGAATACCTGTTAAAGAGCTAAGACACTTTTGTAGAACACTTACTCTATGAACCAAACCAAAACATATGCAGAAAATACATATATGGCCATTTTCAAATGAACATTGAAAGTGCTATTGGTTTAAAAACACACACACATGCACACAGATAAAAAATTCTGAGGGAAAAGCAAAAAGAAAATTATCTCTTGATAAAATAATAAGAAAATAATCATAACTGTTTATTGCATATACTTGAATTTAGCTTTGCCTTTAAATATGAGTTTGCATCAAAATAGTCTTCATAAAAAGGCTTGGAAATGGGTTAGTAATTTATTTCAAGTTAATATATGAAATGAAATGTAAAAAGATCATCAACCTATCCAAGGTCAAAAAGAAAAGCAATGGCAAAGTCAGTTCCTACTTATTTACTGCAGTCGCTGACAGAACTATTACATTTTTCCTGCTGTTTGCAGCTCATGTACCATCACAGAAGGATTCTTTGTAAAAGTTTTTAATAAGGAATGAAGTGTTTGTTTGCTCATTATTCTTTTTTAAAAGAAAACAGTCAGATTTCACAACATACGTGTATGTATATCTGCCCTATTAAGCAAGAAAGATGTATCAATTCAGTAAAAAGTAATGTCTGTGTGTGTGTGTGTGTGTATGACAAATTCTAGTGCAACAATAAATTCAAAGTCCTCTCTGTAAAAACAAGGAAATTGGAAACTAAAAAGCTATTATAATAAACACAACCTTTCAATCTGAACAAGCTTTGATATTTCATTGTGAGGGACAAGAAAGCCAATTTATTTAGAAAAATATGCAGCAGGTCATGAGAAATAGTCATTTATTGACTGTCTTAAGATATATTTTCTTTGTACCTATAAAAACACTGCTAAATCATAATATTGTGCTATTCAAACTTTTCTTTTTTTATGTGGTCTCTAAGTCGTATTTGTTTCAACTGATGGTAGTCCTTTACGCCATCTAGTGAACTTACAGGATGTATATGTCAGAGATGACGATTGTACGAACAAGGGGAAATGCCATCCTACAATTCCTATTACAAAATTTCTGGGTTACCTCTTTGTTCCAGTCATAAAAATTAGTTGTCTTGCCCAAAGAGTTTGCAATTATGCATCTTAGCTTTTTGTTGTCTGCAATACTTGTACAAAATGCAGCAATCCTACTTTGTTCCATGACTTAACACAAAATACCTAAATCCCTATCATATTCCCCTGTCCCTATTTCAAATTTGTTTTACGACTTTTAATTTAAAAGTCTAAACAAAAAATTTAGAAAACAGTGACCTAGGTGAGTAAATTTATATTTGCTTGTTCAATGTATGCAATATAAATTATTGTTAAATATGCTGGAAATTAAAAACGACTGTGGTAAGAAAGAAATTCTATATACATAGAATAAAAAAGAGAGCAATAGGGGAAAAGTATTAAAATTTAATATAAAATACCCCAGAAATGATTTCATTTCTTTCTCAGTTTAAATGCTCTGTGAAACCTCATGTAACTGCAAACAATTTTGAAAATAATGTGTTTCTTAATGACTATTCTCACATGGTCCAAAATACATGTTTCCACATTAAGTACTCTAAACTTGTTTCGATAATTCTAGGATATTATATATTTCAAATTGTTCATTTTGCATTTTTGGCTCATGCTAAATTTAGAAGTCTTACCTAGGAATTATTTATTTCAGTTCTTGGCTCTTATTCATAGGTATAGTTCACAGTATACTAACATCTTTAAATTAGTAACAAATTAGACTGTGATTACAAAGTGAAATGCAATATGAACAATCTACTTGTATAGCTTTTTCAGTCTCAGTTGATACTTGCTTCCAGAAATCATTAAAAAAATTGATACAAGTTTTAACTTGCTTTCTTTTTTTTTATACAAAAACAAATTAAAATGTTTCCTTCAAATCATTGATTTATTATGCCAAGGAAGAACAAGATAATTCATGAAATTCTATTTTTTTCTGTCAGTGTGATAATTAAGAGAAAAGAAAATTTCCTAATCCCTTTCTATGCATTTAAGAACTGCTTTCAAGGAGGTTGCTTAGATTCGTTCCAGTTAATATTTATTATGCATTAAAAGTTAATAGTTTTAAACCATACAGCGAATATTGAGGAAATGAGAAGATCACATAAAAAGGAGATAAGAAAAATGACCAGAACATTAACAAATTAAAGAGACTGTGTAAACAGATTATATTGGGGGAAAGAAAAAATAGCTGGGTAAAAATAACTTATATGAAATAAAAAAGGAACTGGAATAAAATGGTAATAACTCTTGCCTGAAAGAGTGAAAATACATGTTCAGAAGTTATGACTCAAAATACATTTAATCAAAAGATAAATACAAATGAAGGAAGAAATTATTTTTAGTAGAATTACATAAAGAATGACTCACTAGGTTCATTTGTTATTAATGGGAAAGTATCTTTGAAAGGCCAACAGAAACATGACTTGTAAAATGTGTTATCAGTATGCAAGAACATTGCTCATGATGGCCCAAAGTTTCTGATGTGGAAAAACTAAGGTATGAAAAAACTCTGTTTCTATTGTTTTAAAGTTTGGAATTATATTCAGTAGATTTATGTTTTCATAATTCAAAGAAAAGCATAATTTTTGTACATTTTCGTGAGTATTCAAATATTTTCTCTAAATTTTCCTGAAGGAACTATCCAAAAGGGTATAGGCAGTACAAGGTTTAATCTGATTATTCATCATTCATAAGTAGGTGAAGCTTCTAAAATGAAAATTCCATATATCAAAATTCTTTATTAGTTGAAAGATTTTAAAATGAAAAACTATATATTGCTGATGTTTGCAGGTTGATAGTGGATATATTATTTCTACAAGTTATTGGTAATTTCATAATTTACAGGTAGTGGCTATAATTGAGTTATGAAAAGTTTTAAATTACAAGTGCAAATAATGTTTCCAGAGTCTGCCCATTAGATATATTATTTATATAAATTTTACAGCATATGTGGATGTCTTATCTTTATTCTGGCTTTTAATGCTTTTTCTAAGTGTTATGCATGGTATCATCTCAATTCAATTAATAAGAGAGAATAACTTTATTATGTCAAATGTAATTTATTGGGGCAATAGATATCCCATAATTTGGATTTTGAGTTTAATGCATGCATTTCAAATAAACATATTTTCTCCTGAATAACCCAAATTAGGAGAAAGAGGATAAATGATTATCTCCCAAAGAAAGTGTAATAGACAAGGGCGGGGGGGAGGGAGCTTGGATATTTTTAATAGAGAACATCCATACTATAACTATAATTCATTTGCAGATATTTTTATTTAGCAATTTTTCCTCTGAAATTTGAATAAACAGATGAAATCATAAAAAAACTCTCTATCTATCCAAACATATATTTTATATATATATGAGACATAATTCTCTGTAGTTTTTATATTAGCCCTAAAATAAAGAAGTGATTGATTTACTAAAATAGCATGGAACTGGAATGAGAGTGTTCAAAAGAATGAAACTGCAAAAAAGCTTAAGATCTGAATAGGGTCATAATCAAGAACAGTCCACTGAACTACCCTTGGTTAAGATTTTAAACAATTATGTACTGTTAAAGAAATTACTACACCAAAACCTCACACTGTTTTTTTTTTTTTTTAATTCTACATTATTGGCAGTTTCTTCTGTGAATATTTATGCATTTGTTTGATAATGCAGGTTCAATTATTGCCATGTACAGTCCTAATGTAGCTCTTAAGATAAGTAGAGTTCCGTTTATTGGACATATCTGACAACTGTAATAAAAATCTTGGTAACTAAGTAGGATAAAGAATAAGTAAACACCAACCGCTTCAGAATGGTGGCTAAATAGTACTATTTGGATTTGAGTGTCCCACTTGCTGTAGAAACACTTTACTAACATGATCACAGAGGCATAAATATATATATATATATATATATATATATATATATATATATATATATATACACATATATATATATATATTCACTACTTACCAAAGCAGAACCCCTCCCATGCAGAAACCTGCAGGAATCACTACCAGGGGAGAAAAACCTGAACTGTAATAGACAAATATCTGGAGGCTCAGAGTAGAGGAACCTGAGAGTCAAAAACTGCTGGGGAGCCCCCTGGCTTTTGTGAGTTTTATATCCTGGAGCTCTACCAGGTTCTCATAGTGAAGATGAGAGAAAATTCCTTTTGGGCTTCCAACATGGGATGGGAATGTAATTTCACAATATGTCAGAGCATTCTGTTGTTCTTAACAAGGCTTTCCTTCAAGAGACACTATTTTACCAGGGCCTAAACTTTTGGAATTTTGTCAAAGCTAACTGACTTAGGGGAAGGTACACCCAGTTCCAGTCCCTTCCAATATCCTTAGCAGGAGGGAAAGACCTGAAATATACTTGTGAAGTTAACAGCTGAGGGACTAAAAGAATGAGAACTAATCCTAAAACTATAGAATGCTTTCCCTCCCTACACCTTTACACCACATCACTAAAGGCCTATTTATTGGAGTTCCTTTTACCCAACTCATCATGTCTGGCTTTCAACAAAAAGTTGTAAGGCAAGAGACAGAGCAAGCATCAGCACTAGAATCAGGCATGGCAGAAAAGTTGGATATTTTAGACCATGAATTTAAAAAAAAATCTGTGATTAATATGCTAAAGGCTTGTGGACTAAGAATGCTGCCTACCATATCAGTAAGCAAAGTATATCACAGCCATCAGCAATTACAGCCACCTCCAACCGTGAGCCTTGAGGGAACTCAGGATGGAAACAAGGAATGCCAGCCATCTAGCAGTCATCAGACTACAGCCACACCCCTGATGGTGCCTCTTGAGGAAACTCAGGATGAGAAAACACAGGATACTGGCCCCAGATAGCTGAGGTGCATATCAAAGGTATGATTGCAGTGAGCCCAGACTCTTGCATCTTCCTATACATAGAAAACCACTGAACTCTTTAACTAGAGATATCTGGTTTTCTTAAATTAACAATAAACTTTTGACATTACCTGCTGTTCGTTGCAAAAACTCTTATATATCCTGGCTCACACCCCCACCACCTCGGAACAGTTTTCTCAGCATTACCTGAAATGCTGTCTCCCAGGCTTGAAGTCCTAAGAATGTCCGTTGAATAAAAAGTAACCCTCAAATTTTAGGCTGTGCATTTTTTTCAGTCTAAAGTCTACCATGGAAAAAGTAGACAACATGCAAGAACAGATGCATAACGTAGGCAGAGAGATTGAAAATTTAAGAAAGAATAAAAAGAGAAGCTAGATATCAAAATCACTACAACAGAAATGAAAAATGCCTTTGAGGGGCTCATTACTAGAATGGATATTGCTGAGGAAAGAATCTCTGAGCTTGAGAATACCACAATATAAGTTAATAGAAATTTCTCAAACTGAGAAGCAAAGAAAAAAATACAAAACAGAAAATCCAAGTATTGTGGGACAATTACAAAAGGCATAACATAACATGTAATGAGAATACTAGAAGGAGAAAGAGAGAATGGAACAGAAGAAATTTTTGAAGCAATAATAATGGAGAATTTCCCCTAAGTAATGTCAGACACCAAACCACAGACGTAGGAAGGTCAGAGAACACCAGGAAGAATAAATGTCAAAAATCCTACTTAGACAAATCATATTCTGACTGCAGAAAGTCAAAGATAAAGTCTTGACAGAAACCTTACCTATAGAGGAGCTAAGATAAGAATTACATTCAACTTTTCCTCAAAACTATGCAAGCAAGAAAAGAATGGAGTGAAATATTTCAAGTATTGAAAGAAATAAAGCCAAAACCAAAAACTCTAATCTAGAATTCTGTATTCTGTAAAATTGTCCTTTAACAGTGAAGAAGAAATAAATACTTTTTCAGGCAAACATTGAGAAAATTTGTTTCTTTACAATAGACCTGCTTTACAAGAAATGCAAAAAGAAAGTTCTTCAGAGAGAAGGAAATTGATGCAGATCATTAACTCATTTCTACATATAGAAAGGTAGATCATTAGAGAAAAAACTAAGTAAAGGTAAATAAACACTTGCATTTTTCTTAATTGATCTAACAGACAAATTTTGTTCAAAATAATAATAGCAACAATGTACACTTATATATAAGTGAAATGAATGACTGTGATTATACAAGGAACAGGAGGAAGGAATTAAGAATATTTTGTTATCGTAAGGTACTTCCACTACCTGTGAAGTGTTTTGGTGTTATCTGAAAGTGTACTTGGGTTAGTGGTAAAAGTATATTGAAAATTCTAGGACAACCATATAAAAAAAGTTAAAAAATAAGTATAACTGATATGCTAAGAAAGGAGACACAATGGAATCGTATTAAATGTTCAATTAAAACCACAAATGCTGAAAAAGAATGGAAGACAAAAATAGATACAAAGGTCAAAGGCAATGGATAAAAAACAGTAATAGATATGATAGATATTGATCTAACTATATCAACCACTTTAAACATCAATAGTTTAAGTACACCAATTAAAATACAGAGATTGTCAGAGTAGATGTAAAAACAAGATGGAACTATGATATCTACAAGAAACCCATTTTAAATATAAATGCCCATATGGATTAAAAGTAAAGGAATGGAGAAAATTATAGTATGTGAATACTAAACAAAAGATGGCTGTATTAGCTATCTTAAATTCAGACAGACCAGACTTCAAGGCAAGGAAAATTATCAGGGATAAAGAGAGGTATTACATAATAGAAATGGGTCAATTCTCCAAGAAGACATAACAATCCTTAAAGTGTATGAATCTAACAACAATAAAAAAACTTAAAAATAAGTGGGGAAAAACTAATAGAATTGTAAGAAGAAGCAGATGAATACACTATTATACTTGGAGACTTCAACCCCCCACTATCAGAAATAGACAGATCCAACAGATAGAAAATCAGTAAGGACATAGCTGAACTTGATAGCACCACCAAGCAACTGGATAAAATTGACATTTATAAGCTACTTCATTTAATCACAGCAGGATAAACATTCTTCTCAAGTTCATATGGAACATACACCAAGACAGAGCACATTCTGTGCCATAAAACACACCCTAAAACATTTAAAAGGATAGAAATTAAATGAGCAAAGGTACTGCAATGAAGAAAAAGTAGTCTTTTCAACAAATGGTACTGAAACAACTGAACATCATGCAAAAATGAATCTAGACACAGACCTTACATCCTTCACCACAAAAATTAAATCAAAACGGATTAGAGAACTAAATGTAAAACACAAAGCTATAAAACTCCTAGACGATAACAGGAGAGAACCTAGATAACATTGTATTTGATGAAGACTTTTTATGTATAGTTGTCCCTTTGTATCCCTGGGGGATTGGTTCCAGGACTCCCTACGTATATCAAACTTCATGAATGCTCAAGTCCCTTACAGTCA
Source organism: Balaenoptera musculus (assembly GCF_009873245.2). Lineage (NCBI taxonomy): Eukaryota > Metazoa > Chordata > Mammalia > Artiodactyla > Balaenopteridae > Balaenoptera > Balaenoptera musculus. The sequence goes on along the minus strand of NC_045806.1, from coordinate 75,625,300 downwards.
GCCCTCTGTATGCACGGGTTCAGCATCTGAGAATATGGAGGGCCCACTGTACAACACCAAGGCATGATCCATGAAAGAATTAATTGATAAACTGTCATTCATTAGATTGAAAAAGTTCAGCTCTGCTATAAATACTGTCAAGAGAACGAAAAGATACACCACAGACTAGAAAATACTAGAAAAGGCATATCTGATAAAGAACCATTATCTAAAATATACAAAGACCCTTAAAATTCAACAATAAGACAATGAACAACTCAATTAAAAAATGAACAAAAGACCTTAACAGACATCTAATCAAAGAAGATATGAAGATGGCAAACAAGCATATGACAAGATATTCCACATCATGTGTCATTAGGGAAATGCAAATTAAAACAACAATGAGATACCACTACACAGCTATCAGAATGGCCAAAATCTAGAACACTAACAACACCAAATGCTGATGAGGATTTGGAGCAACAAGAACTCTCAATCCTTGCTGGTGGCATGCAAAATGGTACAGCCACTTTGGAAAAGAATTTGGCAGTTTATTACAAAACTAAACCTACTCTTACCATGCAGTCCAGTTATCATGTTCTTTGGTATTTATTCAAAGCAGTTGAAAACTTATTTCCACACAAATACCTGCAGGATGTTTATAGAAGCTTCATTCATAATTGCCAAAACTTGAAACAACTAAGATGTCCTTCAGTAGATAAATGAATACATAGACAGTGGTGATCCAGACAATGAAATATTATTCAGCACTTGAAGGAATGAGCTATTACACCCAAAATAACATGGAGGAAGCTTAAATGCATATTAAAAGTGAAAGAAGCTATTTTTAAAAGGCCACATACTGTATGATTCCAACTGTATAACATTTCTGAAAAGGCAAAACTATAGAGAGTAAAAAGATCTGTGGTTGTCAGTGTGTAGAGGAGAGGAGGAATGAAGAGGCATATCAGAGAGTAATTTTAGAGCAGTCGAAATGCTCTGCATACTCATGATGGATACATGTCATTATACATTTGTTAAAATTCATAGAATGCACAATGCTATGAGTGAACCCTAATATAAACTATGGATTTTGGGTGATAATGATATGTTAATGTAGGTTCATCAATTGTAATGAATGTGCCACTCTGGTGGGGGATGTTGATAGTGGAGAAATCTGTGCATGTGTGGGAGCAGGCACTGTATAGGAACTCTGTATTTTCTCCTCAATTTTGCTGTGAACCTAAAACTGCATTAAAAATATAAAGTCTTTTAAAAGAAAAACATGTAGAACATTTTGCTAAGCAGTATATCTCATATACACTTTTTGAGCACCTACTATGTGCCAAGGATATTGCTCCACTTTTCAAGGACTGGAGAAGGTATCTGTGCTTGCAAATAAAGTCTACATAATATAAAGAAAGTAGTGACAGGGTCTTACACATTTTGCTCTTTGAGAAATGTTTTCTGCGATTTAAACACAAGTCTAGAAGCACATTTTGAGTTGGAGGAAGGTAAGGAGTTATATCCATCTTCTGCAAATGATACCTAAGTGAATGAAAGAAAATATGTATTTCTAAAGCACATGAATGAATGCCAGATGAATTTCTCACTTGAGTTTATTGGGGATTTACTATTTTCTTTAAACCCTACCTACTGTAAAATTACCACACTCCAGTTTATCCAGGAAAAAAAAAATGTACTATTTAGAGACAAGTCTTTATGAATGGTGAAGAATCCATAAAAGGAAAACATTAAACTGATTTCTGAAAGAAAACAAATACATACAATTGTTAAGTCCTTTTTCATTAAGGTTGTATGTCCATCATAAAGTCACAACTCCACTTTTGGTTATTAGCTTTTAGGATACTTTACATTTACTGCATATTTTAAGAAATAATCTTTGTCATGGTAGTTCTACTTATCTTAATTTTTAATTATTTAAAAACATCATGTTTAAATGAAAATGACTGTCATGAAAGAATTAAATTACATGATATCAAAGTTTACCATATTTACTCACTATAAGTATAACTTTATTGTGAAAACCAGTAAACTAATAGTTAAATCAAATAAATGACACTTGGGAGAAAATATGAAATGATAGTGTAAGCTGCTTTCATTTGAATTTGAAAGTTCAATATACTGAAATCTGGTTTAATTATGTATATCAATATAATTTATAAAATCAATGAGCACCTTGGCTGTTTAAGATGGACCTAAGAGAGTGCTAGAAACAGAGATACATAGTAATAGAAATGCAGTTGCAGATTATATGACAAACTTTTATATTTTGAAATATTTTTAAACTTTAGAAAGCTCCATGTTTAGCTACTCAAATTCAGTATGTGTTAATTCAGTATAGTCGGTTGTGATTTTAGAGGTTTTGTCTACAGTGCTGTGCAACTAATAATTGCCTATTCATGTTTCTGACATCCCATAATCTTTTATTGTGGGATGGCAAGGGAAAATGTTTTCAGCAAGTACTATGCTCTCTAACTCTCATTCTCTGGCTCTCTGATAGAAATGACAAAAAAAATATTATTGATCACATTCCTACAAGTTTAAACTCTTCAGAGAACCACACAGAAACTAGATTTAGAAATCTTGAGGTCTAGTTCTTACATTGTTGAACTTCAAGAAATTATAGAAGGAATACTTAGAATATATTTCTCTTCATTGAACAGAGTAACAGAAAAAGCAAAATTTTCCCCCAAAGAAATTAGAGTATAGAGGTGGAGTGGGAGTGAAGAAGTAAACCCAGTATCTTAATCTTGGACAAGTCTGAAAGAATTTTAATCATCAGAATAAGCAGATAAGAATATTCTTACCTCCTAGTGACAAAAGTTTATAGGAAGACAAGATTATACAAAATATAATACCATATTATTTAAGCTCAGTTCCTTTAAACGTTCTGTTTGATGAAGAAGAATTCAAAACATCAGGGACTCCAAAAACACCTGTGGGGCCTTCACTATGGCAAGTTAGCGTCAAAACTGAGTTGATTTATAGATACCAGGTGATATTGGATAATTGAGTGATGTTTAAAAAGTGACATATAGTAATAATAATCAGGTGCTCAATAGATTTTCTAACATAGTTGTTTGGATTCTGCATAAATGAGACTTTGTACTAAAACTTGAGTATATTCTTTAAAACAATGAGTCTCAACAAAGTTTTAGGAGGTAATTTCACATATCAGAATGATGTGGAGGAATTTTTCAAACTACTGCTCTTGGAGGCTCTTGGAGACTCTTTTCTTTCTCAGAGTTGATTTGCTTCCATTACCACTTCATCCACCCGCCCACATTCTAATTTTTTAGATAATCACTAACCTAATGTGCTGTTACTGATTGCAATATAATATGTCCCTCAGGTATACTGGGACAGAAAGAAAGTCGAGAATTACTGTCCCTGCGTTTCATGTTCTATCATTTAGAAATGAAGGATATCAACTTTCAACTTCTTGAAGAGGTGTAGTCACAAGAAGAAAATGAGATTAAAATAGCTTAAATATCAAGATTTAAGAATCAAGTATGTCTATATGTGAATGTTTATTTATGCATCTTTAATCGATTATCTACATATGTTTCTTTCAATTACATATTTAAATTATTTGAACTTATAAGGAAAATTACTTCAGAATTTTCTTCTTTAAATCATATGCACAGTTACACTGTGAAGGAATAAATAACACGAAACTTCCTCTGGGCATATAGGAATCACTTACTAAAAAAAGCTCTATAAACCAATTTTTTCCATAGTAAAATTCTTAGAATAGGGAACAAAATTGGTATATGTTACTTGAAGACTTGTAGTCATGAAATGTTTGAGTCTGAAAATATTCCTGTAACAATATTCCCTAGTTACATTATTTTCTGCTGCATTTAGAATTGCTGCCTCTGTTGATTTTTTCCCACATTTTTCTTTTAGTCCAGACTACACTGAAAAAAATGAATCCAAAACAATTTGTACATGACTATGTATCAAACTGTATCATAATTGACTTCTACATTAACACTCACTGGAGTAAGTTCATCAAGAAAAACATTTTGTCCTAAGACATTTATATTATATTATATCTATATTATATTATATTATATTTTATATTATATTATAACAAATCTTTCAAATATCATAGGTGTAAAGGAGACAAGGTATTTGGGTGGGCTGTAAAGAGATGAACAATAAATACTTAAGAGAAAAATTAAGTTGCTAGAGTTGTTTCTATTGTTCTTTGGAATATTTGTTCGAAGGTCTTGAGAAACTACTGAGAATAGAACAAGAAAGAGACTTTCATGTTAATCACTCCCTCTTCCTCATTGTTTCACAGCTGAAGGGCATATCACTTTCTTGGTTGCTCAGATGCTGTGGAATCTGTTTTTTAAAAAGAAACATTTATCTGGATGGAGGAGAAGAAGGAGGCAAAATATATCGGGGATAATATATGAGAAATATGAGAAAGCAAAAAAGAGAAGGATATTGACTGAAACACAAGGCTAAAGAGGAAGTAAAAATCTCCTAATTACAAGCTAATAAAGGACTCTGGATATAATTTGTATCCTGGTTTAGGCATTCTTTAATAGTCAATTTCTGCACATCGGGCTGCACTTGATATATATTTAAGTATGCCAGTGATGAATGCTCAAAGTCTATAGCAGTTTTTATACGTAATAAAAGATATTTCAGACCAAAGGAACATGATGTTTTATTTCTAAAGATAACTTGGTTAAAGTTACAATTTTACAGAATTTGGTACTTTACACTTTCAATATAGACTAGCATTCAAGATTATGGGCTCTGAACTCAAACACTGAGGTGTAATTCTGCATTAAGGTTTAATTCTGTTACTGCTTATCACTTGGATGGCCTTGGGAAAGTTACTTAGCAGCCTCCCTGTGTCTTGATTTTCTCAACTGTAAAATGGTGATAATAATAGTAGGTTTCTATTAAGTTTTGGGAAGGGAAACGAGAAAGTACACATGGAGTTCTAAGAATAGTGTTTGTCCATGTTATAAATATACAGAAATCACAGTTTTAAGAATTCTTTGCACATCAGCTTCTAATCTTTTCTTTGTTCTCACATTTTACAGTCTGCCACATCATAGACAGTAAATACATGGTCAACTAAACAGAAATTATTACTGAGCACATTACAAAGTATCTACTCATAGGTGAGTTTAGAGCTTGCAAGGCTCCAGGTGAAAGTCACATATAATTTGTCCAAAGGCATATAGTTTGTCTTTATTTGCCTAACCAGATTCGAATTTCCTTTTCACATTGTGTTCTATTTACAAATAGAAGTAATGTTACCTTTTAATTTTATTACACACTAAAACCTTAGGCTTTATGTGCTCCAAAATTACTGCGTCAATTACTACAGTAAACTTGCTGAGTTCTGATGGCTGGATTAAACAAATACTGTGCTAAAACCTTCTAGGCATCAGGGATGTTTCTGAGTTCTTGTTTTAATTTACTTGTTCTCACATTCAGAAGTGTTCACTTGGAGATCATTGCTTTTATGAGGAAGTAATGATGGGTATATTTTATATTTTGAATAGTCCATAATAAGTTTCATTCATTTTCTAATACTCTCTAGTTCAATGTATTCTATATATGAAATACCCTGTATCTGTAGGTACAACAGGGTAAAAGCAATCTCCGGAGAAATGTCCTAGAAAGTTATTCCCAAAAAGAAAGCAAACATCAACAACATAAGCCTCCCATTTTTAAAGTTTAATGAGATTTCTGAACAGTCATTATTTAGCAAATGTAAGTATGCTTTTTAGCTTATTTTATATCAATAATTCATTGCACAACAACTTTCAGACATGTGTTAAATAAAAGTCATCTTTACTTTAGTAAATACTTTTCTTCCACCATTTCTAATCTGCCTTACTGAAAGAGACATAGAAAAAATAACTCAGATCAGGTCAATATTATGCAATAAACTTGGGATAACAATAACTGCTTGTTCAGCAAGTGTTATAGTCTCAATAACATTTTTTGTAATTTTTTTACATATTAGCTTTATAAGCTGCAATCCTATGCATTAACAAACTTAAATAACACCTGTATTTATTTTAAAAAGGAAAACAAAATGATAAAAAAGAGACCCACTAATTCATTGACTCCAGGTTAGACAGTATATTTCCATCAAATTATTTAGCCAAAAGGCTAAATTAATAATAGGCAAATTAAAACCAATTAAAGATTTGATCACAAAGTTTTAGAGTTGAAAAGACTTAAAAATATGTACGTACCATGAGTATATAATCAATAATCAATCTTTTACATGCATAACATAAATTCCTGGTAATATGTCCATTATGGTCACTTTTTATTGTCATACTAAAACAAATCCATACAAAATACTTTGCTGAAATAGTATTCCAAGAGGGCTAATACCTGACGCCAACATGGTAGGTATGTCATTGATTAAAAAAAAAGTAAAAAGAAAATGCTTAATATGAGAATCCACTCTTCATGTAAAATTATAATTTATCCATATAATTTGTAGTGTTTTATGCTTTTTTCTAAAACACTCAAAACTTTTAATATATTAGTAAGGTTATTATCCAAACTATATTTATTTCAAAATAAATATAGTTAATAATTTAACCTTATATTTGCATAACATTTGACAGCTTTCAAATCACTTTTACTTATAATATCATTCATAAATGGTAGTCAGAGAAAGTTTTATTATTGCATAATAGGAAATTGGGATTAGGTATCAACAAGATTTTAATAGGCTAGCATGGTGAAATGACTGACAGCATGAAGTTTAATGTCTTGTGTTTGGATATAAAATCCCAAGACTAAAATATGGTATGGGAGATATGGCTTGTTAGTGAAATATAGAAGAGATTTAAGGAATTTAGTGTTCTTCAAGTTCAATACTAGTAAACAGTGCAATGGCCCTGCCTAAAATCACAGATAAATAATGCGGGAGGTGCATACATGTGTAAGTGTATAAATCTGATGATGTCAAATATGCTTGAAATATGTGAATTACTATTTTACAGAATTACTTCAATGTTTAAGTCTAGAAATCCTCCACTATTATTCTGAAAATATATATCCCTTGTGTTTCAGAATTGTTCTCACTAACTGCCCAGCCCAGCAAAATCACGTATTTCAAGGTGAGGTATTATTCACAATAACCCACTGCCCTGATCACAGGGCCAGAACTAGGACAAGTTCCATTCACAAGATTTCTGCAGTAAGGTTGGGAAAGAGAGGCCATTGTCTCTCTGATCATGAAGCGGAGAAGATAGAAGGTAATGATCCTAGCCATAATCCTCCACTATATGTTGGGTGATCATAACTCACAGTTTGCTGGGGCAGTTTCAGTTCATGCTTGTTTTCACCCTGTAATTATTAACAGCACTCCTTTCTTTTCAATCTCCAAAATGTTCGGGTTTGGATCATAAATTATAGGATCACCCAAACCTTATAAACAAAACTGGTCTGAGGGGGAATCCCTGAATCATAGAGAAGGGAAAAATGAGAGAACGTGGCTATAAGAGATGGAGGGAGGAAGGTAAGAATGAAAGGAGGGAGGGAGGGAAAGAGAAAAAGGGAGAAAGAAAGAGAGAGAGAGGAAGAGATCCTTGTTGCCGCCCCCCTCCACACTTTGTTATTTATTAGTGAGTTCTATTTCATGAGCCACTCAAGAATACTTTCATATTTTCCTATGAAAAAGAATCCTGATTAACATACTTTGCCATAGTTTTAAAAAAAATAATTAAAAGTTCTTACTTTAACAAATTATATCCTTGAAAATCCTTTCCTGTAGGCTTTATCTAACCATCCATCCATTCATCCATCCATCCCTCCATTCAACAAATATTTACTGAATATCTTCTGTATATTAACTGGATTAGACAAGAGGGATGTAGAAGTAAAGAGACATCGGGCTTTTTTCATGGAATTTATAATCTAAGAAAAAACAAATTTAGCAACTAATTTAAATATGATAAAGGAGTTGTTATAGCAATGTATTTTAGGAGGGCATATATTATCTCTTGCAAGTCTCTTACAAGGTCACATTGCTGTACTCATACAGAACTAGTTGAATTTTTCTAAATCATGTGCTTTCCCTTCGTATACTTCATCTTCTTCAGCTAAATAATTCCTACTTGTTCTTCAAAATAAAAGTCAGGCATCACCTCTTCTTGAAAGACTAACATGTCTCCATCTCCTCAAGTTTGATTTAATTGCCCCATTTATGTGCTCAGTGATATTACCTATATTAAAACACACTGCAAGACAGTCATTAATTTAACAAACTGACTTTTATGTTTCTCACTTTCTTGATTTTCTTCTTAGTCCTAATATGCATTCTTCACATTGTGGTTTAGCTTTCCCTTTTTTTTTTTTTAGAACTTTAAAGAGATAATATTCATTTTATTTTATGTCTGGCTTCTTTTCATCAAAATTATGTTCATGAGATCTATTCATTATATGCAGCTCTAGTTCATAGACCGTGATCATTTTATCCATTCTACTGTTGATAGATCTTTGGATTGTTTCTATTTTGAGACTATTAAGAATAAGGCTGCCATAAACATTCTGGCACTTGTCTCTTTTTTATTGAAATATAGCTGACGTATAATATTATGTTAGTTCCAGGTGTACTAAATATTGAATTGACATTTGCATACATTATGAAACGATCACCACAATAAATCTAGTAACCATGTCCCTCTACAAAGTTATTACAATACTATTAGCCATATTTCTTATGCTGTATGTTACACCCCCCTGGATTATTTATTTTATAACTAGAGGCCTGTAGCTTTTAATTCCCTTCACCTATTTCCCACCACCAAACCCCTCCCCTCTGGCAAACACCTATTTGTTCTCCGTATCTAAGAGTATATTTTCATTTTGTTTTGCTTTGTTCTGTTTTTTAGAGTTCACATATAAGTGAAATAATATGGTACTTGTCTTTCTCTGATTTATTTCACTTAGTGTAGTACCCTATAGATCCATCCATGTTGTCACAAATGGCAAGATTTTAGTTTTTTATGGCTCAGTAATATTCCATTTTGTGTGTGTGTATATATGTGTACATATATATATACACACCCCACTTCTTGTTTATCCATTTATCTTTAGATGGACACTTAGGTTGTTTCCATATCTTGGCTTTTGTAAACAAGGCTGCCAAATAAATGTTTTTGTTTTCTTCTGGTAAATAGCCAGGAGGGAAATTGCTGGATCTTATGGCAGTTTTGTTTTTAATTTTTTGAGGAACTCCATACAATTTTCCACAATAGCTACACCAATTTGCAATTCCACCAACAGTGCACGAGGGTTCCCTTCTCTCCAAATCCTAGCCAGCACATGATATTTGTTGTCTTTAGGATGGTAGTCATTCTGACAGCTCTGAGATGGTATCACATTATGGTTTTGATTTGCATTTCCCTGATGATTAGTGATGATCAACATCTTTTCATGTGTCTGTTGGTTATCCATATGGAAAAAAATGTGTATTCAGGTTCTCTGCCCGTTTAAAAAAAAATTTTTATGTTAAGTTCAATGAGTTCTTTGTATACCTTGAATATTATCCACTTATAGATACTGTTAGAAAATATCTTGTCCCATTCAGTAGGCTGCTTTTTTGTTCTGTTGATAGTTTCTTTCCCTGTGCAGAAGCTTTTAAGCTTGATGTAGTCCTATTTGTTTATTTTTGTCTTTGTTTCCCTTACCTGTGGAAATAGATCCAAAAATACTATTACTAAGAACCAGAGTCAAAGAGGATAATGCTTGTTTTCTTCTAAGAATTGTAAGGTTTCAGGTCTACAATTTAAGCCTTTAATCCATTTTGAGTTTATTTTTGTATATGGTGTGAAAAATCAGTCCAGTTTCATTCTTTTGCATGTAGCTGTCAAGTTTTCCCAACATAATTTGTCAAAGAAACTTTTCCCATTGTATATTCATGCCTCCTTTGTTGTAGATTAATTGACCATGTAAGTGTGGGTTTATTTATGGGGTCTCTATTCTGTTCCATTGACCTATGTGCCTGTTTTTGCCCCAGTATGCGTTGTTTTGATTACTGTATCTTTGTAGTATAGTTTAAAACAGGGAGCATGATACCTTCAGCTTTGTCCTACTTTCTCAAGATTGCTGTGGCTATTTGGGGTCTATGTGATTTCATACAAATTTTAGAATTACTTCTTCTAGTCCTGTGAAAAACACCATTGGTATTTTGATAGGGATAGCATAGCATAGGATCTGCAGGTTGCCTTGTGTAATATGGTCATATATATGGATCTTGTTTGTTTGTTTGTTTGTTTTTAGTCCTTTCAGTCATTCTACATCTTCTGATTGGAGCATTTAGTCCATTTACATTTAAGTAATTATTGAAAGGTATGTACTTATTACCATTTGGTTCATTGTTTTCTGGTCATTTTTGTCGTTTTCTTGGTTCCTTTCTTCTTCTTTTGCTCTGTTCACTTGTGATTTGATGACTATTTTAAGTGTTGTGTTTGGATTCCTGTCTGTTTTGTGTGCATTTATCATAGGTTTTTAGTTTGTGGTTACCATGAGGTTCATATATAACAACCTATACACATGCATATATATATATATATGTATATATATGTATATATATTTATGTGATTATTTCAAGTTGATGATCTCCTAAGTTCAAACACTTTCTAACCACCCTATATTTTTGCTCCTCCCTCCCATGTTTAATATTTTTGAGGTCATATTCTACATCTTTTTGTTTTGTGTATCCCTTAACTGCTTATTGTGGCTATAAATTATTTTACTACTTTTGTATTTTAATCTTTCTATTACCTTACTACCATTACTGTATGTTTGCCTTTACCAATGAAAATTTTCCTTTCATAATTTTCATATTTATTTCTGTGGCCTTTCCTTTTCTGCTTAGAGAAATTCTTCAGCATTTCTTGTAAAGCTGGTTTAGAGGTGCTGAACTCTGGCTTTTGTTTGTCTTTGAAACTCTATTTCTCCTTCAAATCTGAATGACAGTCATGACGGGTAGAGTATTCTTGGTTGTAAGCTTTTTTTTCCTTTCATCATTTGAATATAGTGTGCCACTTCCTTCTGGCTTGCAAAATTTCTGCTGAAAAGTCAGCTGCAAGTCTTATGGGAGTTCACTTGTATGTAACTAGTTGCTTTTCTCTTATTGCTTTTAAGATTCTCTATCTTTCATTTTTGCCATTTTAATTATAATGTGTCTTGGTGTGGAACTTTTTGGTTTCACCTTGTTTGGGACTACTGTGCTCCCTGGAACTGGATATCTGTTTCCTTCCCCAAATTAAGGTAGTTTTGAGCTATTATTTCTTCAAATAAATCATCTTCTCCTTTATCTCTCTCTCTTCTCCTCTGGAACCCCTATAATGCAAATGTTAATATGCTTGATATTACCCCAGAGGTATTTTAAACTATCTTCATTTTTAAGAATTCTTTTATCTTCTTTCTGTTCTACTTGGGTATTTCCACTACTCTATCTTCCAGATCACTGTTTCCTTTCCTCTGTATCTCTAAATTACTTTCAATTCCTTCTATTGTATTTTTTATTCCAGTTATTGTATTCTTTAGCTCTGCTTGTTTCTTTTTTATATTTTCTAACTCTTTGTTGAAATTCTCACTGTGTACATCCATTCTTCTCCCAAGTTTGGTGAACTTCTTTAGAACTTGTTTATGATCATTTCCTCAAATCCTTTATTGAATAGATTGCTTCTCTCCATTTCATTTAGTTCTTTTTGTAAGGTTTTTTCTTGTTCTTTCATTTGGAACATATTCTGTGTCTCCTCATTTTGCCCATATCTCTATGTTTATTTCTATGTGTTAGATACCTAGATAGTACACTGGTTACATTTCCCAATCTTAGAGAAGTGGCCTTATGTAAGAGACATCTTATGGGGCCCAGCACCACACTCACCTCTGGTTGCCAGAGCTATATGCTCTAGGGATGTTCCTTATGTGGACTGTGTGCACCTTTCTCTTGTGGCAGAGTTGACTATTGTGGGTATGCTGGTAGGGGTGGTTGGCCTCTGGACCTGTTGGCTTGTGTGTTGGCTGCAGACCAGCTGGAGGGTGGGGCAGGCTCCTTGCATAGCTGACTGCATGGCATAGTGGCACATAGTTGCCACAGACCCACTTGTACAAGAGACAGGCTCCCCGTGTGGCCAGCTTATCTGCTGTGGGCTGCTGCTGGATAGGCCAGTCTCCCCATGTGGTTTCTACCTGGCCAGCTATTGGGCAGCTCTGGGTCCCAGTAGGTCCAGCTGTGTGGCCTGGGGGTGCATGGCTATTGCCATCCTGCTGTTGGGTTGTGCCTGGTCCCTGTGTGGCTAGTTGCACAGCCAGGGGTGCAAGGCTGTTGCTTGCCCACTGGTGGTTGGATAAGTCTCCGGCAATTATAGGCTAGAGGGAGGATTCCAAAATGGCATTTTCCAGCACTGGTGTCATCACAGTAGAATGAGATCCTAAAAATGGCTACTGCCAGTGTCTCCATCCTCCCAGCAAGTCCCAACTGCTTCCTGCCTCTCTGCAAGGCTCTCCAAGATCAGCAAGTGGATCTGACCTAGGATTTTTTTTCAAAGTATTGCCTCTGTTCTGGGACTCAGAGCATGTGAGATTTTGCACACACCCTGTAAGAGTAGAGTCTCTTATCTATAGTCTTCCAACTCTTCCAAACTTCAGCCCTGCTGGTTTACAAAGCCAGACATTCTGAGGGCTCATCTTCCTGGTGCAGGACCCCTGAGCAGGGAAACCCAATGTGGAGCTCAGACTCCTTGCTCCTTGGGAGGATCTCTGTGATTATGATAGTCTTCTCGTTTGTGAGTCGATGACGAGGGAATGTGGGTTTTGACTATACTGCCTCTTTGCCCCTCCGACCTGTCTCATTGTGTTTCCTTCTTTATATCCCCAATTGTGAGAAATCTTTTTTGCTAGTTTTCACTTTGTTCTCATAGATATTTGTTCTCTAAGTCGTTGTAATTTTGGTGTGCCCATGGGAGGCAATGAATTCAGGGTCCTCCGCATCTGCCATCTTGACCATACCCCTTGTCACTTGTCTCTTGATGCACAGTAATCTACATTTCTCTGAGGTGTAAACCTAAAATGTGGAATTGCCACATCATAGGTTATACCTATCAAGTTTCATGCTTACTTTTCTACTTGGCTGTTTTTTCCTTAATTGATTTGTAAGAGTATTTTATATATTCTGAATACAAGCAGTAGGATGTATTTTAAAAATAATGAGAAAACTACAAAAAGATTTATCTAACTATGGAGGTATGTGTTTACATTTCAAGGGGGAGAGGATTTACAAGAAGGTAGTAGCATGTCAAGGTCATAAAAGATGTAGACTCCGAGACTTATCTGGCTCTGGAAGAAATACATTTACATTTCAAAATTTATCATGAGAACCCAGAATTATTTCCATTCAATCTCTCCAAGAAACAAAGTTTTTTTCTAACTTCTTTCAGGAGAGGAGTGAGAGGCAGCTGACCCTTTCTCCTTTATCTAAGCAGAGAAAATTCATTTTCTCCATCCACTCAACTATGGAGTGTCTAGAGTGTTGCATATATGGTAGATTTTTCATTCTGGCTTTCATCACAAAGACTAGGGTAAGTGGGGTAAAGCATACAATCATTAGAACCCCTTGTTTGTATGAAAAGGATAAAATTAATAAAGGTAAAAGTTAAAAACTCAACAAATACCTTATTCTAGAGATATGTGTTGAAAATCACTTCTCCCAGTTTGTGGTTTTTCTTTTCCCACTCTTAAGTAGTGTCTTCTAATTTCAATGTAACTGAAATTGTGATTTTTTTCCTTGTGCTTTTTGCTTTTTGTGTCCTGTTTAAGACATATTCACTTTTCCTGATGCTGTGAAGATAGTCTCCTTCATTATCTTTGAAAAATTGTATTGCTTTGTCTTTCACATTTAGATATATTATCTATCAAGTACGGCTTGAGATAGTGGTCAAATTTTATTTTTTCTCTATAGTTACCTATTGTACCTGTGCTTTTACCACAAGTGGAAGTCTGTAATGACATTTTAAATTGACATAGTCTGCAATTTCATTACTTCAGAGTTTATTTTGGTTGGCTTCAACAAAGGCACTGAAAACAATTTGGTCATGAGCCTAAAAGCATATACCAAGAGTATATCTAAGTTCTTACTGCCGTGATTGAGACAGACCTAATGGGTGAATTTAATTTATGGCTTATGCTACAGATCTCAAATTATGATTAGAGTATTGTGAAGAAAGCAGGCATTTTAAGCTCAGGATAGGGCTTTGGAGTTTTACCAAGGTAACAAAATAATAATTGTGCAAATCATTTAAATTTGGAAAGTATTAAATCAAAGGAAAAATAAAGGAAGTTTTCTGAAATTTACATCCAGTATCTCACCTATAAATTTTTCTGGGGTTTAATTCCGTTTTTCTCCAACTTAAAGGATTCTGTGAACTGCATGTGTTAATTATAAACAGATTGTTATTCATTATGCTGATCTAAATTTATTGTAAATACTGCAATAAGGATAGCATATGATAATACCCACAATATCTTGTGTTGATATAAATATGAATGACTTCATAACCAATGTGTTTCTGATGTGGAACCTATTTAAAGGTATAGTTTTGGAGCTAATTGTTTTAAGCCACTATAAGGAAATGTGATTTTCAAATGTCAGTAGAAATCAGAAGGGAATCTGAGAACATGTAGAAGGAATAGCTAACATCTTAAATAAATATAATGTTTACATTTTACACATTGTATTTGCTTTATGTTATCCTTTTTACTGAATTTACTTCTCAAAGATTCCAAAAATTGCACTTAAAGAGTACATATAACAAGTATTGTGCTTCAATTTTTCAGTCTATCATAGTATTCTGAAACCAATAACTTTTAACAAATTCAGTTTATTTAACTGTATAATTTATATCTCAGTGCTTCCCTGATTGTTTTCCTATTTTGGTGTTCTCCAGCTGGTGATTTTTTAATTAAAGAGCACACATTTCATATTTTTCCATTATCTAGATTTAATTAAAATTGTTTGTAATATAATACATGTTTTTTTTAATCATTAAGGGCTGAGAAAATTAATCTGTAACCAATTTTTCCCTCACATTGCATGTATGATTAATTAGTATATACGAAATGGTAAGTAATATATTTCCAAGCTTAAGAGACAAAGTTAGGAAGAATTTATAAAAATTCTGGCATTCTTTTTGTCTTAGATTTGCTGAATCATATGGCTATTTGTGCAGCTATTGTAGTTAAAAAATTATATGAAATGGCCAAAATGTTTTTCTTTTCCTCCACTTGCAATTCTTACATGGAAAATACAAATTTAGATTTATTTTCCCTTATAAAACATATGTAGACTCTGTGTGTGTGTGTGTGTGTGTGTGTGTGTGTGTGTGTGTGTGTGTGAAGGGCAAATAACAACTTTACAAAACCAAAGAGTAGAATGCAGATAATAAGTTTTAGGCCAGCAAGGGAAACCATAGCATGTCATAGACTATAATCTTTTTATATACTCAGAATATACTCGGATGCCATAGAAGATTATCCACTATTTTCCAAAAATAAACCAATTAAACATATAACTCACCACTTCCTTTCTTTTCCTTCATGGTGCATTCCTTTGCACTAGTGTAGAGTTAACACTCAATTATTCACTCTAATGAAGAGTAGCCTGAACATGAGTAATCCAAAGCAGCATGTAATTCAGAAGTAGTTTTAGTTGGTTTTTGAATGCGTTTCCTTCCAGGAAAAGGATTAGGCATATTAGCTTTTCTGACACTTTTTAGTTTAAAATTTATACAATCTAGCTTTCTTGGAGAGGTAACCACAATTCTGGGAGACAACATAAAATACTGATAGACGCAGAAGCTCTGGAGTCATAGTAGCTCGGTTCAAATCTTAGCTCTATGACTTTCAAACTCACGGTCTGTAGACAAGTCATTTAACCTCTCGAAGCGTCAGTCTACATGTCTTTAAAATGGTGATAATACTCACCTCATAACATTATTATAAATATTAAATGAAATATTATTTATAAGGTTCTAAGCTCTTTGGAAAATTTTAAGCATTCAGTAAATGCTGGTAATAATAGGAGCAGTAATTATACTAGTGACTGAGGGTAGCAAATATGGCATTAAAAATGGATGATGCACAATATAATAGAGCCACACATGTATAAGTTGACTGCACTAATGCAGTTTTGCACTCTATCAACTTTCCTTTTTTAAAACATTTTAAATGTTATTTTGTGATATGTTGACCTAGTCAGATTGTAAGTTTTTTAAAGTGAAGATCTGTTTAAGATGAACCCTGTGGTAGTACAAAAATTCTGGGGATCAGTTGCTGCCTTGTAGTCATGCAAAACTATCTGGATAGATAAAAGAGCATACTGGTCTCAATGCATGAAAAGCCAATACCAGCAATATGTTATTTCTCCCCCAAGAACTTAGAGTGAATAACACTTGGGAAACCTGGGTATGTAAGTTATACACAATTTGAAAATTCCTTTGAAAAATTTTCAGTAATGAAGCTGTACTTTAAAATACTCTTCTAAAATACCTTTGCCTCCCTTCCCCGTGTTAGTAAAATAATATAGGTAATATAATTTAACATTATTTTGATTCAGGGCTTCCTTCATCATTTTAAACATGAATAATAACCATATGGTATTGTGACAATACGAGATAGATTACAGTTTTTTAAGACTCCAGGATATACCCTGAAATTGCATCTGAATAAAGACATATACTTATTACTATATATAAAATAGATAACTAATAAGGGCCTACAGTACAGCACAGGGAACTCTTCTCAATACTCTGTAATGACCTATATGGGAAAAGAATCTAAAAAAGAGTGGATATATGTATATGTATAACTGATTCACTTTACTGTACAGCAGAATCTAACACAACATTGTAAATTAACTATACTCCAATAAAATTTTTTAAAAAAGACTTGGCATGCACATATTTTCTTGTAATTTGTGTGATTTTATTTCCAGAATCAAGTAGAAGATGGACAAATGAAAATTGTGAGTTCTATTTATTTAGTTGGCTTTTAGTGAGCCAGTGTTAATTTTATTATTTAAATCTCCTAGATCCTTCCACGTAGGAAATCATTTAATATACCAGATTCTGGCAGAATACCTCATCCCTTTTAAACCACTGAGTCAACTGGCTTAATGAAACATATCCAGATTTTTAACTAATCAAATCAAATATGGAAAGGCTAATAATAACCCTATGGTATCCTGTAGTTAACTGAATGGAAGACTACTTGAGGACACATTACAAAATATCTTGCCAGAATACATCTCCACAAGCACGAACACGTGAATTCTGTTTTTTTCAAGTCACTAAAATACATTGTATTTGTTCTTTTATTTTTTCCTTAATAGATTTATAGTTGTATAAGTTTACAAAAAATTTATACCTGGATATTTTGAGAATGTAAAAACAATTATATCTGCATGTTAAATTTCAAAATCTGTGGTTATACCAAAGAAAAGATAGTGACCAAATTGTTATGTTTTACATGATAAAAAAAGAATGACTACATCAGCATTTCATGGCAGTTACTCTGCAAAATACATGAGCAGGCATGTGTGTGCACACACACGCACACACTGCTAAAGAAAAGTTTCCGGTGGTGAAATAATACAACTCTCAAAATAATTCATTATTAGAGCAAGCTACTCCAAGTAGAAAATAAAGAACAGATAAGTAGGCTATTTCATGCATTTTCTTATGAAGTTACTTCTAGTGGAGTTTGTGATTCTGGGCCTTATCAGTACCTGGATGTGGGATTGCTAATTTTACTTATCTTTCTCTCACTGAACAGACCACAGAAATCATTCCTCTAAATGTTCTTCTTTTGCTATCCCCTACAGGTGGGCAAGACTTTTATATGCATGTGACTTTTTCAGAAGACACCCAAAATTGTGATAGAAAAAATGTAATGTGCGTGCACTTTGTTTCCATCACCTTTAGAGGTTAAACTATAGTTTATATTTTTATAATAAGGAAGACTTTGTGATTATGTGCTATCAGGGGCAGCAATGGGGACTTTCTGACCTGATGAGATTCCAGTGCTTCATTTAATGGGGAGATAAAACTATTTTCAAAGTTCAATACAGTGTATAGAGTTTGATGGGCATGTTCAGTGTGAAAGCATTCCACCTGGCACTCTCATTCTTCAGTGTCCTTTATAAAGGGCTTTGCAGAGAAGTGTTTTGTTCATAGTTGACCACTGTTTTTATGTGATTAGAGTTTGGATTGCATTAGCTAGACTGGTATCCAAGTCCTATTATTGTTTGCTCAGATAAAGGCATGAGCCTCATGTCCATCCACATACACATTTAACTTCTTTGTTCCTTGATATAACCTGAGATTCTAAAACTAGGATGTTAAGTTTAGGTTTCTGTGAGTAGAGGACTAAGAGTTAAAGGAATGCATGTGAAGACTTGCATCAGTTTTCCAAATGGTGTGCGGAGATGCTACCTGGCTGGAACTCAAGTACGGAATAGGCAAGAAAGAAATATGGAAGATGTCGTTGGTCAGGGGAGCAAGAGATAATTGAGAACTGAAAAGCTACCTGTTCTGATCTTTATTCAAAGGTAAAATCATCCTTTAAGTCAACAGCCCAGCACTTCTGGCCTGTCTTGATTCATTCATCTAACAAATATTTAACAAACACCTCTTATTATGATACCACTTCGAATAAACTGGGTTAGTTATAATAAAAAAAAAAATAAGTTTTGGTTTGAATGTGGAGAAATCGGACCTTTCATACTGGGTGAGAATGTAAAATGGTACAGCTGCTTTAGAAAAGACTTCCCCCAAAAGTCAAATAAAGGGTTACCATATGACCTAGTAATTGTACTCCTAGGTATATGTCTAAGAGAATTAAAAACATATATTCACATGAAAACTTATATATGAATGTTCATAGCAGTATTATTCATAACAGTCAAAAACTAGAAACAACCTAAATGTCCATCTACTGATTAATGAATGAATAAACAAAATGTGGGAGATGGTATATTCATACAATAGAATATTATTCAGCCATAAAAAGGAATGAAGTATTGATATATGCTATAATATGGATGAACCTTGAAAACATACTAAGTGAAAGCAGCCAGTTACAAAAGACCACATATTGCATGATTCCATTGACATGAAATATATAGGATAAACAAATCTATAGAGGCAGAAATCTAACTAGTGGTTGCCAGGTGCTAGGGGGTGCATGGTTTTGGAGGAAATGAGGAATGCTAAGGCCTGAATGTCTGTGTCTTCCCAAAATTTAGAATTTGAAATTATAATGCCCAATGTGATGGTATTAGGAAGTGAGGCCTTTGAAAGATGACTAGCTCATGTGGGCTCTGCCCTCATGAATGAGATTGATTGCTCTTATAAAAGCAGCCTGAGAGCGCCCCCTCACCCCCCTGCTATGTAAGAACAAAACGAGAAGTCAGCAGTCTGCAACTTGGAAAAGGAACTTCACCAGAACCTGACCATCCTGGCACCCTCATTTCAGACTTCCAGCTTCTGGAACTGTGAGAAATAAATTTCTGTTGCTTATAAGCCACCCAATACATGGTGTTTTGTTATTAGCCTGAACAGACTAAGACAAGGAGTGACTGAAAATAGGTATTGAGTTTCTTTTTGGGGGGTAATAAAAATGTTCTAAAATGGTGGTGATGTTTGCACGATTCTGTGAGTATACTAAAAGTTTTAAATTGTACACTTAAAATGGGTGAATTACATGGTATGGGACTTAGATCTCAATAAAGCTGTTAATTGAAAAATATTCAGTATTCATTTAATTACCTTTAAAAAATAAATATGCAAGTGTTCCCAACATTGAGGGCACACTGGAATTGTTACTGCAGTGTGCATTGTATCAAATAGCTTCAACCAGGACTTCCCTGGTGGCGCAATGCTTAAGAATCTGCCTGCCAATGCAGGGGACACAAGTTCGAGCCCTGGTCCCGGAAGATTCCACATGCCGTGGAGCAACTAAGCCCGTGCGCCACAACTACTGAGCCTGCACTCTAGAGCCTACGAGCCACAACTACTGAGCCCACATGCCGCAACTACCGATGCCGGCATGCCTAGAGCCCGTGCTCCGCAGCAAGAGAAGCCACCGCAATGAGAAGCCTGCGCACTGCAAGGAAGAGTAGCCCCCGCTCGCCGCAACTAGAGGAAGCCCGCGTGCAGCAACGAAGATCCAATGCAGCCAAAAATAAATACATAAAATAAATAAATTTATTTAAAGAAAGATAGCTTCAACCTAGGAGGTCAATGGAAGAACCGGACCGGCAATCTCGGTCCTTGTGATAGCAAGCAAAGAATTGCAGACTACCACTTCAGGCTTAAGCACAAAGCACAGTTT
This sequence comes from Balaenoptera musculus, assembly GCF_009873245.2. Classification (NCBI taxonomy): domain Eukaryota; kingdom Metazoa; phylum Chordata; class Mammalia; order Artiodactyla; family Balaenopteridae; genus Balaenoptera; species Balaenoptera musculus. Next base: position 75,604,891 of record NC_045806.1, on the reverse strand, counting down.
ATTAAAGCATAGTTACACTCTCAGAGGGAGAGCGTGCTGTTGCTGTGAAGTGAAACCAGCCCTCCTGTATAAGCTTAAGGGTGTTTATAAGGAGTGTTCTGTAAGGAGGTGGGGTGCGATTATGGGTGAGTGACAGGGGATTATTATTTGATTGACAGGCCCTAATTATGTAACAAGTTCATTATTGCACATCCCCTTACCCATGATTCGCTAAGAAAAGCCCATGGGGGGGTGGGGGGTGGGGGGTGGGGAGGAGCAAAACCACATGCAGATTTTATTATAGTGATGGTATAATGAGTTTGGGTTTACTATAGGTTATACGCCTGTCTAGTCTGGGCATGTGCAGCCCGGGGAAGTTCCCTTGTGTTTCTGTGCTCCCTCTTTATCAGGACAAGTTGCCCACCACTCGACCAAAGTTTAATCCATTCTGGGTGGGGTCAGGGGAGGGTCTCCAGATGGTTGTGGATTCCTCTCTTGTCTTTAGGCCACTGTCACTTCCTTGCTGCTAATGTCTGACTAACTACCTAACAGAATCATCTAAGAAGGTTTAAAAATCCTGACCCTCAGGTAGTCTCCCAGACTAATTATATCAGAATCTCTGAGAGTAGAATCTGAACATGAGTGTTTTTAAAGCTTCCCAAGTAACTACAATGTATAGTCAAGGTAAGGAAACGCTGTTAATATAAAGAGCTTCATATGACACTAAACTAGCAAGTAGCTAGTTTTCTTATTTGAACCTCAGTTTCCTTATTTGTAAAATAAGCATAATAATATTTTCCCTCATTTACGATATTTAAGAAATGTTTTTTTAGACCACAAAAATTAACTGCCAAAATCAAGTTTTAAAGTACAGTAAAATGTTAGTGGTAGAATCTAAGTGTTGGTGTATATGGGTGCTCATTGTTAAATTCTTTCAACTTTACTATATATTTGAAATTTTCATAATGAAATATGAAGGGATGAAAAAGCCCTATTATCTTTCAGGAACCATTATATGTGTTGAAGTATAGTGGTGAACAAAGCCAACAAACTTCTTGCTCTCACAGAGCTTGCATTCTAGAAGAGTAAACAAAAATCCTAATAAGTTAATATTTGTTAAGTTTGGTATGTGCTTTGAAAAAAATTAAAAGGAAATTAAGAGAAGTGAGTGTTACAGAGTAATTCTTTTCATATAGGATAATCTGGAAAAGATTGATAAAATGGAATTTAAATAGAGACCCATATTTCTTAATGATCATGCTGGCTGCTATTTTGTAAAAAGACTGGAGGTAGACAAGGATAGAAATAAAGAGACCGATTAGTAGGCTCTTAACAATAGTTCATAAAAGAGATGATAGTGAAAGTGTTAGAGGTGGTGAGCTATGAATAGTCTGGATATTTGAAGGCAGACCTGACAAAGTTTTCTGATGCATTGTATTTGGGTGTGAGAGAAAGAGAAGGATCAAGGATTACGTTGAGGTTTTTAACCTGAACATCAGGAAGAATGGTGTTATTGTCTGTTAGGAATCATTCCTCATTGGGGTCAAGGAATTTTATTAATCTTTACAATCATGGAACAGGATAGAAAGCCCAGAGATAAACACACACACATATGGTCACCTTATCTTTGATAAAGGAGGCAAGCATATACAGTGGAGAAAAGACAGCCTCTTCAATAAGTGGTGCTGGGAAAATTGGACAGGTACATGTAAAAGTATGAAATTAGAACACTCCCTGACACCACGCACAAAAATAAACTCCAAATGGATTAAAGACCTAAGTGTAAGGCCAGACACTATCAAACTCTTAGAGGAAAACATAGGCAGAACACTCTATGACATACATCACAGCAAGATTCTTTTTGACCCAGCTCCCAGAGAAATGGAAATAAGAACACAAATAAACAAATGGGACCTAATGAAACTTAAAAGCTTTTGCACAGCAAACGAAACCATAAACAAGACCAAAAGACAACCCTCAGAATGGGAGAAAATATTTGCAAATGAAGCAACTGACAAAGGATTAATCTCCAAGATTTACAAGCAGCTCATGCAGCTCAATAACGAAAAAACGAACAACCCAATCCAAAAATGGGCAGAAGACCTAAATAGACATTTCTCCAAAGAAGATATACAGATGGCCTACAGACACATGAAAGAATGCTCAACATCATTAATCATTAGAGAAATGCAAATCAAAACTACAATGAAATATCATCTCACACCGGTCAGAATGGCCATCATCAAAAAATCTAGAAACAATAAATGCTGGAGAGGGTGTGGAGGAAAGGGAACACTCTTGCACTGTTGGTGGGAATGTAAATTGATACAGCCACTATGGAGAACAGTATGGAGGTTCCTTAAAAAACTACAAATAGAACTACCATACGACCCAGCAATCCCACTACTGGGTATATACCCTGAGAAAACCATAGGTCAAAAAGTGTCATGTACCACAATGTTCATTGCAGCTCTATTTACAATAGCCAGGACCTGGAAGCAACCTAAATGTCCATCGACAGATGAATGGATAAAGAAGATGTGGCACATATATATACAATGGAATATTACTCAGCCATAAAAAGAAATGAAATGGAGGTATTTGTAATGAGATGGAGGGAGTTAGAGTCTGTCATACAGAGTGAAGTAAGTCAGAAAGAGAAAAACAAATACAGTATGCTAACACATATATACGGAATCTAAGGAAAAAAAAAAAAAGGCCATGAAGAACCTAGTGGCAAGACGGGAAAAAGACACAGACCTACTAGAGAATGGACTTGAGGATATGGGGAGGGGGTGGGGTGAGATGGGACAGGGTGAGAGAGTGTCATGGACATATATACACTACCAAATGTAAAATAGATAGCTAGTGGGAAGCAGCCGCACAGCACAGGGAGATCAGCTCGGTGCTTTGTGACCACCTAGAGGGGTGGGATGGGGAGGGTGGGAGGGAGGGAGATGCAAGAGGGAAGAGAAATGGGAACATATTGTATATGTATAACTGATTCACTTTGTTATAAAGCAGAAGCTAACACACTATTGTAAGGCAATTATACTTCAATAAAGATGTTTAAGGAAAAAAAAAAAAAAAAAAAAAAAAAAGGAAATGAGATTCTCCTAGAGGAAAACATAATAATAGAAGGGAATATGGACAACCCATGGTATGCCAGCAAATGGGGAGACTGAAAAGCTGAAAAACATATCATAAATTTTGCTGAGTATTATAACCTAATAGTGAATGCTCTTAACAATGTTCCTGAATCGTTTCTAAAAGCTGTTATATTTGAAGCCTCTGTTTTAAAAAGAAAAAAACCAAATTATTTTAAGTCTTTTTTCCAACAATATTGTTTAAAATGCATAATCTTGGGGAATATAAACATTAAACTCCAGTTACCAGTAAAATTTAGTCATTTATGTGAAAAGCTGGCACTAAGGGTTTATTATAATTTTAAAAATAACTTCTATAATGTAATAACTATGTAAAAATTCCTATTTTATGTCATCTATATCCATAATTTTAAAACATGTAGATTGAATTAGAGTCTAAAATTCCAATCTCAAGGATTCTGCCTAAAATAAAAACTCCCTGACCCATAAACTGAGACAAAGTTCCACACCACAGAAGATGGTTCTTATATATTTTACACACAAATTATACCTTTATGAAGCAACTGAATACAACTGAAATTTTAAAATCAGAAGTTTGAACACTTAGTTTCTTCTGTCTCTGTAGAATTGTTTCTGAATAAATGTCACAATGGCATAATTGCTGTACAACATCTCGAGTTGAAAAAAAAAAAAAATCTTTACAATCCCCATTCTTTATTCATGAATGTGAATATAGGACTTTCTATTTATCCCTCTCAAATTTTAACTTGTTGGTGTTATAAAAATAAGTTAATAAATGGTAACTATTATATACCAGGTATTTTGCATAGTCTAGCATCACTTTTCACAACAATTATGTAAGGTAGATTTTTTTTTCCCATTTGATTGATGAAGACAATAATGTTCATAGAGGTGAAATATCTTTCCTAAGATAGCAAATAAATGACAGAACAGAGACTTGAGGCTACATTCTCTGATGCTAATTTCTATATTTGTTCCTCTCTGCTTCTTTTATTGGTTGAATCTGATTTTTCATACTAGTGTTTGGTAATATGTAAATGTGGGCAGGCTCTTTTCTGATTACAATAAAATAAATAATTATACTTATAAGTTTTTATAATTTTCTATTTTACTAAATTGAGCCACAGTGTTATCTGAAATACAGACAGAATAAAAAGATAATTCTCCAAAGATTTCTATTTTCTACACATTTATTTATTTATTGGCCGCACCACCACCGTACCACGTGGGATCTTAGTTCCCCAACCAGGGATTGAACCCATGCCCCCTGCAGTGGAAGGGCAGAGTCTTAACCACTGGACCACCAGGGAAGTCCTTATTTTCTATACCTTTAAACCTATCAGGATACTTATGTTGAAGGAGATCAGCACTGGGGTACATTACACTATCAAAAAGATAGTCTAGGTAAGTGAGTGGATGTACAGAGGAGAAAGAAACAAAGTAAGGTTTTATTTCAGAGCTGACTGGGCATTTGAATAACTGTGAAAGCTGTCCTTAAATAGTTTGGTTAAGTACTGTGGCCAAATGTTTACATAGCTTGTAATAATCACCCCATGCCTTAAAATAAGGATGAATACTGATGAGCCTGAATGAGGAGAAGAAATAAAAAACATTTGGTAATGGAGTATGGACATACTTAGAGAGTAGTTAGTCATGCAAAAACACCTATGCATGTGCCAAGGAAAAGCAGTTTATGAATTATTTAACACAAAAATGCTAATAGTAATTTTTTTATTTAGTAAAGTGATCCTGAAATTTCCCAGATAAAAGAAAGTTGGGAGATAAAAGTAGACAATCATAACTTCTTCAGTTTCATTAATATTTTATAACATTCAACACTGTACAATGCAGTCATTATGAAGCTAGACTGTGAAATAAATTTTCTGCTGATTTTCTTTGGGGAGTGGGCTTTAATGGGGTTTCTTTAGTTGGCTACCCTTGGTGAGGATGAAAGAAAGCTATCTGACAAAGCATCTCTACTTCATCTAATGGATAGCATATAGGTAGGATTTCCCCAGATATAACTTTAGAAAGGAGATATATATTTATTTTTGTGGGATGTTACTATGAAAATACACAAATGACAAAACATTGCTAATGTCATTTAAAGGAAATTGTTTTCAAATCACCTCATTAACTACCTTTTATCTTTTTCTTCCCTTTCAGATTGCACTATAGCAATTTCTCTTCAGGGATATCGGAAATGTTATTTGTAACAAGATCAGAATCTTGGAATTTTTAATGAAAACCATAATGATCTCAGAGGAACTCATTTACTGATGCAATGGGTTTATTTTTTTATTGAAATATGAGGTTGATTATGCAGTTTAAAAATGTATTTAAGATATGGGTCAAAATGCTTCATTTACACTATTAATCTAACTTCTAGACCTGCATTAAAATTCCAGCTTTCCCATTTACTGATATATAAATTGGGAAAGATTTAGAGCGCTCTAAACATTAGCTTCCTCATTTGACAGATAGAACCAACAATTCTTCCTCATGAAGTTGCAATTTATCTTAAAGAATAGAGATCAAACAATACCCATATTTCCATGTTGACAAAGTGTAAGCAGCATTGTATATTGAAAAGAGAGTTTTATAATCAGAGACCTAAATTAGAATGCTAGCCACTTACCAAAAGGATGATGTTTGGTGAATTTTTCAACTTTCTGTTTGGTATCCTCATGTATACAGTGAACATTTAACACCTCAAAGGTTAACAAGATTAAATTTGGTATTATATATAAAATGCCTTGCACAATGCCTGGAATATAAAATGGTTTTCATTCCACAGGCTGCAGGATTGTAGTTCTTGCTTCTGCTCTCTGCCCTCTGGTGGCTCTCTAAGATGCTTGTGCAAGCTTCCTGATGGGAGGGACTGGTGGTGGGTAGAGCTGGGTGTTGCTCTGGTGGGCAGAGCTCAGTAAAATTTAATCTCCTTGTCTGCTGATGGGTGGGGCTGAGTTCCCTCCCTGTTGGTTGTTTGTCCTGAGGTGACCCAACACTGGAGCCTACAGGCTCTTTGGTGGGGCTAATGGTGGACTTTGGGAGGGCTCACGTCAGGGAGAACTTCCCAGAACTTCTGCTGCCAGTGTCCTTGTCCCCGCAGTGAGCCACAGCCACCCCCCGCCTCTGCAGGAGACCCTCCAGCACTAGCAGGTAGGTCTGATTCAGTCTCCTATGGGGTCACTGCTCCTTCCCCAGGGTCCTGATGTGCACACTACTTTGTGTGTGCCCTCCAAGAGTGGAGTCTCTGTTTCCCCCAGTCCTGTCAAATTCCTGCAATCAAATCCTGCAAGCCTTCAAAGTCTGATTCTCTGGGAATTCCTCCTCCTGTTGCTGGACCCCCAGGTTGGGAAACCTGATGTGGGGCTCAGGACCTTCACTCCAGTGAGTGGACTTCTGTGGTGTAATTGTTCTTCAGTTTGAGTCACCCACCCAGTGGTTATGGGATTTGATTTTATGGTGATTGCGCCCCTCCTACCATCTCATTGCGACTTCTCCTTTGTCTTTGGATGTGGATATCATTTTTGGTGAGTTCCAGTGTCTTCCTGTCGATGATTGTTCAGCAGTTAGTTGTGATTCCAGTGCTCTCGCAAGAGGGAGTGAAAGCATGTCCTTCTACTCTGCCATCTTGAACCAATCTCCTTATTCTTAAGATATACACACTGAAGTATTTAGGTGGAAAGGTCCATGATGTACACAACTTACTCTCAAAAAGTTCTGAAGCAAATAATACTATATATGGAGGGTAGGAGGAGAGAGAAAAAAAGCAAATGATAAAGCAAATAGAGAAAATATTAACAGTTGGTGAAATTGGTAAAGTTTATGCTGATATTTTTGTATTTTTTTTTTTTGCCTCTCATTTCTCATTTAAAAAAATTAGAGTATAGTTGATTTACAATATTGCATTAGTTTCAGGTGTACAGCATAATGATTCAGCTTTTTTTTGCAGATTATATTCCATTATATGTTATTACAAGATATTTTGTACTATTCTTATTCTTGCAGGTTCTCTGTGTTTGAAATTGCTTGTAAATAAAAAGTAAAACAAACATTAAAAAATACCAGATTCGTCCAAACATATCATTATATTTGATGTTTTTGAAGGATTTAATGCTAGTGGATATTGGCAATGATGTTATTTTGAGTTTATATATATATATATATGATTGTAAAACTCACAGTTCACAATTTATTTTGGGGGAAAATAATCCATGTTCTTTCATTTTATGCAAGAAATATGGATAATGAAAATTTATTTCAATATTGATACATCTTGAATTTCATAACAGTGATGCAGATTGAATTAATAATTTCTTTCACCTGCAAAATAATGTTTTCCTTAACCACAGAATTTGCACCATACACAATGGAGATAATACGATTATGTTTCATGAAGTTATTCTTTGTTTATGCTAAAGCTCATATATTCATTTTGTGAATCAAAGTTTCCTATATTTTACTTTTCTTATTTTATGCCACCTTAATTCTCTCCAAAAGTGCCCTCCTAAAGAATTGATCATTAATGTTCACGATTTTATGACTATATATTCCTGCTGAGACCAAGGGATTTTCCCTATGATATTATTTGTTTCTCTTAGCTTCATTTTCCCTTTTTGGAAAATTTTCACATAAAATTCTTATTATTTTTGGTCATTATTTTACCAAATACTATTGCCACTGAAACAGATTCCTTTGATTAAAAATAGCCACTGAGATTTTCATTAAAATATTTTTTATGATTTAATCCTATTACAAATAATTTCATTTTTCTTTTTAAATGCAAGCATTTTCTAATATATAAAAAATTTAAAGATCAGCATTTTTGCAAATACTGTTTTACTTTAACACACATTTCCTCTTATGAATTCAAAATTATATTTTTGTCTTTCTCCATTTTATTCCTTTGTTTTATATTCTATACATTGTCTTCAGGACCAAATATCCTGCTGTCTTCTACTCCCTTGAACAGTTGTTAGTGCTGACTTAGTGTTTTCAGCTTTTTTTATAATTGTAATTTACATTCCTTCTTTTATTTTAGTATTTTCAAACTCCTATATTACTCGTCATATATATATATGTATTTCTTTTTTCCTTATAGGTTTAGTTATGTCCAAAGCTATTGCTCCCAAATATTCTTTTGCAATTTCACAGTACAAAATTAAATGTTCCAGCTTGTCTGTGGCTCTACACCCTTCTTTCAAACAGGCAGAAAAACTGATCCCTTTGAAATATATTCTGAATTTATAGTCTGCTTATAGCAACTTATGTGCTACATATCTCTATTCTTTCCCAAGTTCTTTATAGTACATTAATCTTAATAAAGTATTTATTCACCATGTTCTGCCAATTTTTCTCTCTTTGTTTTGTTTATGTATTCATGTTTGTTTTTGTAATTTTCCATATTTTTCCAGAGGAAATGTTAGGTAGCTTACATGAATGCATAACAACACAGCTTGATTAAATAATGTACGTTAAAAGTGAGTGAATCAAAGCTGGATAGATTGAAAATGGCTATAGAAGATTTGATGATAAGAGGAAAGTTAGTGTTCAAAATGCTTGCTGTTAAGTTTTAAACCTTTCATAAAAATGGGCCCTTAATTTGACTTAAATTTTACTCTCAGCCAATACCAGTAAGGAGGAAATAGTAGGTGCATGATTCAAAATGTCCACAAAATAAGAACAAAATAGTTGCACAGCACAATTTTTCCATTTGCTGAAAATACACACAGAGAACACTGCAATCCCGTCTCCCTAGTTTCAACAAACTCCTTCCAATAAATGCAACTATTTCATGGGTTTGTTTCTTTGATAACCCTACATTGCAAGCTGATGGAGTAATGCCACAACATAATTAGGGAAAAAACATCCTGTGAAATGTTCACATAAGATCAAGTTACACAGTGCTCTGTTGGTCTCTTTTTATTTTAAGAATGGGTTTTAGAGGATCCAAATATCTTGTTTATCTCAACAGAGCTTTTGATTTACCTCTTAATTTTCCTATAATGTCCTGTTGTGTTTTACTTCCTATTTTCCTTTTAAGAATTCTCTAGTCCTGGACTTCCCTGGTGGTCCAGTGGTTAAGACTCCAAGCTTTCACTGCAGGGGGCACAGGTTTGATCCTTGGTCAAGGAAGTTCCACATGCCACGTGGTGCAGCAAAAAAACAAACAAGAAAACAAACAAACAAAAAAAAACAATGATTCTCTAGTCTTGCTTGGACCCCATTCTGTATACTTTTGAAAGACTCCTTTCTGTTGTCTACTTTTAAAGTTTTGTTCCATCCCTTCCTTTCCTGGATTTTTTGTTTTGTTTTGTTTTAGATGTTGAAATAATCAAAAAGGTGATCTAATCTACTCACATTTTCCCAGTTATTTTACAAATAAATACATTGTATTCCAGAATGGATTTGGTGTCTTCAGAAAGAAGAAATATAAAGCTATAATCTCTTTTAATAATCACACTTGATTCATTACACACATGGAGAACAGTTGTGCAAAATTCATTTACAAGTTTTTACAACCTCTGGTAGAAAGTATGAAAACTGTCTTTCTACTGCATACTATATTGGTCTTGGGACATTTGGACACTGTACTAGTAAGAACCAGAATGTATTATAACAAGAACAAAAAAGGCAGAGGGAGGAAGAGCAACCAAAGTGGCTTAATTTACTTTACATTCCCTTCATAAGGATGGCTCAAAAATTCTTGATTTAACAATATATTTCAATCTTTTCTTAATTCTTGCCTGGAACTTTTCTCTGAGTTACCTTTCTGTCAAATAATCCTCGACACTATTCTGGAGCATCCCCCAATCGTACTTAACCAAAAACTGTTATGTCCATCTTATTTTTAGAGCTATACGTTACATATTTAAACTTCACTCTATGAACTGTGCTTGCATTTTGAAATGCACGTTTCTTCTCTTATCCTTTTCATACTAAAGTAAAATTAGCAGCAGAAGTGATTGTAGTAATTTGACAAAAATATAGAAATAAGGGTAAATGATCTATTCACATCTATCCCCTGTGCTTTAAATATTTTTTTAAACAATTTGAAGTTTATACAGAAAATTTGTAAGTACAGTAGAAATAACTTTTTCTTTGATCCGTTTGAGAGTGAATTGCTAACTGATGCCCCGTGAATTCCCAGCAGTAGTTTAGTGTATATTTCCTGTAAACAAGGACATTCGACCATAGTACAACTATCAAATTGGGAAATTAACATAAACACCATACCACCAGCTTATCATCAGACCCCACTCAAGTTTTGCCAAATGTTCGAAAAATGTCCTGTATAGCAAAAATAATCTGTTTCAGAATATACCCAGTGAATTTAATTATTGTATTCTTTTGTTTGTCTTCCCTTTAGAATAGTCCCACAATCTTTCTTCGACTTTCATCATCCTGACACTTTTGAATAGCACAGACAAATTATAATGTAGTATGTCCCTTAGTCTGGTTTCGTTTGATGTTTCCTCATGATTTGATTCAAGTCATACACCTTTGGCAACAATATCACGGAACGGATTTTGTGTTCTTCTCATTTCATCTAGTAAGGTGGCACATAATTTCAATTTTTTTCATTACTGATGTTCCCTTTGATCATGTCTTGATTAAGAAATTGTATGCCAGGCTTTCCTGCTGTAAGTTTTCTATTTTTCCTCTTTGTAATCATGAAGTATTTTAATAGTTGAATCTCTGTAAATATCCCATTCTTCATCATACTTATTACTTATTCCTTTATTAATTTCTATAAGCATGGTTTCCTACTTTATTTAGTAGGCTATAATATGCTCTATAATGACTTATTTCAATGCTGAAATTGTCCCAGATTTGGCCAGTGGGATCCCATTCAGACTGCCTACTGCGTTCTTTTGACATATCCCCATCATTCCTTGAGCGCTTGTTTATGGGTTTTAGAAAATGTCCAATGCTTTTCATGTACTCTCCATGTCCCAGACCTGAAATCATAATTTTTCCAAGGTGTTCTGATTACTTTTAGTGGATAATGGTATTTAGAGACTGCTATCCAGATACTAATTCAAATAAAGCCTTAACACCTCAAGGTTTATTATAATTTTCTCCCTTTTCATATTTGTAATTCCCTTCTTCAACAATAAGGGAATGGGCTCATTTTATCCTTAATGTGTTTACTTATATAGTTATTCCCCTGCATGTAACCAATTTCCCATTGCTACCAATGCAAATACTAAATATTTCTAGTTAATTGCTCTTTTAATCCTTCAGCAGATTTTTTGGCTCTTGAAGTAATTGTGAGGAGAAACTCAAGTGTCCATAGTTTTTTCATCCCTATGTTGACTTATTTTAAATAGCTTCTTACACAGAAACTTTTCAAAAGTTCTTAAGATCTAAATAACCACATTTTCTCTTTCCTCCTTTGTCATATTTTGTTTATCCCTTTAAGAAAATATAATAGCATTTATAAGTCCTCTAAATTAATAGAAACTAAAGAGAACATGACAACTAAATGCAATGTTTGATCCTGAATTGGAAAAATAAAATATTTTCAAGATAATATTGGAACAGTCAGTAAAAATTTTATGAACTGTAGAGTGGGTAATATCTTGTATCGTGTTTAAATTTCATTAATTTGACAATCGTATAGTAGCTATGAAAAAGACTGTCCTTGCTCTTTGAAGAAACATGTTAAAATTATTAGGAATAAATATTGATGATATGATATCTGCAATTTACTCTCAACTCCTCAAGTAAAAACAATTATATTTATCATATATATAATACATATTCATGTATAAACATATACATTCATGTATGTATACACACATATGAATACGAGAAATAAATCAAGCAAAACAGTGAATCCAGGTGAAAGGTGTACAATTCTTGCAATTTTTCTATAGTGTTGAAATGTTTCCAAAAATGTTGAAAGTTGAAAAAATCTTGTTCTCCCCCAAATACTGTACAAATCAGTTTTGTTTCCTCTGAATTCTTAATCATATTCAGTTGTACAGCACAGGTACTACCTCTAACTTTTTTTTCTATAAGTGATTTTCCTAGCTGTCAAGGGGGACCTACAGTGTTTCATTCACCAGAATTTGCCTCCTTGCTTTCCCCAGCCAGGTTCTCTACAGCCTTCCTCAGATTTCCATTCTAACCCTTAAAAATTCTCAAAATCTGGAAATACTTCCTTGTGTCTACCCTAATTCCTATAAATTAAATCTGAAACTCCTTTCTTCTTCATTTTCTTCCTTCAATCAATATGTTTACAGGCTACTTAGAAACCTCTGAATGTTTTTACATTTTCATTGACATGAAATTACCTCTTTGCTTCTCTTTCAGAAATTGTAAATGCTTTAAGCCATAAGATACAATTCTGGTAACTAAAATTGGAATTGTATAAGTATAAATATCAATAAAAATTAGAGCTAATATTCAGAAAATTATCATTGAAAAAGTTTTTAACTTTAAAACCAAAAAGTGTTAAGATTATTCATGTATAGCTGTAGGTAGGTATACATTAAAAAAATTTCAAAACTTCCTTTCCTATCCCAAGTGTGACTTAAAGTTCAACACTGATTTGAAAAGACGTGCTTTTAAAGAAAAATCAGAATAAATAAGGAAAAAAGAGCAATTTTCCCATCATAGTTAATAAACGTCATACATGTTTTCTTCTAAGTCCATGTGCTATTTAAAGATATGAAGATTATTCTAGCCATCATGACAGATACTGAATGAATAACACAACTACATAGCTTCTTAGTTTAGATTTATTTTTTTAAGGAAAATGAAGCTTTTAGAAGACTCAAACTAAAAAGAAAAGGATGTATATATGTGTTACAAGGATGGGACTAACTTTCTAAATGACATCTTTCAGACCTCTATACATGCCTAGTTCTATTTAGCTTTTAAAACGGTTTAGATTTAATTTATTTGCTATTATCTTTCAGTACTTTTTTTCTGTACAGTATTTTTCTGTGCTTCATTTGTCCATTTTGGTATTATTCATTTTATTTTGTACGTAATTTTTATTGGTCATTCTGATTTGGAAGTAATGTTTTGCTAGCATGTCAAATCACTCTGAATTCTAGTTTAGCTCTTTTAGATTTTAGCAATCCTCTAGGATTTGGCATCATTCCTTGTGTAGTTTAGATATTCAGTGAATATTTATTAAGGACCCCAAAACTTCAGGGTGTTGTGCTGTGAGGATTATAGAACAAAGAAGATACAAAGATACAAAGAAGATAACAGCTATTCACTCAAGGAATCTCCTGGATAAACAACTAGGCTACACTATATAAATCAGAATTTTTAGTGTACAATTCATATATGTTCTTTAAAAAAATTAATACAGAAGATAATGAAGAAAATAAAAGTTTACATCTATCTGTATATCTCTCTTCCCTCTACACAGATTCATACAGACACAGTTATCCAAGTACAATTTTATATACTTTTGCACTACACAAATTATTATGCATTTTGCACTTAAACACTAACTTTCTTATATATAACTTAGATATCAATAACAAATCTATTTATTTTGAAAACCTAAAGAATATATGACTATACCCAAATTCATATTATAAATCCTTTACCAATGCTTATCAGTAGATACTTCTATCATTTTTTGCTATTTTTTACTGTGACAAAATTCTTCATGAATAAATATTTTCATAGTTATTCAATTACCTCCCTAACATAAATTCCTTAAAGAGTATCACTGAGTCAAATTGAACCCAATTTTAAATATAATAATATTAAAATACTTTTAGAAATGTATGTGTACACTCCATACCACTTTACCAACACTGATTATTCCTAATCATTTTAGTGTTTGACAATAGTCATAGCATTTTACATTTCCACTTTTTTCACTCTCAGATGTACACAGCTCCAGCTGATTTGGTGTCACATCTATAGTTCAATCAAAAGTATAGATGAAATGTTTATGTAATTCAGTAAGTATGTGAAGAATATTTAGTCCCTAACAAATATAGATTGAAAGAGTAACTGAAAATACATATTTTTCCTCTTCCCTCATTTATTTGACTGTGTGCCAACCTCATTTTAATGTATGTTAAATTATAAACACTTTAATTTGGCAATTTATTATATATTTGTATTTGTTAATGTAAGTGATGAATGTATCGCCAGGTCTTTAGCATATATTTAGGAATTTTATAAAATCTTTCTGAACTGTTATAATTTATATAGTCATTAATGTTTACTGTGCTACACATAATATTTTTAGTGCTTCCTTTTAAAACCCTGAGGAGACATACTATATGACTGATGTTCTTAAATACATCATAATACATTGTTCTGATTCTGTGGAGCTTAACAATTTTACTCAAGGTGGTATGTTCCAGCTGTAATATCATATCTCAGTTACTGCTTATGGTAAGTCCTCCTTAATTATTCATTTTTTGCTGTTATGGTTGTGAGTACATTTTTAGCTTCTCTTAAGCTAATAAAAAATACAATATGTGGCATACAAAATATTTTGAATGCATTTTGGGATTAATAATTTTATGACTAATGGAAGAAAAGTGTGGGTATGATTAAAATATTCTAGACCTTGGTGTTGAAGTGATTATTTTCTATTTATTGAACTAACACATTATTTCTATATTTCCTTCTGACATTCCTGCTTATTCTTTTGCTGATAATTGAATTGGTTTTTAAATATACACCATACATTTTAATGGATAATTGGCTAATAGGACTACATTTTGACAGCGAGTATATCTATTATGAATTAATTCTTACATGAGCCTAGTCACAATTCACAGTGAATTTATGAGTTCTATTTCATACAGAAATACCAAAAAACTGTCTTGATGCATTAATAAATTGTAAAGTATTTGATTGACTCACTAATACATTATTAAAATTTAATAATTTTTTCTAACCTTAAAATAGGTGAGTATAGTAAATTGACTATTCAGAGATAGAAAGTATCTTTACCTATGGTATTATTTTATATCTTTATATGTAATCTTAAATTATGCTTTCTTTTAGAAAATTTCTTATCCACAGATTATTTATTTTCTTTTTCTCTGTTTATTTGTCTCTTTCTCTCTCCCTCAGTGCATACACACACAAGTACACAAAATCAATATAGTTGTGGTATTTTTATAATTATTTTAAAATGAAATCATATTAGAAGGACAGAATCTAAGCATTAAATGATATACTTTGAATTGCCCATTTTAATCTCACATAAGGACATAACTGTTTTACATAGGCCATGATCAATAATGTGTGAATTAAAATCCATTAAGATTTCTGAAGTTATCTATAAGGGATTGTATTTTCACAACAAGTCTAAGACTCATATTTGCTTAGCTACTTACATGAATTCAAACTAAACTTGACACCAGCCTGAATAATAATTTGCCTCTTGAAGTAAAAGTCATTTTTTAGCTCAAAATTTTGAAAATCAAATTAATAAATACAAATTACGTTTTATATTTTCAAAATATAAGTCAGTGCAGTTACAATATAAAGCACAGAATAATGGTTTCTTTGGATTTCTACTATGGACCTAGAAGATTGTGTGTTCATCATGTTTTTGTTAAGGACTATATCAAAATGGAAACTGTCTTTGAAAACAATGGATATAGGGATAAAGAGAATGATCCTTGGCTTGGAAGGTCAGGAGTTCTGGATCTAGTGATGTTTGACAAATTACCAGTTATATACCCTTGGAAAAGCCATTTAATCTGAGGCTAAATTGCTTCATCTGTTAAAACAGTGCAATGGATTATATCATCACAAATATTATTATTATTATTTAACAATATTTTAAATGTAATAATATTTTATAACATTAAATTATTATCTAGCAATAATAGTATTATTTAAAAATATAATTTAAATATATTAACATTTAATAATAGTATTTAACACTATTTTATTAAACATTAAAATAGTATTACTATTTAACAACATAGAACGTATTTGCAATAATAAAACTATATGTATTTCAAAAAAGCATGAATTCTAAATGTGCTAGAGTGTTGCAATGAATGAGTATTTTTATGGAATTTAATAGTGTAATGCAATATATCTTACACCTCCAAAATTTCATGTCATTTATTGGTTGAGATCTTGCTATAGAAATTTAAAACCGTCATTTAAAAAATGTATTATCATCACTGGATCAAAAAAAGAATCACAAGGGAAAATAGAATATATTTTGAGATGAATGAAAATGAAAGCACAACATAAAACTTATGACATACTGCTAAAAAAATGAATAAAGGAAAACGTATGCCCACAAATATTTGCATTTAAAAAAGAAGAAATATATCTCAAATAAATGACACAAACTTCCATTTTAAGACACTGGAAGAGTAAATTATATTAATTTGACCAGAAGTAAGGAAATAACAAATACAGTCTAGCCAAGAAAATTGAAAATTATTCCAGTTACTAAAATCAGGAAACAAAGAGAGGAAGTTATTACAAACCTTAAAGTCATAAAAAGTATTATGTTAGAATACTATGAAAAACTTTATGCCAATAGATTAGATAACTTAGATTGGATAGACAAATTTCTACAAAAACACAAACTACTGAAACTGTCTTAATAAGAAATTGAAAATCTAAATAGACTTGTAACAAGTGAGGAAACTGAATTAGTTATTAGAAATTTTCCTACAAAGAAAAGCCCAGGCCAAAATTATTTCATAGGTGTATTTTGTCAAAGATTTAAAGGAGAATTAATATCAATTGTTGACAAAATCTGTCAAAATATAGAAGAAGAGTAAAATTTTCTCAACTCTTTCTATAAGCCTAGCATTACTGTGATATCAAAACAAGAAAAAGATGTCAGAAGAAAAAAAAAACAAACTACTGACAAATATATTATGAAAATAGATGCAACAATCTTCAACAGAATGCTAACAAACTGGATCAGCAATATATAAAAACGATTATACACTATGACCACGTGAGATTTATCACAGAAATACAAGGTTGGTTTAACATCTGAAAATCAATTAATGTAATACACCATAGCAGTAGTATAAAAACAAAAAACATATGATCATCTCAATTGACGTGGAAAAAGCATTTGACAAAATACTGTAAAACTTCATAGTGAAAACACCCAAGAAATAAGAATAGGATGGATGGAAATGTCTCAACCTGATAAAAAGCATTAATGAAAAAGGCATAGCTCACATCATACTTAATGCTGAAAGAATAAGTGCTTTTCCTTAAAGATTAAAAATAAGGCAAGGATGTCTGCTATCATCAATTTTATTCTATATTGATCTGATGATTCTATCCTGGGCAATTAGGCAAGAAATGAAATAAATAGCAACCAGATTGGAAAAGAAAAGTTAAAACTGTGTCTATTTGCAGATGACATGATAGTGTATAAAACAAAATCCTGGGGGGGACCTTCAAGATGGTGGATGAGTAAGCCATGGAGATCACCTTCCTCCCCACAAATACATCAAAAATACATCTATAATTGGAACAACGCCTACAGAACACCTATTGAATGCTGGCAGAAGACCTCAGACTTCCCAAAAGGCAAGACAATCCCCACTTACCTGGCTAGGGCAAAAGAAAAAAGAAGAAACAGAGACAAAAGAATAGGAATGGGACCTGCACCCCTGGGAGGGAGCTGTGAAGAAGGAAAAGTTTCCACACACTAGGAAGTCCCTTTACTGTTGGAGACAGGTGGGGAGGCTGTGGAGCCACAGGGGAGAGCACAGCAACAGTGGTGCAGAGGGCATAGTGGAGAGATTCCCACACAGAGGATTGGTGCTGACCAGCACTCACCAGCCAAGAGGCTTGTCTGGTCACCCACCAGGGCGAGTGGGGGCTGGGAGCTGAGGCTCGGGCTTTGGAGGTCAGACCCAAGGGAGAGGACTGGGGTTGGCTGCATGAAGACAGCCTGAGGGGCGCTAGTGCACAACAACTAACCAGGAGGGAGTCTGGGAAAAAATCTGGACCTGCAAAGAGGCAAGAGACCATTGTTTTGGGGTGTTCAAGGAGAGGGGAATCCTTCCCCATGTGCCCACATAAGGCAGAGTACCACCTAAGCAAGCTCCAGAGATGGGTGTGAGCCGTGACTATCAGCTTGGACCCGAGAGATGGACATGAAATGCTAAGACTGCTGCCAAGAATCCTGTGTGCAAGCACAGGTCACTACCCACCCCCCAACCCCCAACCTGGGAGCCTGTGCAGCACACCATTGCCAGGGTCCTGAGATCCAGGGACAACTTCCTCGGGAGAACAGACGGCACACCTCAGGCTGTTGCAATGTCATGCTAGACTCTGACGCTGCAGGCTTGCCCCACATTCCAGTTATGACTACCGTACCCCTCCCTCTCCCTGGCCTGAGAGAGCAAGAGAGCCATAATCAGCTGCTACTTTAATCCCGTCCTGTCTGGGCAGGGAACAGATGCTTGAGGATGACCTACATGCAAAGGTGGGGACAAAACCAAGGCTGAACACAAGGAGCTGTGTGAACAAAGAAGAGAAAGGGAAATTTCTCGGTGCAGCCACATGAGCAGTGGATGAAATCCCCACAGTCAACTTGATGAACCCTGCATCTGTGGAATACATGAATAGACAAAAAATATTCCCAAAATTGAGGTGGTGGACTTTGGGAGCAAGTGTAGACATCAGGTTTGATGTCTGCAACTGATCTGTTTCTGATTTTTATTTTTATCTTAGTTTAGTTTTTAGTGCTTGTTATCATTGGTGGATCTGTTTTTTGGACTGGTTGCTCTCTTTTCTTCGTAATTTTTTTAATTTTTAATTTTTAATTTTTAATTTTTAAAATTTTATTATATTTTATTTTATCATTTATTTTCTTCCTTTTTTTCTTCTTTTTCTTCTGAACTGTGTGGCTGACAGCAGCTTGGTGCTCCAGTCTTCTGTCAGGCTTGAGCCTCTGAGGTGAGACAGCTGAGTTCAGGACATTGGAATACAGGAGACCTCCTGGCCCCACATAACATCAGTTGGTGGGAGATCTCCCAGGGATCTCCATCTCAGCACAAAGACCCAGCTCCACCCAATGGCCAGCAAGCTCCAGTGCTGGACGCCCCATGCCAAACAACTAGCAATACAGGAACACAACCCCACCCATTAGCAGAGAGGCTGCCTAAAATCATACGAAGTTCACTGACAACCAAAAAGACACCACCAGAGGCAGCCCTGCCACAAGAAAGACAAGATACAGTCCCAAGCACCAGAAAACAGGCACCATTCCCCTCCACCATGAAGCCTAAACAAACCACTGAACCAACGTTACCAACTGGAGGCAGACACCAAAAACAATGGCAACTACGAACCTGCAGCCTGTGAAAAGGAGACCCCAAACACAGTAAGTTAAGCAAAATGAGAAGACAGAGAAATACGCAGCAGATGAAGGAGCAAGGAAAAACCAAGACCAAACAAATGAAGAGGAAATAGGTAGTCTACCTGAAAAAAAATTCAGAATAATGATAGTAAAGATGATCCCAAATCTTGGAAATAGAATGGAAAACATACAAGAAACGTTTAACAAAGACCTAGAAGAGCTAAAGAGGAAACAATGATGAACAACACAATACATGAAATTAAAAATTCTATAGAAGGAATCAATAGAAGAATAACTGAGGCAGAAGAACAGATAAGTGACCTGGAAGATAAAATAGTGGAAATAACTGCCGCAGGCAGAATAAAGAAAAAAGAATGAAGAAAATTGACTAGAGTATCAGAGACCTCTGGGACAATTTTAAACACACCAACATTCGAATTATAGGAGTCCCAGAAGAAGAAGAGAAAAAAAAAAAGGTCTGAGAAAATATTTGAAGAGATTATAGTTCAAAACTTCCCTAACATGAGAAAGGAAATAGTCAATCAAGTCCACGAAGCACAAAGAGTCCCATACAGGATAAATCCAAAGAGTAATACACCAAGACCCATATTAAACAAACTATCAAAACTTAAAAAGAAAAAATATTAAAAGCAGCAAGGGAAAAGCAACAAATAACTTACAAGGGAATCCCCATCAGATTAACTGCTTAACTTTCAGCAGAAACTCTGCAAGCCAGAAGGGAATAGCAGGACATATTTAAGGTGAGGAAAGGGAAAAACCTACAACCAAGATTACTCTACCGAGAAAGGATCTCATTTAGATTCAACTGGAGAAATTAAAACCTTTACAGAAAAACAAAAGTTAAGAGAATTCACACAACCAAACGAGCTTTATACCAAATGCTAAAGGAACTTCTCTAGGCAGGAAACACAAGAGAAGGAAAAGACCTAAAAAACAAACCCAAAACAGTTAAGAAAATGGTAATATGAACATACATATCGAGAACTGCCTTAAATGTAAATGGATTAAATGTTCCAATCAAAAGGCACAGACTGGCTGAATGGATACAAAAACAAGACCCATATATATGCTGTCTACAAGAGACCCACCTCAGACCTAGGGACACATACAGACTGAAAGTATGGGGATAGAAAAAGATATTCCATGCAAATGGAAATCAAAAGAAAGCTGGAGTAGCAATTCTCATATCAGACAAAATAGACTTTACAATAAAGACTATGAAAAGAGACAAAGAAGGACACTACATAATGATCAAGGGATAAATCCAAGAAGAATATATAACAATTGTAAATATTTATGCACCCAACATAGGAGCACCTCAATACATAAGGCAAATGCTGACAGACATAAAAGGGGGAAATGACAGTAACACAATCATAATAGGGGACTTTAACAACCCACTTTCTCCACTGGACAGATCATCCAAAATGAAAATAAATAAGGAAACACCAGCTTTAAATGACACGTTAGATAAGTTGGATTTAACTGATATTTATAGGACATTCCATTCAAAAACAACAGAATACACTTTCTCCTCAGTTGCTCATGGAACATTCTCCAGAATACATCATCCCTTGAGTCACAAATCAAACCTCGGTGAATTTAAGACAATTAAAATCATATCAAGTATATTTTCCAACCACAACGCACACTGACTAGACATCAATTACAGGAAAAAAAAAACTGTAAAAAATACCAATACATGGAGGCTAAACAATACACGAATAAATAACCAAGATATCACTGGAGAAATCAAAGAGGATATTAAAAAGTACCTAGAAACAAACGTCAATGAAAACAAGTTGACCCAAAACCTATAGGGTGCAGCAAAAGCGGTTCTAAGAGGGAAGTTTATAGCAATACATTCCTACCTCAAGAAATAAGAAAAATCTCAAGTAAACAACACAACATTACACCTAAAGCAAATAGAGAAATAAGAGCAAAAAAACCCCAAAATTAGTGGAAAGAAAGATATCATAAAAATCAGATCAGAAATAAATGAAAAAGGAATGAAGGAAACAATAGCAAAGATCAATAAAACTAAAAGCTGGTTCTTTGAGAAGATAAACAAAACTGATAAACCATTAGCCAGAAACATCAAGAAATAAAGGGAGAAGATTCAAATCAACAGAATTAGAAATGACAATGGAGAGTAACAACTGACACTGCAGAAATACAAAGGATCATGAGAGATTACTACAAACAACTCTATGCCAATAAAATGGACAACATAGAAGAAATGGACAAATTCTTAGAAAACCACAACCTTCCAAGACTGAACCAGGAAGAAATAGAAAATATGAACAGACCAATCACAAGTACTGAAATTGAAACTGTGATTAAAAACCTCCCAACAAACAAAGGCCCAGGACCAGATAGCTTCATAGGTGAATTCTATCAAATATTTAGTGAAGAGCAAATACCTATACTTCTCAAACTCTTCCAAAATATAGCAGAGGGAGGAACACTCCCAAACTCATTCTATGAGGCCACCTTCACCCTGATACCAAAGCCAGACAAAGTTGCCACAAAAAAAGAAAACTACAGGCCAATATCACTGTTGAACACAGAGTCAAAAATCCTCAACAAAATACTAGCAAACAGAATCCAACAAAATATTAAAAGGATCATACAACATGAACAAGTGAGGTTTATCCCAGGAATGCAGGGATTCTTCAATATACACAAATCAATCAATGTGATACACCATATTAACAAACTGAAGGATGAAAACCATATGATCATCTCAATGGATGCAGAAAAAGCTTTTGACAAAATTCAACACCCATTTATGATAAAAACTCTCCAGAAAGTTGGCATAGAGGGAACTTATCTCAACATAAAAAGGCCATATATGAAAAACCCACAGCCAACATCCTACTCAATGGTGAAAACTGAAAACATTTCCTCTAAGATCAGGAACAAAACAAGGTTGCAGACTCTCACCACTATTATTCAACATAGCTTTGGAAATTTTAGCCATGGCAATCAGAGAAGAATAATAAATAAAAGGAATCCGAATCAGAAAAGAAGAAATAAAACTGTCACTGTTTACAGGTGACATGATACTATACATAGAGAATCCTCAAGATGCTACCAGAAAACTACTGGAGCTAATCAATGAATTAGCTAAAGTAGCAGGATACACAGTTAATGCAAAGGAATCTCTTATGTTCCTATAAACTAAAGATGAAATATCTGAAAGAGAAATTGAGGAATCACTCCCATTTATCATTGCAACAAAAGGAAAAAAATACCTAGGAATAAACTTACCTACGGAGAAAAAATACCTGTATGCAGAAAACTATAAGACACTGATGAAAGAAATTAAACATGATACAAACAGTTGGAGAGACATACCATATTCTTGGATTGGAAGAATCAACACCGTGAAAATGACTATACTACCCAAAGCAATCTAGAGATTCAATGTAATCCCTATCAAATTACCAATGCCATTTTTCACAGAACTAGGACAAAAATTTTTATAATGTGTATGGAAACCCAAAAGATCCCTAATAGCCAAAGCAATCTTGGGAAAGAAAAACGGAGTTGGAGGAATCAGGCTCCCTGACTTCAGACTATAATACAAAGCTACAGTAATCAAGACAATATGGTACTGGCACAAAAACAGAAATAGAGGTCACTGGAAAAGGATAGAAAGCCCACAGATAAACCAACACACGTATGCTCACCTTATCTTTGACAAAGGAGGCAAGAATATACAATGGAGAAAAGACAGACTCTTCCATAAGTGGTGCTGGGAAAACTGAACAGTGACATGTAAAAGAATGAAATTAGAACACTTCTTAACACCATACACAAAAACAAACTCAAAATGGATTAAAGAACTAAATATAAGGCCAGACACTATAAAACTCAGAGGAAAACATAGGTAGAACACTCTATGACTTAAATCACAGCAAGATCCTTTTTTTTTTTTTTTTTTTTTTTTTTTTTTTTTTAGCAAGATCCTTTTTGACCCAACTCCTAGAGAAATGGAAATAAAAACAAACAAACAAACAAAAAAAACAAATGGGTCCTAAGGAAAGTTAAAAGCTTTTGTACAGCAAAGGAAACCATAAACAAGATGAAGACAACCCTCAGAATGGGAGAAAATATTTACAAATGAAGCAGCTTACAAAGGACTAATCTCCAAAATATACAAGCAGCTCATGCAGCTCAATATCAAAAAAACAATCAACCCAATCCAAACATGGGCAGAAGACCTAAATAGACATTTCTCCAAAGAAGATATACAGATTGCCAACAAACACATGAAAGGATGTTCAACATCACTATTCATTAGAGGAATGCAAATCAAAGCTACAATGAGGTATCATCTCATACGTGTCAGAATGGCCATCATCAAAAAATCTACAAACAAAAAATGCTGGAGAGGGTGTGGAGGAAAGGGAATCCTCTTTCACTGTTGGTGGGAATGTAAATTGATACAGCCACTATGGAGAACAGTATGGAGGTTCCTTATAAAAATAGAAATAGGACTACCATATGACCCAGCAATCCTACTACTGGGCATATACCCTGAGAAAACCATAATTCAAAAAGAGTCATGGGCTTCCCTGGTGGTGCAGTGGTTGGGAATCTGCCTGCCAGTGCAGGACACACGGGTTCGAGCCCTGGTCTGGGAAGATCCCACGTGCCGCGGAGTGGCTGGGCCCGTGAGCCACAATTGCTGAGCCTGCGCGTCTGGAGCCTGTGCTCCGCAACAAGAGGGGCCGCGACGGTGAGAGGCCCGCGCACCGCGATGAAGAGTGGCCCCCGCTTGCCGCAACTGGAGGAAGCCCTCGCACGGAAACGAAGACCCAGCGCAGCCAAAAATAAATAAATAAATAAATAAACAAAGTAAACAATGCGTTTAAAAAAAAAAAATTCCATATTAAAAAAAAAAAAAAAAAAAAAAGAGTCATGTACCACAATGTTCACTGCAGCTCTATTTACAATAGCCAGGACATGGAAACAACCTAAGTGTCCATCGACAGATGAATGCATAAAGAAGATATGGTACATATATACAATGGAATATTACTCAGCCATAAAAAGAAATGAAATTGAGTTATTTGTAGTGAGGTGGATTGACCTAGAGTCTGTCATACAGAGTGAAGTATGTCAGAAAGAGAAAAACAAATACCATATGCTAACACATATATATGGAATCTAAAAGAAAAAAAAAGGTTCTGATGAACCTAGGGGCAGGACAGGAATAAAGACGCAGACATAGAGAATGGACTTGAGGACACGGGGAGGGTGAAGAGTAAGCTGGGACGAAGCGAGAGAGTATCATTGACATATATACTCTACCAAATGTAAAATAGATAGCTAGTGGGAAGCAGCTGCATGGAACAGGGAGATCAGCTCAGTTCTTTGTGATCACCTAGAGGGGTGAGATAGGGAGGGTGAGAGGGAGACACAAGAGGGAGGGGATATGGGGATATATGTATATATATATATATTCACTTTGTTATACAGCAGAAACTAACACAACATTGTAAAGCAATTATACTCCAATAAAGGTGTTTAAAAAAAGAAAAAGAAAAATCCTAATATATTCCTCTCATCAAGTAATGGAAATAAAAAGAAAAAGGAACAAATGGGAGAACATTAAACTTAAAGGCTTTTACACAGCAAAGGAAACCATAAACTAAATGAAAAGACAACCTTCGGACTGGGAGAAAATGTTTGCAAATCATGCTACTGACAGAGGTTTAATTTCCAAATATATAAACAGTTCATACAGCTTAATATCAAAAGAAAGAAAAAAAAAACGCAACCCAAACAAAAAATGGGGAGAAGACCTATATAGACATTTCTCCAAATAGGACATACAGATTGCCAAAAGGCACATGAAAAGGTGTTCAATGTTGCTAACTATTAGAGAAATGCAAATCAAAACTTGATGAGATATCACCTCAAACCAGTCAGAATGGTCATCATTAAAATGTGTACAAATAATAAATGCTGAAGACGGTGTGGAGAAAAAGGAACCCTCTTACACTGTTGGTGGGAATGTAAATCGGTGTAGCCACGATGGAGAACTGTATGGAGGCTACTTCAAAAACTAAAAATAGGGTTACCATATGATCCCGCAATCACACTACTGGGAATATATATGGAGAAAACCATAATTGAAAAGATACATACACCCCAATGTTCATAGCAGCACTATTTATAATAGCCAAGACATGAAAGCAGCCTAAATGTCCATCAAGAGATGAATGGATAAAGAAGATATGGTATATACACACACACACACACACACACTGGAATATTACTCAGCCATAAAAAAAAGTGAAATAATGCCCTCTGCAGCAACATGGGTGGACCTAGAGATGATCATGTTAAGTGAAGTAAACCAGACAGAGAAAGGCAAATAGCATAGAATATCATTTATATGTTGGCTCTAAAAAAATATGATACAAATGAACTTATTTCCAAGATAGAAATAGACTCACAGACATAGAAAACAAACTTATGGTTACCAAAGTGCATAGTGGTGGGGGGGTGAGAGATAAATTAGAAGTTTGGTATTAACATATACACACTACTATATATAAAATAGTTAAACAACAAGGACCCCCTATATAACATAGGGAACAATATTCAATATCTTTTAGTAACCTATAATGGAAAAAATGTATATATATATATATATGAAACTGGATCACTCTGCTGTACACCTGAAACTAACAACCTTGTAAATTAAATATACTTTAATGAAAATTGGTTAAAAAATCCTAATGAATCTATGAAAAATATATTGAAGGAATATA
The DNA here is from genome assembly GCF_009873245.2 of Balaenoptera musculus. Classification (NCBI taxonomy): domain Eukaryota; kingdom Metazoa; phylum Chordata; class Mammalia; order Artiodactyla; family Balaenopteridae; genus Balaenoptera; species Balaenoptera musculus. The sequence goes on along the minus strand of NC_045806.1, from coordinate 75,578,657 downwards.
TAAATTCAGCAAAATTTCAGAACACAAATTTGATAAGTAAAATCAATTGTATGTCTGTACACAAGCAATGAAAAATTAAAAAATGAAATTAAGAAAATAAATCCATTTATGATAGCATCAAGAAGAATAAAATACTTAGGAATAAAGTCAGCAAAAGGAGTGTAAAATGTATACTCAGAAAACCACAAAACATTGCTGATAGAAATGAACAAAATACAAAATGAATGGAAAGAAATTCCATGTTCATGGATTAGAAGATTTAATATTTAGGTGGCCATCCTCCCAAATTCCCCTACAAATTCAATGCAATTCCCATCAAAATTTCAATTGGCTTCTTTGCAGAAAATGACAAGTGTTCCTAATAATCACATCAACCATCAAGAGCCCAAAATAGCCTAAACAATCTTGAAAATGAGCATAGTTGGAATACAAACTTCTGGATTCCAGAATTTACTACAAAGCTATCATAATTAAGGAACTGTGGTACTGACATGAGGATAAGCATATAGGTCAATAGGAAAGAACTGAGAGATCGGAAACCCTATCATTTCTGGTCAATTGATTTTTCTCTAGGGTGCTAAGATCATTAAATGGGTAAAGAATAGTTCTTTCAACAAATAGTGCTGGCGAAACTGTATATCCACATACAAAAGAATGAATTTTGACCCATTCCTCACAACATTCCCAAAAATTAACTCAAAATGTATCATAGAGCTAAATGTGAGAACTAAACCAATAAAACTCTTAGAAGAAAATAGAGGAATGGATCTTCATGATCTTGGGTTAGGTAAAATCTTCTTAGAGATTACACTAAAGCACAGGCAAGAAAAGAAAAAATAGATAAATTGGACTTTATAAAAATGGAAACCTTTTGTGCTTCAAAGGACACCATCAAGGAAGTGAAAAACAATCCAAAGAATGGAAAAAAAAATTTCTAATCATATATCTATTAGGGGATGTGTATCTGGAATATATAGAAAAACTCTTAAAACTCAATGATAGAAAGACAAATAACACAATTTCAAAACTGGCAAAGAACGTGAATAGACATTTCTCCAAAGAGGGTATGCAAATGGCCAATTACATGAGAAGATACTCAACATCATTAACCGTCAAGGAAAAACAAATCAAAACCACTACTCCACACCTACTAGGATGGCTAATAATCAAAAGATCCATAAGGGTTGTTGAGAATATGGAGATTGGAACCCTCATATACCATGGATTGGAATGTAAACTCACACATTCACTTTCGAAAACACCTAGAAGTTGCTCAAATAGTTAAACATAAAGTTAGCATGTGCCCTAGCAATTTCACACCTAGATATGTACTAAAAGAATTGGAAATATGCTCACAAAAATTTTTGTACAAAAATGCTCTTAGCAACATTATTTGTAATAGTAAAAAAGTGGGAAAAGCCCCAATGGCCATCAACTGATGAGTGGTTAAACAAAATATAGTATACATCTCTACAATGTAATATTATTTAGCCATAAAAAGGAATGTAGTATACTGATGTATGCTAAAACATTGATGAAGCTTGAAAACTTTATGCCAACTGAAAGAAGCCAGTGACAAAACACTACTTATTGTATAACCCCATTTATGTGAAATGCCAAGAATAAGCATATCTATAAAGACAGAAGTTAGATTAGTGCAGAAATTGTATTACTTGTTGAGTAGTGCATGAGGGTGAGTGGTAGAGGGTAACAAGGAGTGTTTACTAATGGGTACAAAGTTTCTTCTGGGGGTGATGAAACTGCTCAAAATTCAGATTATGTTAATCTCTGAAAAACCCTGTTAATATACTAAAAACATAAATTATACATCTTAAATTTGTGAATTCTATGGTATGTGAATTTTATCTCAATAAAGCTGATTAAGTAAAAGAAAGGACTTTATTTGTGACAATGCCTGTAACTAATCTAATGGGACAGTAAAACTGTTGCTTGAAAAACAACTTGTATGATGCACAGTGAGTGCAAATTAGTACTAAAATTTGAGAACAATATTGGCTTTTTTTTTTTTAACTGAAATGCAACTTTAAATATGACCCAATGTTGGGGAAGTAGCCATGGGGTGACCTGCTGCCTCTCTCTGGGAATGCCTAATCAGTGCCCTGAGTCTGGAACATTCCTCTATATGGAAGCTGGGTGCCAGCTGTAGCTTGGTCCCAGATTTATCTTCCTTACTAGATTAAGACTTTCCTCTGTTACAAGTATTCAGTGAACTTCCTTGTATTGCTTAAGCATGTGTGTCAGTTGGCACCTGGCCAGCCCTATCAGTGTATCTGGCCCCCAGTGGAAGGGAACAGGGTAATCACCTGCAGCCCAAGAAGGGTGCATGCAGTCCATCGCGTGCGCTATCAGGAAGTATCTGCTGGCCGTGGGAGACCAGCACACACTACAGACACTGATCTTGCTGTATTTCTTTTCCTTTCTGTGCATAAAACATTGTTCCAATGAGCACCTTATGTGCTGAGTCCTCCTTGGCCATTCTGAACCTGTAGAAAATGCAGTGGGCCCAGGGCTGTGGGCTCCAATTTCTGGTGGTTGGCAACATTATGATCTCTGCCATCCTCCATGCAATGGGAATCATCACTTGGGATTGGTAGCTGGATCTTTCTGCTTGATATCCAACAAATGTGCTCTTCTGCATTTATCGCAGAGAAATAAAAATGTTTGTTCTATACACACACACACACACACACACAAGCTGTACATGATAATTAAAAACTTCCTTATTTGTATTAGCGAAAAACTGGAAAAAAAACTGTCCCACAATAAGTGAATTTTTAAATAAACTGTGTACGTCTATAACATGTAATTATGCTCAGCAATAAAAAGAAATAAACTCTTGAGACACACAATTTTGATGAATCTCAAGGAACTTATAGTGATTTTCTTTTTTTTAATTCCAGGCTCCTGGCGGCTCCACGTTGCTTCCTGCACTCTTTGCTGCCTCTGTGCATTCCAACTGACACTTACAGTGAATTTTTAAAAAGCCAACCTCAGTAGGCTACATCCTCTATTTGCTTTCAATAGCATTCTCAGAATGACAAGATTATGGAAAAGAATAACAGATTTGTTACCAGGGGTTAAGTGCTGGGCTGGAAGGTGATGAGACTGTATATAAAAGAGGGACTTCCATGGTGGTACTGTGGGTAAGACTCCACGCTCCCAATGCAGGGGGCCTGGGTTCAATCCCTGGTCCGGGAACTAGATCCCACATGCATGCTGCAACTAAGAGTTTGCAAGCCGCAACTAAGAGTCTGCATGCTGCAGCTAAGACCCAGCACAGCCAAAATAAATAATAAATTTAAAAAAATTATAAAACCTAAAATAAAATAAAATAAAATAAAAGGGTTGCATGAGGGAGATTTATGTACTAATAGAGTAGTTCTGTATTTTGATTTCAATAGTGGTTAAACGAATTTACAAATTTAATGAAGTGACAAAGAACTATACACACATTATATCAATGCCATTTTCCTGGTTTTAATACTGTACTACAGTTACATAAGTTGAATCACTGTGGAAAACTGAGTAAAAGGTATATGAGACTCAGTACTACCTTTTCAACTTCCTGTGAGTCTATAATTATTTAAAACTAAAATGTTTTAATAATTCTTTCAGTGAGTACAAGAGCAAAAGTGTTTAAAGAACAGTGCCATTGAGAAACTCTTTTACATGTAAAAGGTGTGTAAGTGTGTTCACAGCCCCACTACTTGTGATAGCAAAAACTGGAAATTTCCCAAATGTCCATGTTGTGATTTTGTTAAATTAACATTTGTTAATAGAGCCCAGGAATGTCAAATGATGAGCCACGTTCAACAGAGACCAAAAGATAAATTGGAAAAGAGAAGTTTATTAATAACATGTCCTGGGAGACATACACAACATGCGTCGAGGGGCCACATGGGGAGGTCAAAGAAGGGTACAGTCAGTGTGAGCACAGGACCTGGGACACATGCCTTTATTAGGGTCTGTGGGTGGAATGTTTCTGGGGTTCCTGGGCTAAGGCTGGTTTGGCCAATTCAAACAAAAAGATTGGAGGTTTGGTAGCTCCCAAGGGGTCGTATCTAAGGTACACAGAAGGGGAAGGAGCCAGAAGCAGGATAGACTGTTTATCACCAGGGGTGTTTTGAAGTCCTATCAGGAACTATGAACTTGTGACTCTGAGGGCTGTTATTCTAGGGCATGCACTCTCTGGAGGGCCTAGTATCAATTCAAGGCCCCCTGCAGTCTTGTTAGTTACACAAAATGAATGCTGAGATAGCAATATTATGAAGTAGTTTGGCCAAAATATCAACAGTCCATCTACTGGAGAATGGATAAATAACATAATAAATGACACAGAATATAAAAGAGCAAGGGAAAAAATGAATGAACAGATCTTGCCCAAACTTTGGTAAGTTTATTTCTAAGGTTTTAAATTATTTTTGATGTTGTTGTAAACGAAGCTGTTTTCTTAAATTCATTTTTGGATCGCTCATTGCTGAGCACCATAAAAACAATTGATTTTTTTGTATATTGACCTTATATGCTGCCACTTCGATGAACCATTCTTTAGTGGTAATAGCATTTTAGCAAATTCTTTCAGATTTTCTATATACAAGATTATGTCATCTAAAAATAGAAATAAGTTTTACTTCTTCCTTTCTAATCTGAATGCCTTTATTTCTCTTCTTTGCCTAATTGTCCAAGCTAGAACCACCAGTACAATGACATCCTTCCTCATTCTCAATTGTAGGGAGAAAGTATTAGCTTAGTTTGTTGAATGTTTTCTATCATAAAATAATGTTAGGTTTGGTCAAGTGATTTTTTCTGTGTCTACTGAAATGATCATGTGTTTATTCCCATTTATCTTATTGATATGGTGTATTATAATAGCTATATAATTATTTGTATGATTCCTTTTGCTAGTATTTTGTTGAGGATTTATAAAAGAGATATTGGTCTGTAGTTTTCTTTCTTGTGATATCTTTGGTTTTTGTGTGCTACTATTTTATACATACTAACTCTATATATGTTGGACCACACAATATATTTTTATAATTATTACTTCATATAATTGTATGTCTTTTAAAAAAGCCAGGAGAAAAAAATGAAAGTGTATATTTATAGATTTTGTTATATCAATCTTCTTGTTCACCATTTCTGATTCTCTGAATTTTTTCCTGTTGATTTTCATTTCCATCTGGTGCCATTTCCTTACTACAAAACAGATTTGCTCTTACATACTGTTATTGTCAAATATATCACATTTCTATATGTTATAAGCTGACCAACACAATTTCATATGTTTATTTTATGGAACTGCTTTTTAAATCAGTAAAGTGAAGAAAAGAGAAAAAAATATGTAATCATATTGTCTTTTTTTGGGTAATTACCTATGTAATAACATTACCAGTTTTGTTTTTCATGTAAATTTGAATTACTGACTGGGTTCAGTGCTTTCAGCATAGAGAAATTTCTTTCTTGCAAGGCACTTCTGGAAGCAATGAATTTTTTCAGATTTTTAAAAAGAATCTAGGAATGTCTTTCTTTTACCTTCATTTCTGGAAGTTAGTTTTGCTGGATATAACATTCTTATGTGACGGATTTTTTTTTTCTTTCAACATTTTGAATATGTTGTCCTATTTCCTTTTGGCCTCCTTTGGTTCAAATAAGTAAGTCCTTTATTGTACTGGAGTTTCCTTATATGTGATGAATCCTTTTAAGTGACTGCTTTCAAGATTTTGTCTTTATCTTTGGCTTTCAACTTTTTGACTAAATGTGTCTGGGAATGTATCTTTCTGTTTTTATTACACTTGAAGGTTTTTGGGTGACTTGGATGTGCAGATTAATGTTTTCCATCAAATTTGGGAAGATTTCACTCATTATTTTTAATATTTTTTTTTGTTCTTTTCTCTTTCTCCCGTACTTCTGGTACTGTTATTAAATATATGTTTTTGCGCTTAAAGGTGAACCACATTCTCTGAGACTTTGTTCAATTTTCTTCATTCTCTGTTTTTCAGATTACATAATTTCTATTGAATGATCTTCAAGTTTGCAGATTCTTTTTATGCCACCTCAAATCTACAGTTGTTCCACTCTACTTAATTTTTTATCTCATTTATTGTATTTTTCAACTCCAGTATTTTCATTAGCTTCTTTTAAATAATTTCTATCTCTTTACTGATATTTTCTATTTGATAAGATATTGTCATCATAGCTTCTTTTAATTATTTAAGCATGGTTTCTTTTAGTTTTTTGAATATATTTCATAATATGTGGATGATAAAAACAGTAATGTTGATATGAGAGTAATCAAACAGTTAAACTGTTAAAAATATACAACTGATTTCCTTGCACAAGATACTTAACGGTGAACAGATTTCAAAAGGAAAAATAGTTCTTTTGCATTAGATAAGTATGCTTTGCCTTGTTCTGTTCACAGCTTATTCATGTGGCAAATCACCTTTAGTATATAGTATATATAGCATTGACTTTCACTTTTGCCTTATAGGACAAGATTTCACATGGAACCTATGTAAAATTTCTGGGGTTTCTTTTCATTTTCAAAGTCATGTATTTTTTTTTTGTTATTTATTTGTTTTGCTTTTTACTAAATCTCTATAAAAATCAATTTGTATGAATGTTTCAGTGAAGGTCCAGTCAGGAAAACAGAAACTACCCTTGGTATTCCAAGCAGATGGAATTAGTTTCTAAGGTATTATGAGGGAGAGCATAAAAGAGCAAAAAAGATGATGGGGTGGAGATAAGGCCTTGAAAATCAAAAAGGAAGAATAGGTAATACCAGAGACGCTAACAAAGAATACTGGACTAGAGTTAAGTGTCAACAACTGCCAGCTGCCACACTTGGAGAGCCAGAAGTATAAAGTTCCTTTCTTCTTTCTGCCTTCTGACCTCCTGCTAATGCCTCCTATTGGCAGAAGGTAGCTGGAAACCAGCTGTCAAGTGAATGTAAGAATCATAATTTGTAGAATTCCAGCCACAGTGGTATAAAGCAAAATATAGCAAAGCAGATTTGAGTCTAAGAGTCAACATAAATAACCAGAAAAATGAACTAATGAAGAAGTAGGAAATCTCTGTGGGCTTTTAGTAAGTTATAAAACCTATTATAGCTGAGCACAATACACCTTATTTGTTATGATTTTGAGATGACTTAAAATATTCACAAGGTGTACATTGAATATATATTGTATTGTACAAGCATAATAGTAATTCTGAAGGGAGATAAGATCATTTTTAATAAATATAAGCAAAGCAAAATTAGAGCAAAATAGTATCTTAAGTGGAATTATTAGGAATGGTTTCATCTAATGTGGGCATAATGTTATGCCTACATAACATTTTATTTCTCATTGTCTAAGTTGTAAGTTGAATACAGAAATTTAAAAAAAAAATCCATTTTATAGATGAGGAATTTGAAGTTCAGAAAGAGTAATTGATTTGCTCAAGGTCATTGAGCTTGTTGGTATGAAGCTGGAACTTGTTCTAAGTGTTTTTAACTCCATATTCAGGATATCTGTGCTGAAGACAGGTATGTAGCCTCTTTCCAGAAGCCATTTATTTATCTCACTCAGAAACAAATTATTCCTACAGATTAATTATAAACTCTTTTTGGTGCTGGAATATTTAGCAGGTATTGGAAGTTTGCAATTTTAGCCCTCACAAAATCTATTGCAATTTCACTGTAGTTAAGACTTCTACTGACCAGAGTATAACACCTTTGGAGACATGTACTAAATTACCTGGTGAGTGAAAACTAATTTGGTTATTAAGCCTTTGAAGATTTGATTTAGTTAAGGATACTGAGACGGAATCAACAAAGAAAGACTGTTGTCCTTATAAGAGAAAGGAGGGGAGATTTCACACACACATGTGAAGAGAGATTGAGAGACAGAGATTGGAACTATGCCACCACAAACAAAGGAGCTCCAGAAGCACTGGACACTAGAAGATGTAAGGATGGATTCTCTCCTAGAGCCTTTTGGGGGAGTGTGGCCCTACTGACACCTTAATTTCTGACTTCTGGTCTCTAGAACTAAGAGAAAACTTGTCTCTGAAATTTCTGATGTTTTAAACCACAAAGTTCATAATAATGTGTTAAGGTGGCCCTAGGACACTGATATGAATGGACATCAGTCTATATCCTATTTTTTCATGTCTGTGGGGATAGTAATGTCAATAAAGACATATAAAAAGGAAAAAACAGAGATGCTAAGCACTACATAACAAATCTCTTGTCTGTATTTTGTTTTCTTTAAGTAGAAAATAAATACCAAGTGCAGAAAAATAGTTCAAGTAAAGTTACTAAGATTACTTCTCCAGGTAGAGTGAAGTGAAAAGATTGCAAAACATATGAGCATTGAAAACTCAACAGATTCAATATAGATCTCAAGAAGGCAGTTGCCACTGATATCAATTTGTCCCTTGAGATCTTTGAACACAAGCTAACTAACTTAATAACACCACAGATTAATGACAGGATATAGACATTGATATTGCATAAGCTTTTTTTTCTGGTCATATTAATGTGAATAAATCCCTAATGTTGTCAGGTAAAATAACATGTTTTCTCACTTTGAAGGTCTAGCTGTGAATTTAAGTGCCACCAAGCTAGATTGGTATAATAAAAAGGACAAAATTGAATATCGATGAAAACAGAAAAATAAATAGTTTTAAACTTTCAAAGACTCTTTAGTGAGACAGATTCATTAAATGTGGTTATAGGTGATTTCTTTGTCTCAAGGACATTGACTTTAAGACTTTCAGTCTTCATTTTTACTACCTTTGAATTTAATATTCCTACTGTCTTTCTGGAACACCTTCAATCCTAGCTAAAATGCTTAATGCTATTCTCCTCCTCTTATCTATGCATGCACACACGCACACACACACAAGGATGCACACTCACAGTCCACTGTTGAAGTCTGTCAATTCTTTACTTGTCAATCTCTCAAATCTACTCCCGAATCTCTCCATTTCCACACACAATAAGCACCTCCCAATCCTTTGTAAAGTTATGTCTGGATTATTGAGGCACTTTCCTAACCTGAGTACCTGCTCTGATCTCTTTACTCACTAATCAGTAGAATTGATAGAATAATTTTCCTCAAAAACCTTTTTCATCATATCAAAACTCTGTTTGAGTATAAAATTACTACAAATATCTGAGCTCTGACTTGAATGCCTGTCCCCTGTTTATTTCCTCTTCCATTGTTCCTTTACCACCCTCACATGCTTATCTTGTGAAATCCATTTCTTTTTGTTACTTCTTTGTATTTCCCTGTACAGTTTCCTAATTCCCCTCAGGATGCTTTCCTTATAAACCCCCATCACACTCCACCAGTTATTATTGGTTTTATTTATCTTTTAAATCACACTCAATACTTCCTTCCCTCTTCCAGGAAGTCTTTTATGATTCATTCAGATCATTCAAAGCATTAATTTATTGTAATTCCTTCAGCAAATACATACTAGAGGTGTAAAATTATTTCATACTTGCTGATCTTTTCTTAGTCAGAATTATGTCAACTAATTTATATCTATCTCCCTTTATATTTTATCATTTTTTTGTTTGTTTTGTTTGCTTTTGGGTTTTTATTGAGGTATAATTGACAAATAATATTGTATTAGTTTCAGATGTACAACATAGTGATTCCATATTTGTGTACATTGAGAAATGATCACCACAATAAGTCTAGTTAACATCTGTCACCATACATATTCATAAAATTTTTTTCTTGTGATGAGCACTTTTAAGATCTACTTTCTTAGCAACTTTCAAATATGCAATACAGTATTAACTATAGTCACCATGCTGTGCATTACATCCCCATGACTTATTTATTTTGTAACTTGAAGTTTGTACCTTTTGATTACCTTCACCCATTTTGCCCACCCCTCACCCACCACCACTATAACAGAGAACAAATGTGACTCCATATTGAATCTATTCCTTTAGCTCTGTTGCCTGTGCTTAGTCATGCTGGCTCTGCACCTTTTGTAAAAAAAATGCTTCATATAGCCTGAAATATACAGGATAGCCCATTCTCAAGGCTCTGACCTTTAAAGGCATAACATTTTCCCAGTCATATAGAGATAAAAAGTTGCAGAACAGAGAATAATATATGTCTTGTTGGAGGTTTATAGGACCAATTGTGACCAGACCTACATGGACAGCTGCAAAAACAAAGGCACCAAGAAGTTTGAAACAACCAACTATACCCCTTCTCCTTTTAGTATAAAAGAAGCCTAAAGTACAACTTGGGTAAGGTGGTTTTTTGGGACACTAGTCCAACATATTCTCAGTCTGCTTGCTTTCTGAATAAAGTTGCTATTCCTTGCCCCCAAAACTAGTTTCTTGATTTATTGGCCTGTTGCATGGCGAGCAGTATGAGCTTGGACTTGGTAACACAACCTCTGGTAACCACCAATGTTTTCTCTGTATCTAGGAGCTTGTTTTTCTTTTTAAAACTGCTTTAAATAATAAAAACAAACTTATTCCATGCTATAATTTCCACATATGTGTATCTGTACATGCTAAATATCTATACTCATTAATGATGGGCTTTCTTTAGTAGATATTTTATAGGGTTCTAGTTGTATATGGGAGGTGAAAACAAGTACCGTACTACTTCTTTCTGACACTACTGGGAAGTTTTAAACAATTACTTTGTTGTTTACAGCATACATATAATACCAAATTACTAATTATTATATCACAAATTTACGAGAACATTCTTTCAACAGGACACAAAACAGTACCTTATAAATAGAAAATTCATTTGAGGTAAACTTAGTTGTGGTATTGGTATGTTATGAACTTTAAGAAGTCTGTCACTGAGTATGGTACACCTGAAACTAACACAACATTGTAAATCAACTGTATTTCAATTAAAAAGTTTTAAAAGTCTGTCACTGAGCCACTGGAAAATCAGAAGAGGAAATTAAGGCCCAGAAGTGAGAAAAGACTTGTCTAAGAACACAATTGTTAGTGACAGAACTGAAAAATGATACTGGTCCCAAAGCGTAAGCTTCTTGTTCATTTCATCAAAACACACTGTAGTTCAATTGAAGTATTTATCCCAGAGGAAAAACAAAAACTTTCAAAGGAAGTTGATTTTATGGAACACTTTATCATAAATCTACTCATCAGTAAATACTAATTGAATACCTACCATGTGAAAAACATTGTAAAGGACCAAAAGAATAAAACAATGAAAATATGAATGTTATAACTCACATGAATAATTATTTATAATTTATCCATTTGATCCTTGCAATAATTTTGTTATGTATACAATTAAAATTGTTATCACCACTTTAGAATGAGTAAAACTGAACTTCATAAGACTATCAATGACTATTTATTGTCATTTGGCTAGTAAGTAGCAGGGCCGAGTGTTGACTTTAGGTCTTATAAATATAGGTGGTACGTAAGCTAGTAGGAAAGAAGTAAAAGGCAGAATAAAGTAATATTTGTAACAGATGCATAAATGCTCTAATTTAATAGCAGTATTTTTTTTAAGATTTATATTGGCAAGGCTACATTTTAACAAACAAATGATACTTCCTTCATATGAACACTTTAGCAAATGTATCAAAAGATTTTATGATTACAACAAAAAATTGCCTCAACAATTGTGATGTATTCTCTACAAAAATCTGTTTCCAACATACTTAGCTTTGTATTTATGAGTATATAAATAGCAAACCATAGGTTTCAGTTCTGGAAATTCTCGAGTCTCATAACGTTGAAATAAACCGAAGGCAGTGACATTGTAAATGATACTAGCTAGGAATTTAGAGCAAGACTGCTTATGTACATTTGTATTTAGATGACCAGATATTGGTAATGTACTATGTCAGTTTTTATGACTAGCATAACATAATCATAAGAGTAAAGTGTTCTTTCTGTTTGTTTGCTTGTTTTCCACACTGATTTTACATTACATATAATAACCTTAAAATTGAACATTTGGTAACTAAATTTTCAGAGAGCAGTTAGTTCAACAACATGGGACTCACTCTATAAATACCCATGATTTTTTAACCCGTGAATAACACCTTTAAGATAGGATAGAGGCTTTGTACGATTGTCCACACTTAGTAGAAACATAAAAATATTGATAAAATAGGTGTGTGTGTATGTTTGTGTTTGATTTTCTTTAAATAACTATTATTCATAACTAGAACTAAGTGGAAAGCTGTGCTTAGGTGGTAATAGTTAAATTTGGGGATATAAAAATTTTAAAAGCTTGTTCCTCTACAATCAGGTTTGTTACACCTTTAAAGATAGTTGAATAAGTTACTTGTTTAGTCTCAAATTTTCTCAGTACCTTGACTATACTAATGTGTGATACAGTGGTCAAAAGCTCCATCCCTATGGTCAGACTTTCTGGGTTAAAATACTGATATTGGTCTGTTATCCTGTGCTTTATAATATATTATTCAGCTGAAAACTCGTTTCATCAAAACGTACTATATGTAAATGGAAGTATTTATTCCAGAGTAAAGCAAAATAATTATCCATATAGCTTTATAACTTTAGATAGATTACTTAAACACTCTAAGTCTCAGTTTTCTAATCCAAAAAATGTACATAAATATAGGATTGCTATGGGGATTAAAGAGATATTCCACATACAATACTTAATACAATATCTAGCACCCAAGGTCTGTAAGAGGCTTATTATATATATTTTTTACTTATTGTAGGTTTAGTAGGTTGTGTTTTCTAAAATTACTTGACAATAGATCATCATACACTTATTAACATCTCCAAGGATACATTATTATTTTAATATATAGGATATTGATAAGTATGATTATTTGCATACCTTCACTATTTTTATAGGCTTTGAGGTCTGTTAAGGGCAAAGAGCTCATCTTGTTGATATTTTGTCCTCAGAGCTTAGCATAGTTCTTAGTACAAAGTAGATTCTCTGCATGCATTTTATAGAATTTAAATTTATTTCAAGTCTGCTCTCTCAACCACCGTATACCATCTATAACCCCAACTTCAAATCTGTCTTCAGCTTTGGCTACTCTACTGAATTAAAGATCTAAAATTCCAACTTCTGTATATTTTCACAAGAATGACTGCTCACATTACAAAATATTAGAAAATAATCTCAATATATATTAACCATTACTGGAGTAGAGTGGAACTTCCAGCTTCTTGTTTCTCTTTATTCTAATATATCTCTCTCACTGCCATCAAATTACTTTTCCCTAAACACAGGTCTCATCATACATCATTTTTACTCAAAATATTTCAGAGACCTCTACTCTTTACAAAGTCCAAACTATTTAGCATGACATGACACTAGCCACAAGCCATGTTTTCCAGCCTCATCTCCTGTCTCACCTTTTCAAAAAGCCTTGAGTTTGGTCATATTCGTCACATAAGACTTCCTATATTTGTAAGCATTAGCCTCATGTCAAGACAATTTGTAAGTGCTCAGAAACTGTAATTTAATTTGGAATATACAATCAATCATTCTCTTCACTAAACATATTGACAAATTTTTATGATTCACAAAGTATTTAGATAAAGATATGTTTAAAAGATAACTTAATGTGAGATAAGATAATGGTAGTAGTCACATATTTTTCAGTAGTAACTAAATATATCCATTTTTAAGAGGCAGCCTGACCAACCAACAAACTCTGTTATTTGCATTTATTTCTATCTTCGCACATTTATGTTCAAGGTGTGATTCAAAAAATAAACAGAAAAACCAAATTCCTTCAGGTAGACATATGATTAGTACTTTGTCTCTTGCACTTTTACACTAACCTCTTGTCATTTATAAAACACTATAGGGTCTCTGTGAAAACATTATTGATCTCTCATTAGAACATGCCAGAATGTGATTCATGATGTGAGTCACAGATGTCCTAAAATAGCATAGACTAACCTCTACTCCCACCATTAATTTATCAAGTATCAGGATAGAAAGTCATTGTCAGAAGAGCAAAGTCATCAGGGTAACAAAACACCAAAAGAATGTCTTAATACATAAAAACTGTGTGTGTGTGTCCACTCACCATATAATCCAGACAAAAAGGAGACAAAATTAAATAAAAGTTTTACAAACTTCACATTTTGCTCTGGTATATAATAAAGACGAGCATAAAATATCACTTTATTTATTTATTTTTTTAAAAACATCTTTATTGAAGTATAATTGCCTTACAATGGTGTGTTAGCTTCTGCTTCATAACAAAGTGAATCAGTTATACACATACAATATGTTCCCATATCTCTTCCCTCTTGCATCTCCCTCCCTCCCACCCTCCCCATCCCACCCCTCTAGGTGGTCACAAAGCACCGAGCTGATCTCCCTGTGCTATGTGGCTGCTTCCCACTAGCTATCTATTTTACATTTGGTAGTGTATATATGTCCATGACACTCTCTTACCCTGTCACATCTCACCCCACCCCCTACCCATATCCTCAAGTCCATTCTCTAGTAGGTCCGTGTCTTTATTCCCGTCTTGCCACTAGGTTCTTCATGGCCTTTTTTTTTTTTTTTTCCTTAGATTCCGTATATATGTGTTAGCATACGGTATTTGTTTTTCTCTTTCTGACTTACTTCACTCTGTATGACAGACTCTAACACCATCCACCTCATTACAAATACCTCCATTTCATTTCTTTTTATGGCTGAGTAATATTCCATTGTATATATGTGCCACATCTTCTTTATCCATTCATCTGTTGATGGACATTTAGGTTGCTTCCATGTCCTGGCTATTGTAAATAGAGCTGCAATGAACATTTTGGTACATGGCTCTTTTTGAACTATGGTTTTCTCAGGGTATATGCCCAGTAGTGGGATTGCTGGGTCGTATGGTAGTTCTATTTGTAGTTTTTTAAGGAACTTCCATACTGTTCTCCATAGTGGCTGTATCAATTTACATTCCCACCAACAGTGCAAGAGTGTTCCCTTTCCTCCGCACCCTCTCCAGCATTTATTGTTTCTAGATTTTTTGATGATGGCCATTCTGACTGGTGTGAGATGATATCTCATTGTAGTTTTGATTTGCATTTCTCTAATGATTAATGATGTTGAGCATTCTTTCATGTGTCTGTTGGCAATCTGTATATCTTCTTTGGAGAAATGTCTATTTAGGTCTTCTGCCCATTTTTGGATTGGGTTGTTCGTTTTTTTGTTATTGAGCTGCATGAGCTGCTTGCAGATGTTGGAGATTAATCCTTTGTCAGTTGCTTCATTTGCAAATATTTTCTCCCATTCTGAAGGTTGTCTTTTGGTCTTGTTTATGGTTTCCTTTGCTGTGCAAAAGCTTTTAAGTTTCATTAGGTCCCATTTGTTTATTTGTGTTCTTATTTCCATTTCTCTGGGAGCTGGGTCAAAAAGAATCTTGCTGTGATGTATGTCATAGAGTGCTCTGCCTATGTTTTCCTCTAAGAGTTTGATAGTGTCTGGCCTTACACTTAGGTCTTTAATCCATTTTGAGTTTATTTTTGTGCATGGTGTCAGGGAGTGTTCTAATTTCATACTTTTACATATATCTGTCCAATTTTCCCAGCACCACTTATTGAAGAGGCTGTCTTTTCTCCACTGTATATGCTTGCCTCCTTTATCAAAGATAAGGTGACCATATGTGTGTGGGTTTATCTCTGGGCTTTCTATCCTCTTCCATTGATCTATATTTCTGTTTTTGTGCCAGTACCAAACTGTCTTGATTACTGTAGCTTTGTAATATAGTCTGAAGTCAGGGAGCCTGATTCCCCCAGCTCCATTTTTCGTTCTCAAGATTGCTTTGGCTATTCGGGGTCTTTTGTGTTTCCATACAAATTGTGAAATTTTTTGTTCTAGTTCTGTGAAAAATGCCAGTGGTAGTTTGATAGAGATTGCATTGAATCTGTAGATTGCTTTGGGTAGTAGAGTCATTTTCACAATGTTGATTCTTCCAATCCAGGAACATGGTATATCTCTCCATCTATTTGTATCATGTTTAATTTCTTTCATCAGTGTCTTATAATTCTCTGCATACAGGTCTTTTGTCTCCTTAGGTAGGTTTATTCCTAGATATTTTATTCTTTTTGTTGCAATGGTAAACGGGTGTGTTTTCTTAATTTCACTTTCAGATTTTTCGTCATTAGTGTATAGAAATGCAAGAGATTTCTGTGCATTAATTTTGTATCCTGCTACTTTACCAAATTCATTGATTAGCTCTAGGAGTTTTCTGGTAGCATCTTTAGGATTCTCTATGTATAGTATCATGTCATCTGCAAATAGTGACAGCTTTACTTCTTCTTTTCCGATTTGGATTCCTTTTATTTCTTTGTCTTCTCTGATTGCTGTGGCTAACACTTCCAAAACTATGTTGAATAATAGTGGTGAGAGTGGGCAACCTTGTCTTGTTCCTGATCTTAGTGGAAATGGTTTCAGTTTTTCACCATTGAGGACAATGTTGGCTGTGGGTTTGTCATATATGGCCTTTATTATGTTGAGGAAAGTTCCCTCTATGCCTACTTTCTGCAGGGCTTTTATCATAAATGGGTGTTGAATTTTGTCGAAAGCTTTCTCTGCATCTATTGAGATGATCATATGGTTTTTCTCCTTCAATTTGTTAATATGGTGTATCACATTGATTGATTTGTGTATACTGAAGAATCCTTGCATTCCTGGGATAAACCCCACTTGATCATGGTGTATGATCCTTTTAATGTGCTGTTGGATTCTGTTTGCTACTATTTTGTTGAGGATTTTGGCATCTATGTTCATCAGTGATATTGGCCTGTAGTTTTCTTTCTTTGTGACATCTTTGTCTGGTTTTGGTATCAGGGTGATGGTGGCCTTGTAGAATGAGTTTGGGAGTGTTCCTCCCTCTGCAATATTTTGGAAGAGTTTGAGAAGGATAGGTGTTAGCTCTTCTCTAAATGTTTGATAGAATTCACCTGCGAAGCCATCTGGTCCTGGGCTTTTGTTTGTTGGAAGGTTTTTAATCACAGTTTCAATTTCAGTGCTTGTGATTGGTCTCTTCATATTTTCTATTTCTTCCTGGTTCAGTCTCGGCAGTTTGTTCATTTCTAAGAATCTGTCCATTTCTTCCAGGTTGTCCATTTTATTGGCATAGAGTTGCTTGTAGTAATCTCTCATGATCGTTTGTATTTCTGCAGTGTCAGTGGTTACTTCTCCTTTTTCATTTCTAATTCTATTGATCTGAGTCTTCTCCCTTTTTCTCTTGATGAGTCTGGCTAATGGTTTATCAATTTTGTTTATCTTCTCAAAGAACCAGTTTTTAGTTTCATTGATTTTTGCTATTGTTTCCTTCATTTCTTTTTCATTTATTTCTGATGTGATCTTTATAATTTCTTTCCTTCTGCTGGCTTTGGGGTTTTTTTGTTCTTCTTTCTCTAATTGCTTTAGGTGCAAGGTTAGGTTGTTTATTCGAGATGTTTCCTGTTTCTTGAGGTAAGCTTGTATTGCTATAAACTTCCCTCTTAGCACTGCTTTTGCTGCGTCCCATAGGTTTTGGGTCGTCGTATCTCCATTGTCATTTGTTTCTAGGTATTTTTTGATTTCCCCTTTGATTTCTTCAGTAATCACTTCGTTATTAAGTAATGTATTGTGTAGCCTCCATGTGTTTGTATTTTTTACAGATCTTTTCCTGTAATTGATATCTAGTCTCATAGCGTTGTGGTCAGAAAAGATACTTGATACGATTTCAATTTTCTTAAATTTACCAAGGCTTGATTTGTGACCCAAGGTATGATCTATCCTGGAGAATGTTCCATGAGCACTTGAGAAAAATGTGTATTCTGTTGTTTTTGGATGGAATGTCCTATAAATATCAATTAAGTCCATCTTGTTTAATGTATCATTTAAAGCTTGTGTTTCCTTATTTATTTTCATTTTGGATGATCTGTCCATTGGTGAAAGTGGGGTGTTAAAGTCCCCTACTATGATTGTGTTGCTGTCGATTTCCCCTTTATGGCTGTTAGTATTTGCCTTATGTATTGAGGTGCTCCTATGTTGGGTGCATAAATATTTACAATTGTTATACCTTCCTCTTGGATCGATCCCTTGATCATTATATAGTGTCCTTCTTTGTCTCTTGTAATAGTCTTTATTTTAAAGTCTATTTTGTCTGATATGAGCATTGCTACTCCAGGTTTCTTTTGATTTCCATTTGCATGGAATATCTTTTTCCATCCCCTCACTTTCAGTCTGTATGTGTCTCTAGGTCTGAAGTGGGTCTCTTGTAGACAGCATATATATGGGTCTTGTTTTTGTATCCATTCAGCCAGCCTGTGTCTTTTGGTGGGAGCATTTAATACATTTACATTCAAGGTAATTATCGATATGTATGTTCCTATTCCCATTTTCTTAAATGTTTTGGGTTTGTTATTGTAGGTGTTTTCCTTCTCTTGTGTTTCTTGCCTAGAGAAGTTCCTTTAGCATTTGTTGTAAAGCTGGTTTGGTGGTGCTGAACTCTCTCAGCTTTTGCTTGTCTGTAAAGGTTTTAATTTCTCCATCGAATCTGAATGAGATCCTTGCTGGGTAGAATAATCTTGGTTGTAGGTTTTTCTCCTTCATCACTTTAAGTATATCCTGCCACTCCCTTCTGGCTTGCAAAGTTTCTGCTGAAAGATCAGATGTTAACCTTATGGGGATTCCCTTGTGTGTTATTTGTTGTTTTTCCCTTGCTGCTTTTAATATGTTTTCCTTATATTTAATTTTTGACAGTTCGGTTAATATGTGTCTTGGCGTGTTTCTCCTTGGGTTTATCCTGTATGGGACTCTCTGTGCTTCCAGGACTTGATTAACTATTTCCTTTCCCATATGAGGGAAGTTTTCAACTATAATCTCTTCAAATATTTTCTCAGTCCCTTTCTTTTTCTCTTCTTCTTCTGGGACCCCTATAATTCGAATGTTGGTGCGTTTAATGTTGTCCCAGAAGTCTCTCAGACTATCCTCAGTTCTTTTCATTCTTTTTTCTTTATCCTGCTCTGTAGTAGTTATTTCCACCATTTTATCTTCCAGGTCACTTATCCTTTCTTCTGCCTCAGTTATTCTGCTATTGATCCCATCTAGAGTATTTTAAATTTCATTTATTGTGTTTTTCATCGTTGCTTGGTTCCTCTTTAGTTCTTCTACATCCTTGTTAAATGTTTCTTGCATTTTGTCTATTCTGTTTCCAAGATTTTGGATCATCCTTGCTATCATTATTCTGAATTCTTTTTCAGGTAGACTACCTATTTCCTCTTCATTTGTTAAGTCTAGTGTGTTTTGACCCTGCTCCTTCATCTGCTGTGTGTTTTTCTGTCGTCTCATTTTGCTTATCTTACTGTGTTTGGGGTCTCCTTATCACAGGTTGCAGGTTTGTAGTTCCCGTTGTTTTTGGTATCTGTCCCCAGTGGCTAAGGTTGGTTCAGTGGGTTGTGTAGGCTTCCTGGTGGAGGGAACTAGTGCCTGAGCTCTGGTGGATGAGGCTGGATCTTGTCTTTCTGGTGGGCACGTCCACGTCTGGTGGTGTATTTTGGGGTGTCTGTGGCCTTATTTTGATTTTAGGCAGCCTCTCTGCTAATGGATGGGGCTGTGTTCCTGTCTTGCTAGTTGTTTGGCATAGGGTGTCCAGCCCTGTAGCTTGCTGGTCGTTGAGTGAAGCTGGGTCTTGATGTTGAGATGGAGATCTCTGAGAGATTTTTGCCGTTTGGTGTTACGTGGAGCTGGAAGGTCTCTTGTGGACCAGTGTCCTGAAGTTGGCTCTCCCATCTCAGAGGCATGGCCCTGATGCCTGGCTGGAGCACCAAGAGCCTTTCGTCCACACGGCTCAGAGTAAAAGGGAGAAAAACTAGAAAGAAAGAAAGAAAGAGGCTATAATATAGTGAAGTAAAATAAAGCTATTGTAAAGCAAAGCTATACAGACAAAATCTCACCCAGAAGCATATACATTTACACTCACAAAAAAAAGGAAAAGGGGAAAAATTAATATATCCTGCTCCCAAAGTCCACCTCCTGAATTTGGGATGATTCGTTGTCTATTCAGGTATTCAACAGATGCAGGCACATCAAATTGTTTGTGGAGTTTTAATCTGCTGCTTCTGAGGCTGCTGGGAGAGATTTCCCCTTCTCTTCTCTGTTCGCACAGCTCCTGGGGATCAGCTTTGGATTTGGACCCGCCTCTGCATGTAGGTCGCCTGTTAGAGGCGTCTATTCCCCGCCCAGACAGGACGGGGTTAAAGGAGCAGCTGCTTCATTGGCTCTGGCTCACCCAGGCCGTGGGGAGGGAGGGGTACACAGGAGGTGGGGCGAGCCTGCGGCGGCAGAGGCCGGCGTGACATTGCACCAGCCTGAGGTGCGCAGTGCGTTCTCCCGGTGAAGTTGTCCCCGGATCACGGGACCGTGGCAGTGGCGGGCTGCACAGGCTACCGAGAGGGGCGGTGTGGAGAGTGACCTGTGCTCACACACAGGCTTTTTGGAGGCGGCAGCAGCAGCCCCAGCGTCTCACGCCCGTCTCTGTGGTCCGCGCTGATCGCCGCGGCTCACACCCTTCTCTGGAGTTCGTTTAGGCGGCGCTCTGAATCCCCTCTCCTTGCGTGCCGCGAAAGAAAGAGGCAAGAAAAAGTCTCTTGCCTCTTCGGCAGCTGCAGACTTTTTCCCGGTCTCCCTCCCAGCCAGCTGTGGTGCGCCAACCCCTTCAGGCTGTGTTCACACCGCCAACCCCAGTCCTCTCCCTGCAATCCAACCGAAGCTGAGCCTCAGCTCCCAGCCCCGCCCGCCCCGGCGGGGGAGCAGACAAGCCTCTCGGGCTGGTGAGCGCTGCTCGGCGCCAAGCCTCTGTGCGGGAATCTCTCCATTTTTCCCTCTGCGCCCCTGTTGCTGTGGGATTCGCGCTGATAGCTGCGGCTCGCGCCTGTCTCTGAAGTTCGTTTAGGCAGCGCTCTGAATCCCCTCTCCTCGCGCACCAGGAAACAAAGAGGGAAGAAAAAGTCTCTTGCCTCTTTGGCAGCTGCAGACTTTTTCCCCCCGGACTCCCTCCCGGCTAGCTGTGGTGCACTAACCCCTTCAGGCTGTGTTCACGCCGCCAACCCCAGTCCTCTCCCTGCAATCCAACCGAAGCTGAGCCTCAGCTCCCAGCCCCGCCCGCCCCGGCAGGGGAGCAGACAAGCCTCTAGGGCTGGTGAGTGCTGGTTGGCACCGCTCCTCCATGCGGGAACCTCTCCGCTTTGCCCTCCGCACCCCTGTGGCTGCGCTCTCCTCCGTGGCTCCGAAGCTTCCCCCCTCTGCCACCTGCAGTCTCTGCCCGCGAAGGGGCTTCCTAGTGCGTGGAAATCTTTCCTCCTTCACAGCTCCCTCCCACTGGTGCAGGTGCCGTCCCTATTTTTTGTCTCTGTTATTTCTTTTTTCTTTTGCCCTACCCAAGTACGGGGGGAGTTTCTTGCCTTTTTGGAGGTCGGACGTTTTCTGCCAGCGTTCAGTGGGTGTTCTGTAGGAGCAGTTCCACGTTTAAATGTATTTCTACTGTATCTGTGGGAAGGAAGGTGATCTCCGCGTGTTACTCTTCCGCCATCTTCTCTCCTCCCCCCATGACTCTAAAATATCACTTTAAATGCCATAAATTATTGCATCTTATAGAAAATCACTTGTATTGAAGAAAACCTAAGAGTCCTACTCTTATCACTAGTCATGATAGGAAATCATTTCATTAAGTGCTAAGTATTGACTATATGCAATGCACTGTAGGAGAAATCATTATGAATAAGAAGAATTCTTGCCTGCAAGAACCTTATAATCTAGTGCAAGAGACACACAAACATGTAAAACTAGCAAAATATAGTAAACGTAACATTTGACTCTTAAAAGTACAGACTTGAAGTGAGCAGGCTCTTTCTTTGGCATTCTATCAATGTTAGATAAGTAGATAGATGATAGATAGATAGGTAAATAGATAGACAGATATAGGCAGACAGGGAAAGAGAGAGAATAGTAGTTAAGAGTGTGAACTCTTTATTTTTTTAAATCACCTTGTTTGCTGGCCCTGTTTGAACACTCAGAATAACATCTGCTACCAGAATGTGTCAGATGCTATGAAGAAAAGTGTGTGGACTCTTGAGCCAGATTGTCCAATCAATACTTAGGTATGTGTTAATGGTTGAATTGTTCCCTCCCTCCCACCCTGCCCCAGGCAAACATGTTAAAGTAATTTTCAGTACCTCAGAATGTGTCTTTATTTGGAGACAGGGTCTTTGCAGATGTAACAAAGTTCAAATGCAGTCATCAGGGTGGGACTTAATTCATAAATTACCTTTATAAAGAGACGGAATATGGACACAAAAATAAAAATACACAGATGGAAGACAACGTGAAAATATACACAGAGAAGACAACCATGTGACTGGTGTGATGCATCTATGAGTCAAGAAATGCCAAGGATTGCCGAAAACACCAGAAGGTAGAAGAAGCAAGGAAGCATTCTCCTCTAGAGTCCACAGAAAGAGCATGGCCCTTTTGACACCTCGGATTCAGATTTCTAGCCTCCAGAACTGTGACATGATAAACTTCTGTTAAGTCACCTACGTCAGTACTAAGAAACTATTAGGGCATGATAGACATTTACTCATCTGTAAAATAGCAATAATAATACAACTTATATGATTTTTGAGAGTGAGTTTATACATGTGGGTACTCAACAAATGTAGAATAAAACGTTAGAAGATGAGATAAACTAAATTAAAATTTCCTTGGATGATTAATCTGGGGACATTGCATTTAGGTTCATATAGTCTTCCTCTTTAAATAACTTTTGTACTAAATATTTATCTTCCAATTAGAATAAATAAACAAAAAACAAACAACAAAAAAAGAAAACTATTAATACTATCCAATCTATGCACATTTGAAACAAAAGCAAAAATTCACTGATCTCCTTACCTACTTCTAAATCAACTGTAGCATACTAGGGTAATTCGATGAATTATCAACATTCATAATCTACTAAATTCATATTAGTTAATATTTTTAATTTTTCTCTTTCCATATAATTTTGCCAAATTTACTAAACATAAAACAACAACATCATTTAAGTATCTGGCTTATCGTAAGAATAAGTAACAAGTTTAGAGAAATAATGTTGAATTTTTAGGTCAGTTATATAATCTGTATCTTTATTTTGCTGTCTTTGCTGAATATATAGGAGAAGCAATAAGCATTATTTGAAGTTTAGACCACAATAGCTAAAGAATAGACGTGAACTATTTTGCATGTACTAAACAGCGTTAAAATAACTTAAATAAATTTTATGACAATTCACATAAATAATTTTATTGTAAATGGATTAACTTGAATACATATTTTGTATTACTACATGTGGTTCAGACTGACAAATATTCATCAAATCTGTTTGCTCTTTTTCCTGGCAAAAAGTTCGACTGCGTTTTCCAATATCTCTGGAAGTTAGGTATGACCACGTGATTGAGCTCTGGACAATGGAATATGAAAAGAGATGTGTGCCAAGTCCAGACCTTGCCCAGAAAATCCTCACATATGTGAACCTACAGATTCATTTCCTTTTTGGCTGGGTGGAATGAAAACAACTTTGCTAGCTGTATGTTCAATATAATGGAGCCACACGATGGAAGAAGCCTAGGCAACTAAATTACAATTTGGAAAATGCAGACTAACAACACCCATATTGAACTTTTATGTGAATCAAATATAAGCTTTGATTTTTTTAAGACATGGATATTTTGGAGGTTTATAGATTACAGCAGCAAGTGTAAGTGTACCTTATTTAACACACCACGCCATATTCACATTGAATTTATCAACAGATAACACAGTCTCAGATTTATTTAGGCTAATATGTGTTTCTGGAAAGATTGAACCGAATAACTCTTTAGTTATTCCTTGCAGATAATAAAATGTACACTAAAATAAAGCGTAGTAAATTATACAACCTCTTCTGAAACCTATTATAAGAAAATACTAAATTTATATAGTTTATATTGTACCTGTAATCCATATGGAGAACAGATGTTAATCAAAATTTGTGTAGTGCCCATTTATTCGCTTGGAAGATGTTATAAAAATATTCTTTTGCTCTTTTGTTGTATATAAAAATAACCTTATCTTCTTTCAGCTTTCAACTTTCTTATTGAAAAGTATTACACTGTTTTGGTATCTTTCTTGTTCTTCTTGTTCCTAAAATTTTGACTGTATTAGTAACAACTTATCTTTATTAGTTCTTTTGATAGCTAGGAGAATAGATTCATTCAAGCCAACTCAATAAATAAAAGGAATTACATGTTAAATTATAACTAAGATTACAGACTGTGAAGTCATGAAATAAATACTATCTTAGACCAGTGATAGGATATTGTAAGGATACAGTGAGACCCTCAGGAATCTGGAAAAAAAGAATCAATATATTGCAGGATATTAAGTAACTGGAAAGCAATTAGAAAACAAGGTCAGCAGGCAGTTTATTTATCTCTATCCATAGCCATCTCTGATGCCATTCGTATATCTAAGTTGCATTCTTTTTGCAGGAGTTTTTGGCATGGGAATGTTTTGGAAGCAAGAAAGAGTCCCACTGATTCTAAATTCAGTGCATAATAGGGGATGATAGGGTAGGGTGAAAGCTATTTTAAGAATTAAACAGAGAATATAAACACAAACAATATTCAAAGCACAAATGGAATTCACAGAGATTACGACGGTTGAATATACGGTACCATCTCTTCTAGTCTCTTAGAGGTTTCAGGGTGCTGAGTGCTAGCTATATCTATAGCTGTATCTGTATCTATCAACTGTACTGTTCTTACTTTGTTACTGTTACTGTATTTACTGTGTCAAACATTCTCAGTTCTGTAGATCTTTAATGCTTTACTTATACAGAATCAATTATTCTACTTAAAATATTGTTGTAGTTCAAGAGAAAACTTACTAAATTATAACTTTTAAAACAACATTAATGGTTTCTTTGTCTTTGTTCTCTTCCTGTTCCCTACATTTCTATGGAAACTTAAACCTGATGTATTATAATTGTCTATCCCCTCCACTGAACTAGAAATAACTCTGAGGAAGGGATAAAATTATATTTAACTTATATTCCTGGACCCTAACATAGTGCTTAGTATGTAGTAAGTGCCCCAAACACACTTGTTGCATTGATGAAACTAAGTTCTTTCAGGAATGATGAGAAATTCATGTTTCTAAAAATATCCCTCATATGGCTAGGCACCGTGGTTCCATTTCTAGGTGACCAATAGAAATTCATTGAAATCAATTTTTTTTAAAGCCCACTAAGCTTTACTTTGTTTCTTTTGAACTTCAAACCTCAACAGCTAGAATAAAGAACCAGATTTTATGATTACCTACACCATTTAAATGTAATCTTTGCTAGTTCTAAAAAGAGAAATAATGGATAAAAAGACTAATATTGATAATTAGGAAGCTCAGACCTGAATTTCTGGCCCATTTTAATTAGTTTGTAGAACATTATAGCATGGATTTATGCATACTAATTTTCTATCTGTCCTTATCTTAGAAGTTTGCCTTTATTTTTTATTCACCTTCATTGATTTATTTTGTATCTTATTTTGTATTGTATACTGATTGTAAATCACTGGTCTAAGATAGTATTTATTTCATGGTTTCACAGTCTGTAATCTTAGTTATAATTTAACATATAAACGTAGTTCTATAGCAGTGTATTTTACAATACTGTTGTTCATTTGCTTAATTTCATATTTGGAATTTGAAAAATATTGCTATAGAAAGTGATTAAATGTATTGCACTTGTTAAGTCTTTTAAAAGCCCCTTGATGTTGTCATATATGGTCATTTAATAAACCTTGGAACTTGAAAAGTAAATCATATATAAAATATAATATTCACCCTGAAATAAAATTCCTTCCAGAAAATATTAGAAAAAAGTTATTTTACCATGTTGAATATTTAAATCAGTAGAGTATGTTCAGATTACATTGCTTTATTTCACTAAACCACAGAAGAACCCACTGGAACAGCTTTTAATTCAGCGTGCCTTGATATGTATCTCCCTACTTCTACAAATAGTGTTTCTTTCAGGTAGTTGAAGTGAAAAGAAACTACTATTCTTGTTTTGTGGCATTCCATAACTAAAAGTTGTATTTTCAAAATCATTTCAGAAATTATGTTGTCTGTGTCTGAATTGCTTGAATATCACAAAATAATGGTTATAGAATGGGAAAAATAGTAGAATTTTGCCCTGTTAAATATTTCCATTCTAAATAACTGTAAGTTGATATTTCTAAAATTTCAGTTTTACTCAATTTTATTTTATTTTATTTTATTTTTTAACATCTTTATTGGAGTATAATTGCTTTACAATGGTGTGTTAGTTTCTGCTTTATAACAAAGTGAATCAGCTATACATATACATATGTTCCCATATCTCTTCCCTCTTGCATCTCCCTCCCTCCCACCCTCCCCATCCCACCCCTCCAGGTGGTCACAAAGCACCGAGCTGATCTCCCTGTGCTATGCGGTTGCTTCCCACTAGCTATCTATTTTACGTTTGGTAATGTATATATGTCCATGCCACTCTCACTTTGTCACATCTTACCCTTCCCCCTCCCCATATCCTCAAGTCCATTCTCTAGTAGGTCTGTGTCTTTATTCCCATCTTGCCCCTAGGTTCTTCATGACCTTTTTTTTTTTCTTTCTTAGATTCCATATATATGTGTTAGCATACTGTATTTGTTTTTCTCTTTCTGACTTACTTCACTCTGTATGACAGGCTCTAACTCCATCCACCTCATTACAAATAACTCAATTTCGTTTCTCTTTATGGCTGAGTAATATTCCATTGTATATATGTGCCACATCTTCTTTATCCATTCATTCAATGATGGACACTTAGGTTGCTCCCATATCCTGGCTAGTGTAAATAGAGCTGCAATGAACATTTTGGTACATGACTCTTTTTGAATTATGGTTTTCTCAGAGTATATGCCCAGTAGTGGAATTGCTGGGTCGTATGGTAGTTCTAGTTTTAGTTTTTTAAGGGACCTCCATACTGTTCTCCATAGTGGCAGTATCAATTTACATTCCCACCAACAGTGCAAGAGTGTTCCCTTTTCTCCACACCCTCTCCAGCATTTATTGTTTGCAGATTTTCTGATGATGTATACTGACAATAACCACCCAACTGTTGGTCATTATTACCTAATTATATATTTTTTCCATGCTGAATTAAGTCTGCTTGGCATAGAATTGCATTAAGTTCTTTTCCAATATCTCCCTGTGGTACTGTCAAACACTTTCTTTTGAAATTACTTACACTGTTGAGAGATGCATGCTGCTGGCATGTGTTTCTCACAGGGGCACCCTGCAGAGTTCCTTCCAGCACAAAGGAGGGAGCTTTCACCAGTTGAGATCTCCAACAATAAGTCACAAGAATGTATAACCCCAAATGTGTAAAGGCACTAGTTATATAGGGAAAAAACTTTTAATATCATGAGAGATGCTATTATAGTACAGAGTAAGTGGGATTGCTCTTTGTTCAGTGAAATCAAAGTATTTTCTTCTATTACTAACCTCACACATCTCATTAATCACACTTAAAGCCTCTTTTATTTCTGGTACTCTCCATGCATGTCTTCTTCTTTCTGTCTTGCTGCTCCCAAGTACACTTTATTCCCTTTTTAATTGTTCTTATTTCTTAATGAAAAGAGGAAAGATGGAATGAAATACTTTACACTGACCTCCTAGAAGGTTCCTGGGTATATGATATCTGTCAAATTACTGTACCATTGAAAACCAGACAAACTTGCATCACTGTCTTGGAAATGAAGTTAGTGTCAGAGAAAAAGAAAAATCAATTGGACAGCGATCTGAAGTCAAGGAAGAGTGAGAGGATTCTAGTGAATTCTACAAGACAAGTAAACTTCCTTAATTGCTTCCATACAGCAGCCCAACTGATGATATCACGTTTTTATAAAGTCAACAAATCAAGTAGAAGTTTTAAGGTTATTCTCTGTAGTTCTCTACTGCAGTTCTGCAAATATTTTGTACATAGTAAATGACTTTGTACCCTGAGAACAACAATGTAGGTAATATATCTGTGAGCACAGCAGTTTTCTGTAGTAGACAACTGAGCAAGGACTTCAGCAATGATCCTGAAATGAAGAGAATATTGGATAATTCAACCAAGTGACTACTATTAATAGGCAATTATTTTCTCATTTGTAAAATTAGAAATGTGGACCTGATTCTATCCATTTATAAAAGAAGTAGATTTTTGACAGTTCATGTATGCGTTTATTTCCAGTAATTTTTGTACTTAGAGATGTCAATATTGTATTTGCATGATTTTTCTTAAAATATGGTTCAATATTATGTTAAAAATTCCAAAAGTACAAAAATGTGTGATATCCAAAATGTAAGTCTCCTTCCTTCCCACCTCAATTCCTAGTCCCACTCCTCAGAGGTATTTAAAATTAATGAAGCATTATTTTTGAAATAGAAAGGAAATATATTTATATGTATATATTGGACTTAAAATGGGAGAAAGGACTGTGGCAGATTGTATTTTCCAAAAATTGCTACAGCAATCATATTAGAGATCTGATCCCTCAGGCACTTCTAGAATCTTACCACTCTCCGTCAGGAGGTGGAGTCTATTTCCTCTCTCTTTTAACCAGGGCAGGCCTTTGCTACTGCCTCAACAATTAGAAAGTAGTAGAAGCCATACTGCCTGAACTCTAAGGCTATTATAAAATGCACTATGAAAAAATAAAAAATAAAAAAAAATAAAATAAAATGCACTATGGGCTCTGACTATCTTTCTTTTTATATTGGGATGATCATCCTTGTGGTAAGGAAGCACAGGCCACATAGATTGGACCTGTGTAGGTATACATCTCAACCAGCAGCCCAATAGAACTAATAGACATATGAGTGAGCAAGCTTTCAGATTATTCCAGCCACATAACCCAGCCACCAAACCCTTCCACCTTATGTAGTAGAGAGCAGAGACAAGCTAATATCAGTCAAGTGTTGTACATGCTGCAATTGTTTGAGCAAAATACATATTGTTATTGTTTTAAGCCACGGAGTTTGAGGGGTTATTTGTTACACAGCCATAGTAACTGGAACACCTGCCAATTTTAACACAGTTAAAGTGATCTTGCCTTAGTTTAAAGAATTTCAAAACCAGTAATTGCTCTTTGAAATAAATGGCTGTGGATAAATTAACTTCTTTCTAACTTGCATGAGAATAATAAAACCATGTATCTTTAAAACAGTGTTGTCCAACTGAAATTTGTGCAATGTTGGAAATGTTTTATATTTGCACTGTCCAACAATGGTAGTGACTAACATGTCGATTTTAAGTACTTGAAATATATCTAGTGTGATTTGTGAAGTGCCATTTTAATGTTATTTAATTTTAACTCAAATTTATTTATTTTATAAATTTATTTATTTTATTTATTTATTTTTGCCTGCACTGGGTCTTCGTTGCTGCTCATGGGCTTTCTCTAGTTGCAGCGAGTGGGGGCTACTCTTCGTTGTGGTGCACAGGCTTCTCATTGTGGTGGCTTATCTTGTTGTGGAGCACGGGCTCTAGGCCCGTGGGCTTCAGTAGTTGTGGCACATGGGCTCAGTAGTCATGGCTTGCAGGCTCTGGTTAACTCAAATTTAAATAGCCACATGTAGTTAATAGCTAATGTATCAATAGCACAGATTAAAAAGGTATTGATAATTCAGGTAAAATTTTTGCTTAGGTTTAGAAGGTTAGTCAAAACAACCGCAACTACTTTTCTAGATGGACAGAAATTGGTTAATTCTTCTTAGCTCAAATCATATCCAGTAAACCTAATTATTTTGAATGGTTCTAAATGTTTTTCACATTTAGGTAGGGGGATCTTTACAAACCATTAAAAATATTTTAGTAATTCAGCTATCAGTTAAGGTAATAATCAGGAAAAACAGACATGTAATTTTCTGAAAGTTCTAATGACTGGCTCTAACACAATGTCCATAAAAATGTCCATAATGTTTTTAGAGCACTTTGTACTTTTCAAAGCACTTTCCAATGCATTGTTACAATTAATTATCTTTTCATAGGAAGGCATGTAGAAATTTATTTTAAAGTACAAACCATTGGAATATTGGTTTATTGAATATTCATTGTTAATAATTTAAAATCAATGTATAAAATAAAACAATGAAGAAATAATAATTGACTTTTGGTTACAACGTGACATTCTGAGGTAACATGGACTCCTCACCACTACAAAACCATAAAAATTCCAGAACAAAATATAATAAAATTTTTAAGTAGCTAATGATGAAAAAAGGATAAACTAAAATGTACATTAAATGGAAAGCAGGTTAAATATAAATTAATCTACACAAGATAGATGCTGTTAAAACTGTAGAATGTTTTTTAGTAAATAGAAAATCAAATGATCAGCCATATATAAAAGAGAAGTCATTTCCCACTGAAATATTCTGACAGTTGATTTTCAGAAGTAACAATAAAGGCCTGAAGGGCATGGAATAATGTCTTCAAAGGGCGAAGGTAAAATAATTACCAAACTGGAATTCTACACACAGCTTAACTGTAATTCAATAGTGAGAACTCAATAAAAATATTTTTAAACAAATATTTGGAGAGCTTATCATTCATTGAACCTCACTGAAAGATCTAGCAGTTGGTATAGTTTAGTCATATAAAGGATATAGAAAAGAGAAGGGGTTGAATGCAAGAAACAATGGTGAACAAAGTAATTGGTAAACAAGTTGGCTAAATCTAAATAAGCATTGATTGAGAAAAAGCAAATCTTTAATAATAAGTAATTTGAGGTAACTTCAAAAGGGGAAACTTAAGAACTAGAATAATAACATGTAAGGGTGTGATTGAGATAAAATGTTTTGATATATTTATATTGTTCACAGAGAAGGTAGGGATGCTGATTAACATTAAACTTATTAATTGTGTTAAATTTTTTAATAATAACCCTTAAAAGTGTGTGTGTATGTTTGTGTGTAATATAAATTCCCAAAGTTCAAAGGCAGGTCAACTCCATAAGTAGTAGGAAAAAAAATGATAAAAAGAAAGAGCAAGATAATTAAAGCAATAATTATAATGCTAGAAATTCAAATATATCAGTAATCACAAAAATAATTGTCAATGTAGAGTAAAACTCAGATATTTTACAGCTGGGTTTTTAAAAAGCAGTTAAATGTTGTTTATAGGATATACATGCTTAAATAAAGAAATAATGAAATTTTAAAATGTGAAAAACTTTCACCAGGCAAATACCAAAAAAATTTTTTTTTCTTTTTATCCTCTGGTCACATCAACAATTTTCCCCTTATTCTTTGTTTCAGCAATTTGATTATGATGTCCCTGGATGCGACAATATACAATGGTACAGCCACTTTGGAAATAATTTTAGGACTTTAAAAAAATTTTTAAATATGTTATTATAATTTTGTTTCTTTTACATTTGTTATTTGATTTGATTAGATTTTTAATGTTTTTTGGAGTATAGTTGCTTTACAATGTTGTGTTAGTTTCTAATGTACAGCAACGTGAATCAGCTATACGTATACATATATCCCCTCTTCTTAGGATTTCCTTCCCATTTAAGTCACCACAGAGCACTGAGTAGAGTTCCCTGTTCTATACAGCAGGTTCTCATTAGTTATCTATTTTATGCATAGCATCAATAGTGTTTACATGTCAATCCCAATCTTCCAATTCATCCCACACCCCCTTCCCCCTTGGTATCCATATGTTTGTTCTCTATGTCTGTGTCTCTATTTCTGCTTTGTAAATAAGATCTATACCAATTTTTTTCAGATTCCACATATATGTGTTAATATACAATACTTGTTTTGCTCTTTCTGATGTACTTCACTCTGTATGACAGTCTCTAGGTCCATCCACGTCTCTACAAATGACCCAATTTCATTCCTTTTAATGGCTGAGTCATATTCCATTGTATATATGTACCACATCTTCTTTTTTTTTAAAAAAAAAAGTCTTTATTGAATTTGTTACAATATTGCTTCTGTTTTGGATTTTCGGCCGCGAGGCATGTGGGATCCCAGTTCCCCAAGCAGGGATCGAACCTGCACCGCCTGTATTGGAAGGCAAAGTCTTAGCCACTGGACCACCAGGGAAGTCCCTGTACCACATCTTCTTAATCCATTCCTCTGTTGATGGACATTTAGGTTGTTTCCATGTCCTGGCTATTGTAAATAGTGCTGCAATGAACAGTGAGGTTCATGTGTCTTTTTGAATTATGGTTATACCCAAAGAAAACCATAATTTTAGGACTTTCTTAAAAGTTAAACATATACCTGCCTTATGACCCAGTAATTCTATTACTTGGTATTTGCATAAGGGAAATGGAAATATACAACCAAATGAAAACAAAAACTTGCATTAGAATTTTCATAGCAGATTTATTCACAATAGTCAGAAATTGGAAAAAACAAAAATGCCTTTCAACATGAGAATGGTTTAAATAACTGGTATATCCATATAATGGAATAATATTCAGCATTTTAAAAAAGGAGCAGACTCTTAATATGCATGGTGATATTGATGGATCTGAAAACATGGTGAATAAAATAAGCCCAGCACAAGAGTACTTACTATATGTGTCTATATGAAATTCAAGAACAGGAAAAACTAATCTATAATGGTGACCAAAAAAAATACAAGAACACAGAACATCATCTGCCTCAAGGTAGGAGTTGACCACAGAGACCCAAAGACATTTTCTAGAGTGATGAAAATGTTTTATATCTCAATTAGAGCTTCAGTGATATTGATATGGAGGTTTAGCTAGACAGATATATATATATATATATATATATATATATATATATATATATATATTTATCTATCACTATATATGAGTGATATTGGTATGTATGTACGTGTGTATGTATGTATGTATCTACCTATCTATCATCTATCTGATCTATCTATCATGTATCTATTAGTCTGCTAAGGATGTCATAAGCAAATACTACAGGCTAGCTGACTTAAACGACACAATTTTGTTTTCTCATTGTTCTGGGGTTTGCACGTTTAAGATCAAGGTTTCTGCAGTTTTGTTTTCTCCTTAGCTTTGGGATGGCCACCTTCTGGTTGAGTCCTCACATGGTCTTTTCTCCATGCATACACATCCACGGTGTCTCTTCTTATAAGCACTCCAGTCCTATTGAATTAAGGAGCCACTCTTATGATCTAATTTATCTTTAATACCTCTTTAAATGTCCTATCTTTAAATATCGTCACACTGGGGTTTAAGGCCTCAACATATGAATTTTAGAGGGGATATTCTTTAGTCTGTACTCTTAATATGTCAAAATTCATCTAAACGTACATTTAAGATGTGTGCTTTCCATTTTATGTCAGTTAATTCTCAATTGAAAAACTGTATCATAAACTCAGTTTTATATTCACTTTTGTGCAATTTCTCCTTTTCATGAAATAAAAACTTTAGTAAATTGTTCTGTTACTCCATCTTGGGCTCTACTACTTTTTAATGAAATCTTTACTAATTAATATCAGCCCAAATATATACAGATTCTCTACAAAATTAAATGGTGCTCCAAGTTCCAATGTATAATTTCTCTCCTCCTGAAAGCATCTCAATTAAACTGACCTATATTATGCAGAATAAAATATCTATAGTTATCAAAGGCTCTGGTATATGATTTTGGTCACGATTGCCCAAGTCTGATTCTTTAGTTCCTGCATAGTCTCTCTATACATGGCAAGTCTGACAATACCCAGCCTAGCTGCCTGCCCCAGGTATAGAAGCTATCATAGCTCTCTGCTTCCATATCAAGGGCTTGTTTCCCTATGGTACTCAGTTCACCAAGACTTTTCTTGCATTCGCTACCCTTGATTAGTCCCACAGTGTAACTTTTAGTTTGTCTGATTTTTTTGTGTCTTACTGCAGGAGCAAAGATGTTTTTTGTTCTATCTACATCCTAACCATAAGAGGAAGTCCTAATAGTTCAGTTTAAGAGTGTGATATGTTCTTCATTTGTAGGTATTAAATTTATTGGATTTTCTCTTGGTAAAGTAAAATTAAAACCCAAGACAGGACAAGGGTCTATAACATTGCACAAGACTACATCTGATTTTGAATAGTAATCTTTTCCTATACAATGGAGCTTCAAAAGACAGGTATGATTGAAAAGTATAATGACACATCCCTCAAGGTCCTTGTGTTTTGGCTTAAATAGAAATAACTTCATACAAATTATTTTGGAAACATATAGATGTTCTTAGAAAAAGTATAGAATCGGCATGATGTAGAGATATTTTCTCGTGTGACTGTGTATTGGTGCAGTCGGAGGGACTCACCAACAATTCGTTTTCTATCAGAAATAGTCTATCAATGCTCAGGCAATTTGAGCATCAAAATTGACAAGCCACATGGATTTGCAGTGCCTTGAAACTATGAAAATATTGGACACCCTGTCAAATAACCAGTGTGTAAAAGGCCAGGAGATCTTATATCACAGTATGTTTTGGCCACATATTACAGGAGGGTCATTACTGTGGCCTCTGTATGTTGAAAAAAATAGAATCTTGTGAATATTGACATATTTAAATGAAAAATTGGCAGTTAAGTTTCTGGTGTACCTGATGCTGGCATAGAAATAATATATGATGAATGATTATATTCAATATACACAAGGATATGAAACATTTTGAAGACTGGAAATGTCTGATACAGAGTCTTTATGAAGCTTTTGCCTTTCCTATGGTACCTATGATAAGTAAAGAACAGGAAGGCTATCTTTTCAAGAGCAATTCCTAATGAGAGTAATGTATTTATCAATGTCAATTATCTTCTACATGTCAAGGGACATGCAACATGGATCTGAAGCACTTTTAAACCACTGCTGGAGTACCCAACTATTTAAATATTTGTGGCATGCTAGAGACCTTGGTATGTGGCTGGCTAATACTTATATAAGAGGAAGAAACGTCATAAATTTGTGACAAAAAGTTCTCCACTATTATTATATCATTTGGTTGTTATTTCAAAGTAATCAAATAGCTGGGGGTCTCCCAAAGTCCATTATTCCTTTCTTTACTATCAGAGCTTCACATTTATTGATGGTGGAAATGTGCCCAAATTGAAATACCTAATTTCCCAGCCTCCCTTAAATCTACAGTAACTGTGTGACTCAGTTCTAGCCAATGAGATAGAGGCACAAATCCCTGGGGAAGGAATCCATTCTGAATAAAAAGTCAATGTGTCTCTAGGAATAATCTCTTCATCTTTTCACCTTTCCCCCTTCGACCTGTCTAGCGGTGGTTTGAAGCTAGCAGGTATCATATGACTACTGGACACCCTTGAACATGAAAGTCTCTATACTCTAAGATTGGCAGAATTGAAAGTTGGAAAAATCCTAGCTCCCGTTGGCATTGGTGAGTATCATTAACAACCCTGAACCTCCTGTCACTAGGCTCCTTTTCATGTCATAAAAATAAATCCTCCTTTGGTTAGTCAAATTCTTTGAGTTCTCTATTACTCAGAACTGAACATACTCTGACCTGATAACATGAGAAGTGAAATTTTATAAATCAGCTGTCATATTGCAGATGTGGTTTATGTATTATCTGGCTGAAAACCCCTGTTAAGGAGTTGTTTGTTGTACAGTTCTGAGAACTGATGTATAAATTTTCCTGGACACTGTTAAGACTTCAGAATGGCACTAGTATATTTAATGGAATGGTCTGTTTTTAAATGTTAAGAGAGGGCATCAGGGGTGCATTTTTTTTTTTAATTTGAGAGAAGCATTGGAAATTTTATACATTGAAAATTTCCTAATTAACTGATGCATTTATAAGGAATAGAAATTGCATGATGAACTAAAAATAGGTATATAGCAAAGAGTAATAATTTTTTTGTGGTTCATTCAAAAATGAATCTCATTTATTGAGTGGGCTTTCTGAAAAGGACTGCACAGCACAAAATGGGGCAAGGGACTCTAATGTTGAAATGTCAAAGAACAGATGCAACTTAAAATTTAATGAACACTTTCAAGGGCTTTTGTTTATGTTGTGAACATAAAAGCTTATGTGTATTTTCTTTTAGAAATTACATGGAAGCCTTTAAGATTATTTTAAAGACTGGGTGATATAGAAGTCTTATCCATGTTGTTGTTGATTCAGGAATATACAGACAGCTCAGTCAACTGTCTGGTGTTCCTGTAGGGAGCAAGGAGTCATCAGTGGTTATGGATACATTTTATAGGGAACATGCAACTTAGACCTAAAAGTGCCTAAAGGGTCAAAGACTTTATATTGTGATGTTACTGCACATATTAAGGGTCAGATATATATAGAAGGACAGAAAAATGCACTTTGAATGTACTATGTCAGTAACATATGACAAAGTTCATCATGATGAACAGTTCAGGTCATATAATCAGTGATCAGATTTGTTCATTATGACCAAGAATATGCGATATGGATCGGAAATAGCTTTTGACTAAAGGAAGTTCTTCTTGAATTTCTTTATTCCTTTTCCTTGGTAGAGGCCTTGTTATATGACAAATGTATATTTAAGAACAGGCAAATTTATGGTGAATTTGCCATGTCTAAAGCATAGGCATTTAAATGTAATTTGAATGAAATCCACTCATGGGAACTATAATTCAGTTAACCAAAGCAGATACTTTTTAAGGGAATTTATATATTTTTAGTTCAAGAGTACTTTTTTTTATCAGTTGGCTGATATGAGGTATTTGAGACTCTTCTATGAAACTTAAATTTCTGTTAAGATGAAGAATCCTTTTGGATATTCTTAAGTCCTAAAAATTGAAAAAAGTATTAAGTTTAAGGGAATGCTATACCTTTAAATGTTAGAATAAAACTTTTATACAAAACTATACCCAGAATTATGAAAAGGTTCTTTAAAGATGATGGGTAAATGAGTGAGTTTGTGTGTCTATATATGTGTGTGTGTGTGTGTTCAAGCTTGCCCCCATTGTTGGCGAAGTGATTCCATAGTTTGTAGTTACGTTATTATTGTAAAAACATGCTAAAAAATGCAGCAGCTTCCAAGATAGGGCAAAGATTTATAAGTTTGCTTAGGACTAAGTTCAAAAAAATGGTTTGTTTTTTAGCAATATGAGAAGAGTTGGATGGCCACTGTGATTTTTATACTCTTCCAGTAGATTATGTCTTTTGAAAGAAAGAAATCTCTTTTATAGAGAAACTGGTTTTAGATAGTAATAAATTTTTAAATTCAAAATTTCATGAAATGAAAATGAAATGTTTAAGTGAAATTGTCCAACAAAAATAAAATCCCTTTGAAAATGATTATTCATATTTTCTTTCCTAGAAAGGTCAGTACAAGTGAACTCTTGGATATCTTTAAGCATTAAGTCCCCATTTTGTTTGTACTTTTGTACCATACTGGAGTCCTACTAAGTAACTCGTTATATATAATTGCAAGAATTACTATCCTTAATTTGCTGCAATGTGGACAAAACAAATTTGTGGGAATTATGCTATGTTAAATCATGTATATTCTAGTTGAAACTTATTGGAATGGGATGTCTATTTCCTTTGTTCACTTGGTAAGTTTAAAAGAAATGAACATTATCTGAGATTCAGAGATAACATCCGTGGTCAGCTATGTGTACATGTAAGAATGTACTCCCTATCTTAGTGGCTAAGAGTGTTAGTTATAGGGAAAATAATTAGTGAGTGAGACTTGTAAAGGAAAAGAGAGCATAAGAGGACCGAGGTTCTGTAAGGATATACAGTACCACATAAAGGGAGATGGTTTTTAATTTAGCGGGATGAAGTAACTTAAAAGGACTGGTGGTAATGAAAATTGTAAAGGTCCCCCTCAAGAAGCTGATGTCTTTTGTGTGAACTGTAGGATATTTATGGGGGATGACACTAGTTTTAGAAATTGCCTAGTAGACCTTTGAAAGAGTGTGGAGTCTGCAGGATGTTAAGGATGTCCCTGTAGTGTCTGTGGATCAATAAGGCACAGAAGGCCCTGTCAAGAGTTTTGTGATCCTGCTGTGAAAAAGAAAAAGTCAAGGTCAATTTCTTCAGCATATAGAAGAACATGTAATATAGATCTAAAGAGTCTCTGTTCTAGAAGAAGAGGTTGGTAAAGCTATTATTAACAACACCCTAAAAGCACCAATCATAAAGATAAACACTGATGAATTTGACTACATTAAATTCAAGACCTCTATTCTGAAAATGATGTCATAAACAGAATTAAGAGAGAGATGGCTGAGTGGGAGAAAATGTTTGCAGCATCCATCACTAACAAAACATGAATACCTAAAATAAAATCATAGAACAATATCACATATATAAAATTAAAAAAAAATATTTATTCTCCCCAATATTATATTTTTTCAAGGCTTTTTACAATATTAAGTAAGTATATGTAAGGTATATTGGAAAAATATATATTAAATATATGAAAGTAGGTGTCTAAGTGGGTGGGGGAGTGGGATTATAGAACAGGTTGAAGGAGAAATGTTAATAGTAAATAAAGAGTAGTGAATACAATAATGAAGGATATAATTAACTTAGCCTGAAGGCCAAAACAAACAAACATAACAAAGAAATAGTCCAGCACTAACCCCAAATTTTCACACTAGATTAGACATTCTTATTAATTTTATGGTCTTCTAAAATTTAAGAATAACATATAATGTGTAGTTT
Source organism: Balaenoptera musculus (assembly GCF_009873245.2). NCBI lineage: Eukaryota > Metazoa > Chordata > Mammalia > Artiodactyla > Balaenopteridae > Balaenoptera > Balaenoptera musculus. The sequence continues at coordinate 75,539,918 of NC_045806.1, read as the reverse complement.
TTGTATTCTAAATGGCAAGAGTTCCTTAGATGTCCTAGGAGTCCTTATATTGCCATATATATATATAGGATGACACTTTGTGATCATTTATAATTAAAGAAAATTATACTTTTGGATTTGAACCTGTGAAACATGATAGAGGTTCAGCTGTGGGCAGAGACAAAAAGGACACACTTAACTTTCAGATAGGATTACTTTTGGAGATGCAAGTGGGAGAATTGATTGAATTGATTGTACCCTTCAATTCATGACATACTATTTATTTCTAGTTCTATTTTCTTTAACATAATAAATATAGAGAAAATGTAGTAAGCTGTTCATCGTAAGTCCTTGTAGTTTATATGCCGATATCATTATATATATTATTTCAGTATTTATAAGGTATTTAATAATTAAGAATATAAAACAAATAGGTCACCTACTAAAAGTAGAGGTTAATTCAACCTCTGTATTTCAGAATTTCTGTTTACAGATATTGAGCTCTTACCCAGTTATTTCTAGTAATTTCTTAAAATAGGTGCCTAATAATAAATGATCAGATATTTTCTGAATATCTATCCCTATTTTAGTTTAACACAATATGCCTGTAGATTGTGTAGTCTCAGAAGTCCAGGGAAGACTTTTTATGGAAGTAGAGCTGAGAGCCAAGGGAAGTATAACTGCTAACAGGAGAACAGAGTTAATAGTATTTTAAACAAAAGAAATAATATTCTAAGAGGCTATTGTGATAGAACCTGGTGTGTCACAGGAGCTGAAAGCCTTATATTTTACCATGATTGATCTAATTGCTATGTCAAAATTACATTTTCTACAGGATCAAGAGTAAAAGACAGGAGAACAGTTGGGAAGTTCTTGCAGTTTTCTGGGTAAGAGATGATGGTGGCTCAGGCTAGAATGGTAGCAGGAGGAGGTGAGAAGTCATCAGATGTGGGACATAGTTTGAAAATAAAGCCCACAGGCCTGGATTTGGGTGAAGAGAGAAAGGAAGAGATTGACAATTCTTCCAAATATTTTGCCCTGAGGACCTGAGTAAATAATTATATCACTTACTGAGGTTTACAGAGCAAATGCCAAAGAAAATCCAAGGTTCAGTTCTAGGTATATTAAATTTGAAGTGCCTGTTGGACATACAAGGTTTTGAGTATGCAGTTGAGTTTTATAATGTGGATTTGTGAATTTGGGATTATGAATATTTGGATTTTTTTTAAGCCATAGGGCTAGATTAGATCACCCAGGAAGTGAGTGTAGATAAAGTCCTAAAACTGTGTCCTGGTACACTCAAACATTTAGAACAGAAAAAGAAAGAGTATTTAGCTAAAGAGAGTGAGAAGAGACAGCCAGTGAGGTAGGAGGCAGGAAATCAACTGAAGAAACTATTTACAAATATTTCATTTATTTATTAATTTATACTAGATTCTAGAACGACCTCTTAGTACAACAAGGTATAATTGTTTGTCCTTCAATTGTGCCACTAAATATACATCTAAGCCTATGAATTGGTACACTTCATGGCTAGCCAGATAGGAAAACAACAACAAAAAAGTGTACAAAATCCATGGAAAATCTGTAAAACATATTTTGTTGGACATGAAAGGTGACATGCAATTTATCAATTTCTGATGACAACCCTTTCAAAAGAGACTGAAATAAATAAGTAAATAAAAAGGGAAGTAAATAGAAATAAATTTAGAAAATTTAGAAAATGTCACGCAGTAAAATAGTAGATGTCAGATCTAGTCATTAAAGTCACATCTTGCCAATGATTATACACTTACACATTTGTACATAATGAGAAAAGCTATTTCATAAAAAAGATTAAAAAATATGGAAAAAGAAATAACAGGACAGCATATTAGCTAGCTAATTATAAAGATATTATATAGTGATTAACAATCCAAGAAAGGAAACTTGAGTCAGATAACATTTTCATTAAACGGATAGCTATTAGAAATACACTTATAGAATTCTGTAAACAGATATGTGACTCAGAAGATGATGATTCTCCAGAATTGATTTTTCTTTTTAATCCCTTAATCAATGCCCCCTGCCTCTGTACAGAAAATGACTGATACCAGAAAACAGTTCACAGGAAATTGTCAAATATTTTAAAAGACAAACCTCCTTATAAATATTATGTCATTCTGAGTATATACGTGGTTGTAATCTGAGAAAGCTATAAGAAGCTGACAGATTTGAGATCATTCCATTGACATCATTAGCTTATTTTCACTGAAACTTATAAGAGGTTTTCAACTTACCTTGGCCTACAAAGTATGAGGTATTCTTTAAGACATTACTATTTATTTTGTTACACAACATCCATATACATAGGATATGTCAGGATAGCCTCTTGTCTGTGCCTTTATACTACTCCACAGAAAGATGCAGATTTGTGATGCCTGAACCTTCTATAAGTAAGAGAGGAGGGGGTTGTTTTAAGAAAAACAATAAAAAATAAGAATTAAAAATTAATAAACATAAGGATCCATTTAGATGAGAAAATAAATCACAATAAATATAAAATTATTAAAAGCTGAATACTGAAGAAAAATAAAGTTTATTTCTTAACTATGTAACATGTCCTTGAAATATTTTCTTTTTAATTTATTGAAAGTGAAATTCACATAGTTATCCATTTAAAAATGAACAATTCAGTGTCATTTAGTACCTTTACAATGTTGTGCAACTACCACCTCTACCTAGTTCAAAAACATTTCCAACACTCTAAAGTAAAACTTTTTAGTCATAAAAACAACTTCCCATTCTTCCTTCCCCTAGCCACTGGCAACTACCAGTCGGCCTTCTGTATCTATAGATATATCCATTCTAGATATTTCGTATAAATGGAATCATGCAATATGTTACCTTTTGTGTCTGGTTTCTTTAACTTAGCATAATGTTTTGGAGGTTCATCCACATTGTAACATACATCAGTATTTCATTTCTTTATATGGCTGAATAATATTTTATTGCATGAACATACCACAATTTATCCATTCATCTATTGATGGGCATTTGGATTGTTTCTACTTTTGACTATTGTGAATAGTGTTGCTATTAACATTTGTGTACATTTGAGTACCTGTTTTCACTTGTTTTGGGTATATATCTAAGAGTGGAAATGTGGGATGATATGGTTATTCTATGTTTAATTTTTTGAAGAACCACCAAACTATTTTCCATAGCAGTTGGAACGTTTCACATTCCCACTGGAAAAGTATGAAGGTTCCAATTTTCCTACATCCACTCTAACACTTATTTTCTGTTATTATTTATTTTTAATTATAGCCATCTTAGTGGGCATGAAATGATGCTTCATTGTGGTTTTAATATGAATTTCCTAATTATTAATGGTGTTGAGTCTAACATTTTTATTCCCTTCTCATTTACTTTCATGTACGTTTTTAAAGATATTTTCTTACTGGTTACCATAAGGCTTATAATTAACAACCTAAATTTACAACAATTTAGTTTGAAGTGATAGTAATTTACTTTAATTAGCATAGAAAAACTCTCCTTCAACATGGCTTATCCCCCATTATAGAATATTACTCAGTTATAAAAAAGAATGAAATTTTACCATTTGCAGCAATGTGGATGGACCTAAAGAATATCATGCTTAGTGAAATAAGTCAGACAGAGAAAGACAAATACTTTATGATATCACTTATACATGGAATCTAAACAATAAAACTAACCAATATATATAGCAAAATAGAAACTGACTACAGATATAGAAAATAAACTAGTGGTTACCAGTTGGGAGAGGGGATGGGGAAGGACAAGATAGAGTAAGGGATTAAGAGATACAAACCACAATGTATAAAGTAGATAAGCAACAAGGATACATTGTACAGCACAGGGAAAACATAACCATTATCTTGTACTAAATTTTAATGGACTATAATCTGTAAGAGTTCTGAATCGTTATGCTGTACACTTTAAACTAATATAATAGTGTGAATCAAATATATTTCAATAAAATAAAGGCAACCTATGGAATGGGAGAAAGTATTTGCATGCCATACATTTGATAAAGTGTTAATTTCCAAATACATAAAGAACTTCTACAACTCAATAGCAAGAAACTTCCAATAGCCTGATTTAAATAATGGGCAAAGAATCTGAATAGACGTATTTCCATAGAAAACATACAAATGGCCACCAGGTAGATATATGAAAAAATACTCAGCATCACTAAGCATCATGTAAATGCAAATGAAAACCATAATGAAATTGCATCTCACACCTGTCAGAGTGCCTATTATCCAAAAAAAAGACATGTATTTGCAAAGATGTGGAGAAATTGAAACATCTGAACACTATTTTTGGGAATGAAATATGGTGCAACTGCTGTGGAAAACAGTATTGAGGTGCCACAAAAAACTAAAAATAGAATTACCACATGATCCCACAATCCCACTTCTGGAAATTTATGCTAAAGAATTGAAATCAGGATCTTGAAATATATGCACTACTATTTTCATTGCAGCATAATTCACAATAGCCAAGATATGCAAATAACCTTAATGTTCATCAACAGGTGAATGGATAAAAATAATGTAGTATGCACATAAAATGGATTATTTTTGAGCCTTATTAAAAAAAGAAAATTTTGATATTTGTGACAACATAGATGTACTTGAAGACATTAGGGTAAGTGAAATAACCCACTCACAGTAGGAAAAACACTGCAATTTCTACTTATATCTATAGTAGTCAAACTCAAAGGAACAAAGAATAGAATTGTACTTGCCAGGGGCTGGGTGACCAGGGAAAAATGAAGTTTGTATTCAACATTTATAAAATTTCAGTTATGAATAACTTCTAGAGAGCCAGTATATAATATTTTCCACATAAATATCAATACTGTTTTGTACACTTAAAATTATTTTGAAAGTAGATCCCATGTTGTGTTCTTACCAAAATTACTTAAAAATTTAAAATAAATAAATAAATTAGATAAAGCATTTTTAAACAATCTTCATTTGTTTGTATTCTTTACAATTATCTGCAACTGTCAAATCCTAAGCAACCAGATGAAAGCATAGTATGTTTTGAATACAATTTTTTTTCTTTTGCATTTATGGAGGGTTAAAATTATAAGAGATCTAAAAAATAATTTACTCTGTACTACTGATTTTGAGGTAGAGGAAATTGAAGCCACGAAAGTTTAGAAAACTCTCTCAGATCATCCACTAATTTCCTAGCCACACAAGCTTGGAATCTAAAACCCTGATTTGAAACATTGAACTATTTCTGTGATGTGGGTAATAGAATTGTAAACTTCAACTTAAGTTAAATAATACGCAATTCTGAATTTCTAGAGTTATAAATAATAAATAGAGATTTCTAAAATCATTTTAGAAATGTGGAAATTGTAAAAATGACTTTGTTTAAAATAGCATTACTAAGTTTGAATCTACAAAGAATGAAATATTTCCAAAGTTAGGCCTAAAACATGTTTTCTCTATTTTATAATGTCTTTCTAGGGAGCTGGAGGAGGTGCTAAAGGCAACCTAATTAATTGACGGTCATTAGAATATCCTTTGACTAACTGAACCAACTGTCTTTTCATGACTCTTACTGTTCCTTTGGTTTTATACAGGTACAATCTATATTTGATCATGTTTCAAGCTCCATAGATTTAATGAGTAATACTCTAAACTCATAGAATATGGAGAATTAACTTCAGACGTTATCAGATAATATTTTCTTAAAAATATAGACTTCTTCCTTTAGAGGAATCACAATGTCCACCATGGTCTTACATTGTGCCAGCTGGTTGCTGACATATGGTGAAGCATATATTGCTGAAGTGGATTTAAGGAATTAGATTACTTGAAGGGAGTTCAAAGGGAATAAGAGGAAATGAAATTTTAACCTGCAACTTGGATAGCATTTCAAGTCTCAAAAGAAAATGTGTTGTTTATGAGATATGATCAATATGATAGCTTGATGTCTTAAAAGAAATAAACTCACTCAGTAAATTATGATGTTGAGAACTCCATCTGAGAAAGAGCAATGCATGTTTAAGTGAGAATGATTTAGAACTGTTTTTCTCTTGGGAATTTTTTTCTTGCTGTTTACTGGTAAGAAGAAAAGACTTCTTAAAACAGGCTTGCAAAAATATCTGATATTACAGATCTTAGGAAATACTTGCTGACAAACTCAAGGACAAATTAGTAGGGAGCAAAAATACCTAAGGGTAGCTACTTTTATTTTCCCCATCATCGCATTTCTTGGCTCCACATTTCTGAGCTCTGTGGTTTATAAGAAAACAGCATGACTGAATAAATGGACAAGATTCACTGAAGCATAGATATAAATGTGTAAACCAGTTTTAGGCAGAGTAGTTGCTGACCTTGGTAAAGTCAGTATCAATAATGTGCTTAATGAACTTTAGTTGGAGCAGAGTGTATAATTACGATATGGAGCACAAATATTCCTGAGGTTGGTGGAAGGAGTCGACAGAGAATGAGGATGCAGGGGCAAAGTAAAGAAAATCTCCAGTTGGAAATATTTAATGAAGGCAAAAGCTCATCTCTGATACAATGTGCTATTTTTCCTCTTCCCACATAAAACCCACGCTGTTTCTGGAAGATATTTTGCTCACCCTTGTCTTGAATCCACTCAGTACACGGGTTTTCCTGTTTATCCTTCGGGGTTTACACTGTTTTTGAAAAGGCTTTCTCATTAATTAATCAGGGGTACTTGTAATTACATTTGTGTTTTTGAAGATGTTGCTAACTATACCCAATTTCCAGTCACTTGGTAATTCAAAAAAACAGATTTGTAATTCAACTTGTCACAGAAAGAAAGAAAACTTTATTCCTCTTGTTATCTCAGAGATGATTAAAAGTTCGTAAAGATAATACATATGTTCTGGACATCCAAGATTAAAACTTCCATTAAAAGTCATGCTCAACTCAATAAATTTGAATTTAATTTGCATACAGTTTGTTTTCAAAATTAGCACTGAGAATAATTTTAGCTAGTGTCTTTTCTCACATATAATGTTATCCTCAATTCCAAATACACGTAAATTTGATGTTTTGGTTTTGCACTGTTTACTCTCTAATTAAAAAACAAATTTCTAAGCTAGATATGCATTCAGGCAGATATAATAACTGTTACAAGAAATCAGCCAAGGTCTTTTTCTAATATCATACTACCGAATTTTGCAACATCCTTGATCAGCACTATCAAAATGTGCAGTTGTTACAAAGAAAAAAAAACATCAAAATTTCTAGGCTAGATTTCAAAACTAAAATGTATCATTTTTTAAAAAAAGACTTTATTGAAGTATAACTGCTTTACAATGTTGTGTTATTTACTGCTGTATAACAAAGTGAATCAGCTATATGTATACATATATCCCCATATACCCTCCCTCTTGTGCCTCCCTCCCACCCTCCCTATACCCCCCATCTAGGTGGTCACAAAGCACCGAACTGATCTCCCTGTGCTATGCAGCTGCTTCCCACTAGCTACCTATTTCACACTTGGTAGTGTATATATGTCAATGTTACTCTCTCACTTCGTCCCAGCTTACCCTTCCCCCTCCATGTGTCCTCAAGTCTATTATCTACGACTGCGTCTTTATTCCTCTCCTGCCCCTAGGTCCATCAGAACAATTTTTGTTTGTTTGTTTTTAGATTCCATATATATGTGTTAGCATATGGTATTTGTTTTTCTCTTTCTGACTTACTTCACTCTGTATGACAGATTCTAGGTCCATCAACCTCACTACAAATAACTCATTTTGTTTCTTTTTAGGGCTGAGTAATATTCCATTGAATATATGTGCCACATCTTCTTTATCCATTCATCTGTCAATGGACACTTAGGTTGCTTCCATGCCCTGGCTATTGTAAATAGAGCTGCAATGAACATTGTGGTACATGACTCTTTGAATTATGGTTTTCTCAGGGTATATGCCCAGTAGTGGGATTGCTGGGTCATATTGCAGTTCTATTTTTAGATTTTTAAGGAACCTCCATACTGTTCTCCATAGTGGCTGTATCAAATTACATTCCCACCAACAGTGCAAGAGGGTTCCCTTTTCACCACACCCTCTCCAGCATTTATTGTTTGTAGATTTTTTGATGATGGCCATTCTGACTGGTGGGAGGTGATACCTCATGGTGGTTTTGACTTACATTTCTCTAATGATTAGTGATATTGAGCATCCTTTCATGTGTTTGTTGGCAATCTTATATCTTTTTTCGAGAAATGTCTATTTAGGTCTTCTGCCCATTTTTGGATTAGGGTGATAGTTTTTTTTTGTTATTGAGCTGCATGAGCTGCTTGTATATTTTGGAGATTAATCCTTTGTCAGTTGCTTCGTTTGCAAATTTTTTTTTTTTCCATTCTGAGGGTTGTCTTTTCCTCTTGTTTATGGTTTCCTTTGCTGTGCAAAAGCTTTTAAGTTTCATTATATCCCATTTCTTTATTTTTGTTTTTATTTCAATTTCTCTAGGAGGTGAGTCAAAAAGGATCCTGCTGGGATTTATGTCATAGAGTGTTCTATATATTTTTTTCCACTGAGAGTTTTATAGTGTCTGGCCTTACATTTAGGCCTTTAATCCGTTCTGAGTTTCTTTTTGTGTATGGTGTTAGGAAATGTTCTAATTTCATTGTTTTACATGTAGCTGTCCAGTTTTCCCAGCACCAATTATTGAAGAGGATGTCTTTTCTTCAGTGTATTTCCTTGCATCCTTTATCAAAGATAAGGTGACCATATGTGTGTGGGTTTGTCTCTGGGCTTTCTATCCTGTTCCATTGATCTATATTTCTGTTTTTGTGCCAGTAGTGTACTGTCTTGATTACTGTAGCTTTGTAGTATATTCTGAAATCAGGGAGCCTGATTCCTCCAACTCCATTTTTCTTTTCAAGATTGCTTTGGCTATTCTGGGTGTTTTGTGTTTCCATACAAACTGTGAATTTTTTGTTCTACTGCTGTGAAAAATGCCATTGGTAGTTTGACAGGTATTGCATTGAATCTGTAGATGGTTTTGGGTAGTATAATCATTTTCACAATGTTGATTCTTTCAATCCAAGAACATGGTATAACTCTCTATCTGTTTGTATCATCTTTAATTTCTTTCATCAGTGTCTTAGAGTTTTCTGCATACACGTCTTTTTCTCCTTAGGTAGGTTTATTCCTAGATCTATTATTCTTTTTGTTGCAATGGGAAATGGGAGTGCTTCCTTAATTTCTCTTTCAGATTTTTCATCATTAGTGTATAGGAATGCAAGGGATTTCTGTGCATTAATTTTGTATCCTGCTACTTTAACAAATTCATCGATTAGCTCTAGTAGTTTTCTGGTAGCAACTTTAGGTTTTTTTATGTACAGTATCATGTCGTCTGCAAACAGTGACAGTTTTACTTCTTTTCCAATTTGGATTCCTTTTTATTTATTTTTCTTCTCTGATTGCTGTGTCTGAAACTTCCAAAACTATGTTGAATAATAGTGGTAAGAGTAGACAAGCTTGTCTTCTTCCTGATCTTAGAAGAAATGGTTTCAGTTTTTCACCTTTGAGATTGATGTTGGCTGTGGGTTTATCATATGTGGACTTTATTATGTTGAGGTAGGTTCCCTGAATGCCTACTTTCTGGAAAGTTTTTATCATAAATCACTGTTGAATTTTGTTGAAAGGTTTTCTGCATCAATTGAGATGATCATATGGTTCTTATCCTTCAGTTTGTTAATATGGTGTATCACATTGATTGATTTGCATATATTGAAGAATCCTTGCATTCCTGGGATAAACTCCACTTGATCATGGTGTATGATCCTTTTAATGTGCTGTTGGATTCTGTTTGCTAGTATTTTGTTGAGGATTTTTGCATCCATGTTTATCAGTGATATTGGCCTGCAGTTTTCTTTTTTTGTGACATCTTTGTCTGGTTTTGATATGACAGCGATGGTGGACTCGTAGAATGATTTTGGGAGTGTTCCTCACTCTGCTATATTTTGGAAGAGTTTGGGAAGGATTGGTCTTAGCTCTTCTCTAAATGTTTGATAGAATTCGCTTGTGAAGTCATATGGTCTTGGGCTTTTGTTTGCTGTAAGATTTTAATCACATTTTCAATTTCATTAATTGTGATTGGTCTGCTCATGTTTTCTATTTCTTCTTGGTTTAGTCTTGGAAGGTTATATCTTTGTAAGAATTTGTCCATTTCTTCCAAGGTGTCTATTTTACAGGCATAGAGTTGCTTGAAGTAATCTCTCATGATCTATTATATTTCTGCGGTGTCAGTTGTTATTTCTCCTTTTTCATTACAAATTCTGTTGATTTCAGTCATCTCCCTTTTTTTTTTGCTGAGTCTGACTAATGGTTTATCAATTTTGTTTATATTCTCAAAGAACCAGCTTTTGGTTTTATTGATCTTTGCTATTGTTTCCTTCATTTGTTTTTCATTTATTTCTGATCTGATTTTTATGATTTCCTTCCTTCTGCTAACTTTGGGTTTTTTTTTTTTTGGCTTTCTCTAATTGCTTTAGGTGTAAGGCTAGCTTGTTTATTTCAGATTTTTCTTTTTTCTTGAGGTAGGATTGTATTGCTATAAATTTCCCTCTTAGAACTGCTTTTACTGCATCCCATAAGTTTTGGGTCGTCATATTTTCATTGTCATTTGTTTCTAGGTATTTTTTGATTTCCTCTTTGATTTCTTCAGTGATCACTTCGTTATTAAGTAGTGTATTGTTTAGCCTCCATGTGTTTGTATTGTTTACAGATCTTTTCCTGTAATTGATATCTAGTCTCATGGCGTTGTGGTCGGAAAAGATACTTGATATGATTACAACTTTCTTAAATTTACCAAGGCTTGATTTGTGACCCAAGATATGATCTATCCTGGAGAATGTTCCATGAGCACTTGAGAAAAATGTGTACTCTGTTGTTTTTGGGTGGAATGTCCTATAAATATCAATTAAGTCCATCTTGTTTAATGTATCATTTAAACCTTGTGTTTCCTTATTTATTTTCATTTTGGATGATCTGTTCATTGGTGAAAGTGGGGTGTTAAAGTCCCCTAATATGATTGTGTTACTGTCAATTTCCCCTTTTATGGCTGATAGTATTTGCCTTATGTTTTGAGGTGCTCCTATGTTGGGTGCATAAATATTTACAATTGTTATATCTTCTTCTTGGATCAATCCCTTGACCATTATGTAGTGTCCTTCTTTGTCTCTTGTAATAGTCTTTATTTTAAAGTCTATTTTGTCTTATATGAGAATTGTTACTCCAGCTTTCTTTTGATTTCCATTTGCATGGAATATCTTTTTCCATCCCTTCAAATTCAGTCTGTATGTGTCCCTAGGTCTGAAGTAGGTCTCTTGTAGACAGCATATATATGGGTCTTGTTTTTGTATCCATTCAGCCAGTCTGTGTCTTTTGGTTTGAGCATTTAATCCATTTACATTTAAGGTAATTATTGATATGTATGTTCCTATTCCCATTTTCTTAATTGTTTTGGGTTTGTTATTGTAGGTGTTTTCCTTCTCTTGTGTTTCTTGCCTAGAGCAGTTACTTTAACATTTGTTGTAAAGCTGGTTTTGTGGTGCTGAATTCTCTTAACTTTTGCTTGTCTGTAAAGGTTTTCATTTTTCCATTGAATCTGAATGAGATCCTTGCTGGGTAGAGTAATCTTTGTTGTAGCTTTTTTCCTTTTCATCATTTTAAATATGTCCTGCCACTCCCTTCTTTCTTGCAGAGTTTCTGCTGAAAGATTAGCTGTTAACCTCATGGGGATTCCCTTGTATGTTATTTGTTGCTTTTCCCTTGCTGCTTTTAATATTTTTTCTTTGTATTTAATTTTTGATAGTTTGATTAATATGTGTCTTAGAGTGTTTCTCCTTGGATTTATCCTGTATGGGACTCTCTGTGCTTCGTGGACTTGATTGACTATTTCTTTTCTTGATTGACTATTTTCTTTTTTCTTAGGGAAATTTTCAACTATAATCTCTTCAAATATTTTCTCAGTACCTTCCTTTTTCTCTTCTTCTTCTGGGACCACTATAATTTGATTGTTTGTGCATTTAATGTTTTCCCAGAGGTCTCTGAGACTGTACTTAATTCTTTCCATTCTTTTTTCTTTATTCTGCCCTGCAGTAGTTATTTCCTCTATTTTATCTTCCAGATCACTTATCCATTCTTCTGCCTCAGTTATTCTGCTGTTGATTCCTGTAGAGAATTTTTAATTTCATTTATTTTGTTGTTCATCATTGTTTATTTGCTCTTTAGTTCTTCTAGGTCCTTGTTAAACGTTTCTTGTATTTTCTCCATTCTATTTCCAAGATTTTGCATCATCCTTATTATCATTATTCTGAATTTTTTTTCAGGTAAACTGCTTATTTTCTCTTCATTTGTTTGGTCTGGGAGGTTTTTACCTTGCTCCTTCGTCTGCTGTGTGTTTCTCTGGCTTCTCATTTTGCTTAACTTACTGTGTTTGGGGTCTCCTTTTCACCAGCTGCAGGTTTGTAGTTCCTGTTGTTTTTGGTGTGTGCCACCAGTAGGTAAGGTTGGTTAAGTGGATTGTGTAAGCTTCCTGGTGGAGAGGACTAGTGTCTTTGTTCTGTTTGATGAAGCTGGATCTTGTCTTTCTGGTGGGCCAGATAGCATCCAGTGTTGTGTTTTGGGGTGTCTGTGACCTTATTATTATTTCAGGCAGCCTCTCTGCTAATGGGTGTGGCTGTGTTCCTGTCTTGCTAGTTCTTTGTCATGGCGGTGTCCACCACTGAAGCTTGCTAGCCGTTGGGTGGAGCTGGGTCTTAGTGTTGAGACAGAGATCTCTGGTAGAGCTCTTGCTGATTGATATTACGTGGGGCGGGGAGGTCACTTGTTGTCCAATGTCCTGAACTCGTCTTTCCCACCTCAGAGGCTCAGGCCTGACACCCGGCTGGATCACCAAGACCCTGTCAGTCACATGGTCAGGTATGTGGGTATTTTCGTGCCTTTTGGGAAGTTTGAGGTCTTCTGCCAGCATTCAGTAGGTGTTCTGTAGTGTTTTTTCCACATATAATGTATTTTTGATGTATTTGTGGGGAGGAAAGTGATCTCCACATCTTACTCCTCCACCATCTTGAAGGTCCCCCTAAAATGTATCTTGTTATCCTGTATTATGCTCTGCTTTTACCCTTCAATACAGTGACAAGCTGAAACTTGAGATTTCACTGTTTCAACTTGCATTTCTGTGATAACTAGAAAATTTGAACTGTCTTTTTTAAGTAGTTAATTAATACTGCCTGTCCTCTAGAAAATTATAAAAACATGACTTTAAGGCATCTCACTTCCTAATTCTATATTCTATGCTTCCTTTCCCACCCCTGCCTCAGTGACCTTGCTGTCCCTCGTCTATCTGGGCAATCCTAAATTCCATTTTTTTTTAATCAGAGAAAACGCCATGATCCAATTAATAATTTCAATTGTCATTCTGAATGAATAAATAAGCACCTCAGATTTTTTCAGTATTTTTCTATGTTAGCTTGAAATCATTCCTCAGTTTCTAATCACCATAGGATGTACATGAAAACACACATACACACATACATATTTTCATCTTACAAGGCTGATATGTATCTAATGCTTGCTATATGCTAGGCACTGCTCTAAATATATTAACATATGTTACATATATTAATTCAGGTAGTCCTCCCAACAACCTTGTGAGGTAGATATTATTATTACCCCCTTTTTAAAAATTGGAAACTGCAGCATGGAGAGGTTAAAGTAACTAGTTCAAAAGCACACACTTAATAATCAATGGCACTAAGATCTGACCAAGACAGGCTTGTTCAGAAATATAGAAATAGATCACAAGAATCAATGACAAGATAATAAGGTAAAATTTTATGGATTTACAAACATAGGTAGAGAGATAAGACTTTGATGTATTTCTCCACTTCAGTAATTTTTGTTCTTTCTTTTTGTTTTTCTCTGTATCAGTCCTTCCACAAAGGACAAATATGCTAAACTTTCTGAGTGCAAATAAGTTATTGCCCAGCTTTAAGTTAAATGACTTTCCTGAAACTTTCCAAACTGGAATTTTACCAGAATAAACTATAGAGTCAGAAAGATGAAAATATGAGTAAGAAATATCTTCACACACTGCAAGTATTACTTCTCTGGTGCTGGAAGGAAGAGCATGGAGAGAGAGAGAGAGAGAGAGAGAGAAAGCTAGAGGGCAAGATAATAAGGCAGGGTTACAGCTGTGGATTTCCTGGATTCCCTGTCAAGATTTAAAGAAGAGGGAAATTCAACAAAAACCTCCTAGCAGTGCCCGTAAAGGCATACAGATAGCTTTGGGGAAATTTAAGAAAATCAGGGTGTGCTTCTTGCTCTCTGCTCATACCATGGGTATTCTGTAAGCCTATGTTTGACACAGTTTGCATCCAATATGGCACAGATACAGTAGGTTACCTGGAGTTGAGATAAGGGTTTGGGTTCATAGACTTACAGGCAGGCCTTACACTTAAACTTGGTGCAAATAAATCAGCTAAGAAGTCTTTGGTCCTAAAAGGACACCAGAACGACCACAAAGGTGGACAAAATAGCCCATACTTTGGCCCATAGAAGGGTAGAATCCGGTGGGCTCGGGTTATTCAAAGAAAATACAGTGAATACAGAGAGACACAGGTAAACCAAAGGCAATACAGTGAGTACAGATAGCATCAAATGTTTCTTCTCTAAAACAATGAGAGTATATAAACTTTCTCCTTTTCCCAGATGCCATGCTAGGAAGAAACCAGTGCAGAGCATGTCCATTGAGAGGGGTAAGAAACCCACCAAGAATGAATTTTATTTGAAAACAGCTAAGGTTTGTTCTAGATAGAGAAGTCAACAATATTTGAATTTTGCTGAAAAAAGGTCTAAATCAAATTGAGTACATTATGAGGTAATGGACTAGAATAAGGTGTCTGCTCTAGGAAAGTTGAGGCTTGACAGAGTTTTTGTCTTCAGTTACATCAAATAAATAAAATTTTATTCATTTCTACTCATCAGAGTTTAGAACATTTAAATTTCAATCTAGCCCCTATATTAAATCTGTAACTTTAAGCATGCAGTGTAAAAACCATACGTGGTCAAAAGCCATGCTGCTTTGGGGACATTTTTCTGCATAATTTAGAGTGACTGATGTTTCTTGAAATAAGAATGTAGTACAGTTGAACTTAAAATGTCCTTTTTTCCCCTGGGTAATATTCTTGTAGCAAGTCTTTATTGCTCCAGACCTTTTTTTTTTTTTTTTTTTAACATCTTTGCTCCAGACCTTTGAACTAAGTTCAGTGTGGGAGGAGATGTTTCTACGGAAATATTTGTTCAATGATTCCTTGTTTTTTATTTCAAAAACAATCATCTGAATTACTACAGATCAAGGCAAGCTTCTCATTTTTGGCCATTCACTCAATGAAATATTATCATGTGTTAACATTGTCCACTATTCTTTTGTAGTCAGAAATATAAGTTTTGTCCACGACCATGGAGTGACAAATCAAGCCTTTGTAAATCAGAGATACCCTGTACACTTAATTAGATGTGAAAAATGGGGGAGAGAGAGCAGTCATAAATGGCTCTGGAGTTTGAGGCCTAAAAATCTGAGGAAATAAATGTGGCATTAACAAAAATGAGAAAGATGGGGAAGGAAGTGCTATAGCTTCTCTATAACTAACAGGAAAGTGTCAAGATTTGTGGGAGCAATAAAAATATTTCCCTTAAAGGAAGCATATATGCCTCTAGGGCTCATGAGGTAGTCATTTCTAGACTCTTATGCTAATAGCTCTCCATTGAGCTCATATATTATCACACCTTCCTCTCAGCAGACCTGCACTATACAACAGATGTATGACTATAACTAAAATTTTGGAATGAACTGACCTCTAGCTGTTGTTTAAGTGATACCTTCCATTTTTCTTTCCTTTGGACAGTGTCAAATTAAAGTTGTCTGGGAGACTGTAAAAACTGCCAGATGTTAATATATGTTCTTTTGTGGTGTCAGGAAGAAATTGTTTCTCAAAGAAAATTACAATATTTTCTGTGAAATTGTTCTTTAAAAAGTTGCCTAAATGTATTGTATTTCCCCATATTTTCCTAGATGTGAGAAGCAGGATAATCCTTTGGTTACATGATTTTTATTAACTAGGTACTTGTGGATTAGAGTCTTCAGCGTATCTGTGAGATGGACCATATTGATGAGGAGGTAGTTGAGGACAGTGAAGGACCACATGGTGCTTGTGCTGTTGCTTCTTCTGATATTATCTCCATGCCTAATTCCATGAAAATTATTGTCTAGCTCACAAATGTCATTTTTAGACACTTCTCCAAGAAAAGTAGAGAGCTTATCAATAGATGAAATACTTTCCCTTTCCCTGTCACCTTCTCTAAGAGAATTTTAGAGGTTTTATAGCTAATTTGCTGCACTTCTTAAAATCTCAGACAGTGTTATGTCTAGGCATACAATAGGCATTCATTCAATGTAACTTGCCAAATGCAATTTGTGTACTTCCACGGGAAGAAAGTCAAATGTGGAGATAGGAAAGGAAGTAATAGTAGAAGCAGGGCAAAGGTGGAAAAGAATAGCAGTTGTGTCAGTTGAGTCCCCTGGGAAGAAGATGCTGAGGGAGAAGTAGAAGTAGAAGAGGATTAGTGAGGGAGTAATGCCTGTGAATATGAAAGTAGGAGGAAGCAGGCTTTGGCAGGGAAAGCTTTCAGACTACAGTGTAGATCTGACACCTGTGAAGTGAAAGAGAGGAGGACATAAGACTGGGAAGGGAGAGCCTCAGATCATATAATGCAGAACTGCTGAAGTCTTGCCCAAACCAGGAGGGAGTTCCAGAGAAAAGATTTCCTGTTTCCCACATTGGTCAGAAATGGCCATCCTCATTAACAACTCCACTGCTCTTAGTACTGGCTGAGGTCTAACCAGAAAAAGTGAAACCTCTTGTTTACCTTGTCCAATCAGAATGATATCATCAATATAGCAGATAAATATGATGTTCTGCAGGATATAAGGATGTCACAGATATCTTCAGACTATACTAAGACAAAGGATGGGAAAGTTACCAAAGGCCTGAGACGAAACTGTAAAAGTATATTTTTATCTGTTCCATGTGATTGTGAATTGTTTCTGTTCTCTTTTCTGACTGGAATAGAAAAAAAGCATACTTCCTAAATCAATAGCTTCATACCATGTACTTGAGGCTCTATTAATCTGCTCTAGCAAAGATACCACATATAGCATGGCAGGTATCATTTGGGATTACTATTTGCTTGAGCTTGTGGTGATCTATAAATTATTCTGTAAGGACCAGATTGGTGAATTGAGACATGACAGTAACCACCACCCAGGCATTCTACAGATCCCTGAGGAAGGCAACACTCTTGTCCATCTTTGTGTAATGCATTATTATTTTTTATTCATTATCTTGACCAGAGATCAGTCTCAGAGACATATACTTGGCCTTCTCTAATATGAGAACTTTCCCTGGACAAGCCAACAAACCAATGTGTAGATCATTCCAAGTGCCAATTTGTCAAACTCAGTCATACATTCAAGGACTGGAAAAATGACCACTGGGTGGGCCCATAGACCCTATAACCCAGGGGGCCTTTGTGATTTGAACTTTAGCCAGAAATCCATTTATTATCTGGTTTCCATATGTTCCCACTCTAACAAGGAGCCATGTAAAATGTCAGGTCTCTGGATATACATGTCAACTCAGACCCATAATAGTCCTTGAAATATCAGGCTATTCCCCTTTCCTCAGTGTACAGTAGTCTGAGTAAATGGCTCTACATTCCTTTGTAGAAGATCTGGGAGAATGGCTACAGTATAGACTTGGCATAATATTTTAGGGTCTTTCCGCCTGGGGACCGGGCAGTCTCTTTAGTCAGTTGGTTCCAGGTCTGAAAAAGGGCTCAGGTTCCGAAATTGGTCAGGGATCAGTACATTTTATTAAGATGATTGCCCTCAGCCTCTTTCTCATCCTGTCTTGCCTTCTTTGGATTATATATATTAAGTGATCCCTGTTACATCTAGAGAAGCCATGTTCTTTTAATCACCTCCACAACTCTCTGTGGTTCTGCTGGTCATTACAGTAATTTTGTCTTCTTGCCTTTTCATGGCTAAGCACCAGCACCACATCTCCCTAACTTGGGCATGGGAGATGGAGAGTTATCATTCCCATGGATGTTAATGAGCCCCAATCTGTGACTGCCTCTCCTACCCTGAGCCCTGGCCTGCAGAGAAGAGCCATTGCTGAAGTGCTTAGTGAAGCTGGTGACCCTCTCACCAGCACATTCCTGGTAGTTTCGGTGAGTGGTGTGTCCTCCGGGATATAATCCTCTGCTGGGTCGTCTGGCCTCACATAATATATCTGTTCCAACATGCCTACTTTCCTGAATCTCCTTAATTCTTCCTTTACCACTTGCTAGGGCAATTCAGATATTTCCACTTCCCTGAGCATGAGCCATCACTTTCTCTAATCTAGAGACTATTTTAGCAGTGAGTTTGCCCTGTCTGCTGGAGGTCTTGTCAGGTATCAATTCCTTTATCTTGAGAGAGAGCCTCAAAGTCAATCCATTCTTTTTTATCTAGTTTTATAATCTGGCCCCATTGATCAAGCACACCAATAATCCAAACTCATAAATACTCCATGGCCATGGTTTCAGTGGAGTTATGCTGAGTGTTGTTCTTAGTTCTTGGCCTGGCAGCCAAGAGAAGAGGTAAGGGCAGCTCCTAAAGGAGACCCTGTTTCTTTGCAGTAAGAAGAGTGTTGCATTGCTTTCCCATATGGCAGAAGTGCTAATTCTTAATAAGAAGGTGTGGACCACCTTTTTGGTACCAAGGGATTAGAGGCTTCTGAAGAGTCAAATCATCTGGGTTACCCACCCAGATTCCCCTGCATCATGTGCCATAGTCCCAGGTTTTCCCAACAAGGTCCCAGATCTTAATACAGTGGTCCTGCTTTAGTCATGCATTCAGTCATCATTTTAGCTTGGCTACTCTAACTACTAAAACCTGAGTTTGGTATTTAGCTTTTCTGTCTTCCCCCTAGTGAGATAACAGTCACTTTGTGAGCTACCAAAAAGGCTTTTTTGGTCTTTCCACTTAATTTTTAATTGTTTATTAACTGCCCTTTGTAGAGCATCAATGCAACTTAGTAAAAACCAACAAATTCTGTTGTATTTTTACACATTATTTCCCCAAATCCTCCACTTTTCAAAAGCCAGAATCATCACATAGGTGAAGACAATTTTGTTCATAGGAACATTCTACTAATTTACCATTGGTGAATGTTTTAGAAATTGTGCTACAACCTTGTATCAGGAACTCTCTGTGCCCAGCATACCACCTAGAATAGGGTACTGATTACCAAATATCATTTTACCATCTGCATTCTTAGCCCACTTGTGTCACCAAAAATTGTCTGTTGAGTACCGTGGGTTGCAGCTGCTGACTTACTTAGAATTGCAAGAAGTTTACTGGGAGTAGTGGTGGTGGTAATTCCTATATGTGATAAAATGGGGAGAAAGCAAGGTAAGTAGGAAAAATCTTAAGATTACACACAGATCCAATATGCACTGAGGGAAAGGCAGAAGGAAGGAAATTGGGTATAGAGACTTTCTGACTCTGGTGCGAGATCTTGGTCAAACCAGCAGACATACTTGGAGCAATTATTGTCTCTTAGGGGAGCATTTAATTAGGCAGAAATAGCCAGGCTTTAGTACTACTGCCATGCTCAGTTATTGGTCAGGGGCTGCCTAGGAAGAGTGGAGACGGCTCATAAAGCTGAGGCACATCCTAAAGGCACTAAAAGCCAGAGGTTGTAAGGAAATGGCACTCTTAGTAGCTGAACTGAAACTTCTTTCTTGAAAGATTTAAACAGTGTACCTCTATGGCTACAGCAACAATAAAGGGTGGAAGAGAAAAAAGGTTCATGGGATAGCTGAGTGAGGAAGAAATATCAGAAGAAAAGTATCAAAGGAGAAATGGAAGGTGGATATCAAATGAAACATATAATGCTGATAATAAAGAGCCATGAAAGTAATAAGAATGATATTGAATCATATATCAGCTATTTTCCATGTACAGTTTACCTTTGAACAACACAGATTTGAACTATGCAAGTCCACATATATGCAGATTTTTTTCAATAAATTTGTACTAAAGTACTACCAGATCCATGGTTGGGTCAATCTGCAGAGGCAGACTTATAGATAATGAGGGCCGACTGCTAAGTTACACGTGGATATTTTGACTGGGGTGGGAGTTGACACCCCTAACCCCCGTGTTGTTCAAGGGTCAAGTGTAATTTGCATTTTCTCATTTAATACAATAATCATATGAGGTAAGTATTGTTATTTTACAGATGCTGAGATATAGAGATTAAATAACCAAGGTCACAAAATTCAGAAGTGGTTGAACAGTCTAACGCCATATCTCATATCCTAACCACTATGCAATACTGCCAGTTTATATTTAATGTATGGAAATCAATTTTGCTTTTTCCTTCTTGTAAATTTATCTTCAATCATATGTATATGCATGTATTTTATATATCATATATATTATATACAAGCACATACATGCATATTGAATTACTAAACTACAGATGTCAACATATAAAAATATCATTTAATTTGCAAATTTTAGAAAATGTAACATTTTTCTACATAAAGAATAGTCATATTAGGGTCATCAGTTTTTATATAAACTGTAATAAGCCTATTGAAATAGTCATATTTATTTATGGAAGTAGTATACATTTAACAGATACTGCTTGAACTTTAGAAATAGTTTTCTATCTCTTTCAATTATTACTGAAATTGTCCAGGATTCTTCTAGATATTCTTTGAAAATAGTGGTTCTACAGAAATGCTTTATCTACTCTATAGCCTTCTATTAAAATCCTTCACAAAACCAAAATTAATTCTTCACAAATAACTATCAAAAACTTTCAATTTCCTTTTTGGGGATTGTAGAATCACTATGGAATGTAAAAGCTATATTTCTGAATATTTTCACTTCCCCACAATGTTTAAATCTTAACGATGTACTGCTAAGCACAAATTTTAACATCTTTTCAAAATATTTTGAAATGAACCAAAAACACAAACACAGCTGCTTACATGCCATAAAAATGTGTATAGACCTGAGCTATATAAATACCATTATCTAATCCAAAATTGCCACCTCCTCTCACCATCTGTGAGTTATTTTACAGTAGGGCACCAAGAAAAGGGTGTTAACTTGGAGTATTAATTCTTACTTTGCTTATATATAACAAGCTCTTTTAAAGACATAGAAAAAATAGAGCTTAAAGAGAAGACAAAGTAGCTGTAAGCATTCAAAACAAGTTTTCATCAACTGCTCTTGGAAGGTATCCCATAGCATATCAGTAACACAGATTTACTTTTAAATATGTAGAACATAAGTTTATAAAAATATGCTTTAATTTTCTTATATCAAGTTTATGTCTCTTTTGATATCCATTATATAACTGAAAGTACACTGGAAAGGCATTTTTAAAACATAAAGAAAATATTAACTCTGTCTTCTTTCAACTAGTTGAGGGACAGTTACTTTAGTCCACCTCCTCACAAATCAACTTATCTTATGGAAATTGGAACAAGAGTATTACACCTGAGATTTTCCAATGACTGTTGTCTCTAAAGAGACAGATAGCTTCTTTTTTTTTTTTTAATAAATTTATTTATTTATTTTTGGCTGCGTTGGGTCTTCGTTGCTGCACACGGGCTTTCTCTAGTTGTGGCAAGCAGGGGCTACTCTTCATTGCGGTGCATGGGCTTCTCATTGCAGTGGTTTCTCTTGTTGTGGAGCACGGACTTTAGGTGCACCGGCTCAGTAGTTGTGGCTTGCAAGCTTAGTAGTTGTGGCGCCTGGGCTTAGTTGCTCCGCGGCATGTGGGATCTTCCCAGGCCAGGGCTCAAACCCGTGTCCCCTACATTGGCAGGCAGATTCTTAACCACTGCACCACCATGGAAGCCCGAGACAGATAGCTTCTTGACAATTAAATCTAATTGCTTATTTATTTAAGGGGCTTAAAAATTGGCATAAAAAGAATTATATATGGCCCAGAAGCCCTTATACAGACCTCAGGAAAAGAGGCAAGGTAACTAGGCAGGTGTTATCCTTGATGACAATATTAAGAATTTAGCACCTATTGTCTTAGATCCTGTTAGATTCAAGCGATTATGTTAACTATATTGGCCCTCAGCATTTGAGTTTTAAATTCCCGTTTTAATTTAACAAGGAAAAATAGCAGAGGAAATAGAACTGGGACAGCTAGAATTAATAAAGGAGACAAATTATTTTTCTAGTAGCATGAGATAATAATGTATATCAGAAAGGAATCATGGGGAAAATGGAGAAAATGACCAATAGAAATACTAAGCTATAATTTGGAGGGCCAAAGGTCGATAAATATATTTTTTTTGTGTTATAGCAAATTAATTTGTTTCATATTTTATAGTGAATACTTTCCCATATGTGCTGCATTTACTGGTAATGTCACAACTACGGCATAACTTATTACTAGTCCTAAATTTAGAAAAAAAAATGGGCTAAAAGAGACTTGGGACAAAATTCTATTATGTGATACATTTGGATGAACATGTTTGATTCATATATATTACTGTCTAGAACAGAGTCAGTAAATACACAATGCATATTACTCCCTATTTTGTACCAATGACTCGTATTACCAATCAATCATGATCCTTTTCCTAACTGAAGTCAAACGTGCTTTTTAAATCTTTTCCAATAAAGAACTCTAGGGAGCTATTGCCAGTAATTTGGTGCTTGCATATAGGTTGAAAACTACTTGTCACCCCTATATCTAGTGTTTTATTTTAGTTTAGTTTTATTTCAGAATGAGTTCACATTAAATGACCTAACCAAATTGGGTGTATGCAATTAGTAAATAAAGGAGTCACAGATGTATTTGCTGAATAAAATATGTGTATCTCCTGAACCATGTGCATTATTTCCACTTAGATTATTTACATGTATATTTGAACATAGAAAACAACTTTCATTCCACTAAACTTCCCTGGGCTTCAATAAGTTTCTTTCATATAAAAGTTGTTCAGGATTTGAAAGACAGTATATTCCTGGAAACTGACTCTTAAACAGATTGTCATGAGGCAAAATATTGGCTCTGTATATGTTCTTGTTCAGGCATCAAGAGAAATCTGCCAAAGTGTAAGTGGGGCAAGAAGTGTGAGTATAGAGCATAACAGGAAGCATTTAATGTCAGGCTTGCCAGCATTAATCATAGGTAGATTTGGGAATTTTGTCTTTTATTTCTCTCCGTTTTCTTTTTTTCTTTTAAAGCATTATAGATCATATGAAATACCTCCTCTCTCTCTCTCTCTCCCTTTCTCTCTCTCTCTCCCCCATCTCTCTCCCTCTCCCTCTCCTTTTCTCTCTGCAAATCCACTGAAAGTAGAAATTCTCTTCAGTTAAAGGAAATACCTGAAACCTAGAAAGAAGATTAAAATTGAGACAATGTACATCTTTTTTTTTAACATGGGGGGGAAGTGATAAATCAGGAGATTGGGATTAACATATACACACTATTATATATAAAATAGATAACTAACAAGGGCCTACTGTATAGCACAAGGAACTCTACTCAATATTCTGTAATAACCTATATGGAAAAAGAATCTTAAAAAGAATGGATATGCATATATATATATATATATATATATATATATATATATATATATATATATATATATATAAAAGCCGATTCACTTTGCTGTACACCTGAAACTAACACAACATTGTAAATCAACTATACTCCAATAAAAATTTTTAAAAATGAGATAATATACATCTCATATTGTGTTACTGAACACAATTTGAATCTAACAGATTAGAACCCTTCCTGAGATCTAGGGACCATGATTTTATATTTTGAAAGATTTGCCACTATGTAAAGTTCTCCTGTATTTGGCAACCTTGATTAATCAAACTTCTGCTTCTTTTCAGGAATAGCCACAACAAAGATAGAAGTACAAAATATCCTTTAAAAACTTTAAGCTTGTTAGTATCCAAATAAAACTTACACAAAAGGTTCATAGAAGAAAGCAAAAATAATGCAAGGGAAAAAACAAAACTATGTTGTCTCATATGATAAGATTTTCTTCTTGGAGGCTGAATAATATTCCATCATGTGCATATATCACATTTTCCTTATCCACTCATCCATTGATGAACACTTAGGTGGTTTCCTTATCTTAGTTATTGTGAATAATGCTGCATTGAACATAAGGGTGCAGATATCTATTTGAGATACTGTTTTCAATTTTTTTGTGTATCAATTACACCTCAATAAAGTTGTTGGAAAACATAAACTACTAGCACACATACACAAACACACACACACACACACATACACACAAAATAAAAGCAGTTTTAGGTTTCTAAGCTTGAATACTGACCGGATATTTATTTCCAAACATGGCTGATCTATTTTCTCAGATATGGGATAATAATCTACAATAGGGCTTCTTCTTGTCAATTGCCTGCTTGGTGGCTATCATTTGTTGAGTTGCAAAACATGAATGCTTATATAAATGCATTGCATTTGCTGTCGACCTCTCAGTTTACTGTAATTCTTGAAGTAGTTGCTTACTGGTCCAGTCATTCCTAAGACAGTTATTGACATATTTGAGGTATCAGGTCCTCTTTTTCTCCATCTGCCCAGCAACTCCTCAGTCTCCAATTAATGACTGTTACAGGACACTACAGAGCAAGTAAATTATCCTCTTATTTCCTAATCTCTTTCTTATTTATTTCAAAGATTAAAACAAAGCAATTACATTACCTCCTGTTTAGGTAACTTGTCTTAATTACCAGTGGAGAAGCTTATTTCAGTTCCCTTATCTAGCAACAGGCTCAGATATTCTTAAATGTTCTTTTACTTCACATAAGGTAACTCTTTTCTTTCCAATCTCCCTGGTCCTGAAAGACTTTATAGGCTTAGCTTAGGCAGTCAGCATCTATTTGAAATCTCTTTATTTTAAGCATAGTGGATTGCAGAAACTTTATTTTAAAGTAGATGAAACACAGTGTTCTTTTTTTCTTACTAAAACTTTATTAGATTAGCACTATTTCTTCCAAATTTCTACCTCAAGTGTTTGCTTACTCTCACCCTTTCACTTAGGACACTAAAATTCAGTTACCTTTGAACTGTTTGTAATATAAATCATTTACTATTTATATATTTATTTAATCAATGAGTTGTTCTGTCCTAAACAATTTGATCCATGTCAACAATTTATTTTATCTTAGATTAATAAGCAATTAGGGGATAGATTGTAATTATGTGTAGTTTTCTTTGTATAGTACCTAAAAGAACATAATGCTTAATTAGCTATAGAAATTACCTTCCTCATGACAATAATGGTGAATTAGACATGAGATTAAATATGACAAATTTTATTACTGTTTATCTTAATGGATTTTAAGAGCATGTGTGCCTATGTAGGTATTATATGGGAATATGTGAAATGTTATTGCTGTGTTAGTATCAGGGAAGAATGACACTCAGTATCTTCCAAAATTATCTTCATCCTAAGGGTACCTTGTACTCTAACGCTGTCAGCATTTTAATTTATGATATTATTTCATGGTTAATTGATGGTTCAACTTAACTCTGGAGCTCTGAAACATGGTGGGACACTTTCTCTACTCATTCAGTGCTTAGCACCTTGTTTAGCACATAGTTAAGACTCCAAAAATATTTGGTGACTCAGTGAATTCAGTAGGAGATTTATTAAGTCTATTTTAAAATAAAAGATGTAAAATCTCTTAAGATAGAATTTCCCTCACACATAATTTCATACCGCTTCTTAATATAGTTGAATTAATTAAATAATTATTTTAATCAATATTTGTTAAATTCCTAGTATTCTCAAAAGCTCTGTGCTGGTCATAGGGAAACTTGGTGGTAAAATAAACAAATACTAAATCAAGGCACAAAGCCAAATATACAATTAGGAAAAGAAAATTTTAATGCTGTTTAAGAGTATTATTTATTTTATATTAATTATTTTGTATAGTTACACAATTTCCACCATTATATATTCAGAATTCCAATTATTATTTGGAAATCATCAACATTTATTACACCAGAGGCTAAGGCTTTATATTTGTTTTCCTTCTCAAAATTCTAGTATATTACATGCACCACCTACCCCAATTTCCTGAGGTGAATGACAAATTATATAAATTTCCAAAATTATAAAAAGTACAAATTGCAGAAGTATGAAAAGATAGAGAGTGAATGTTAAATTTCATCTTCTCTTTCTGCCCATGACTAGTTGGTAGTGGTAAATACTAGCTCCTGACTCAACACAACAAAAAAGATCCATTAATAAAGTCTTTTTTTAAGACTATAAGAACCATAAAACCAAGACTACTAGATGAACTGAAATTCTCAAAAGGAAGAGACCCTCCAGGGTGAGCTCAGATTGCCAAATATTTTATTCCTTGGACATATTTTCAGTTTCTAGGCATTGTCTGAGTTTTGGGCTTGCTATAGACAAGGGACTAGACCATAAGAAAGAGAAACCAGTGAAACTTTTGACGATTACAGGACTAACATGCCAAATTCTAATCAAGAGCATCCCCAAATAAAATTAGCAAATGCAAACTATTATCTGTAAAATGGGTAAACAGCAAGGTCTTATAGTATAGCACAGGTAACTATATTCAATATCCTATGATAATCCATAATGGAAAAGAATATGAAAAAGTATATTTATATACTTTTATATTTATATACAGATATATATATATGTGTGTATATATATATATAGATATATATGTGTGTATATATATATATAGATATAGATATATGTGTGTATATATATAGATATATATATATGTGTATATATATGTGTGTGTGTATATATCTGTATCTATATCTATATCTATATATTTATCTATATAACTGAATCACTTTGCTGTACAGTAGAAATTAACACAACATTGTAAATCAACTACACTTCAATAAAATAAACTTTAAAAAAAGAGTATCCCCAAATAAAAAGTAGATTTTCCCCACAGGACATTTGCTGAGTAATGGGAAAGTATGGATAGCAGAGGTCCTGGCCTGCAAAGGCTGAATTAAATATTCCCCTGCGGTACAATATAAGGAAGACTATATTATACTAGGACCTACAACAGTCTCAAAAACTTTACTTTCAAGACATTTAAAACCAGAGATAGCCTGAGTCTAGCTAAAGCTGAAAACCAGCTCTAAATCAGCTCACTTCCTGTTTGGATTGAAATTACCAGGTTCTCACTGACTGAAGGAAAATGTTATTAACGTTAGTCTCCACAGCCCTTTTGTACAAGTGTCTGACATACAAAAAATTTACAAAACATGCAAAGAGGCAGGAAAAGATAAACAAAAACCAAGAAAGAGGACAAGCAATAGAAACAGGCTGATAAATGGTTCAGATGTTGAAGTTAGCAAAGAACACTTTAAAGTAACCATTATAAATATGTCAAAGAAAGTAGAAAGCAATATAGGCAAAGTCAATGAAGGGACAGAGAATATCAATAAGACATTGGAATCCATGAAAAAGTATAAAATATATATTATAGACTTCTAAAAAGCATTATCTGAAATTAAAAATGCTGAATACTGGACATAACATAAGCTAGGATTAGTGAACTTAATGGTTAGTCCAAAGAAAATATTCCCATTAACCTAAAAGGTAAAAAAAAAAAAAAAAAAAGAAAAGAAAAAGAAAAAACAGGACAGAGCATAAAAGACATGTGGGAAAAAGTCAAAGAGAAGAAACAATTAGATTTAATTAGTGAACTTTAAACAATCACTGGCCTTGAGGATATAAAGAATTCCTCTAATCCATGGTAAAATTACAAAATCTTCCTTTCCCCCTGCACTCTGCCCAATAGACGAGAGATCTAAACAGCCACTTCACAAAAGAAGATAAAGGAATGGCAAATAAGCACATGAAAATCTATTCAATACCGTTAGTTATCTAAAATGCAAATGAAAACAAACATACCTACTGGAATGTCTAGAAAGAAAGAAAGAAAGAAAGAAAGAAAGAAAGAAAGAAAGAAAGAAAGAAAGAAAGAAAGAAAGAAAGAAAGAAAGAAAGAAAGAAAGAAAGAAAGAAAGAAAGAAAGGGAAAGATTTATTATTCCAAGTTTAGGAGAGAATTTGGAGCAAGCAAAACTCTCATGTAAAGGGCTACAATTGCTTTGGAAAACTATTTGGCAATTCCTTTAAAAGTTATGATGCAGTATTCCCACTCAGGAGTTTATCTGAGAGAAATTAAAATACAGGGTCACAAAACACCTTGTATAAAAGTGTTCAAGGCATTTTTATTCATAATAGCTAAAAAGTGACAATTATCCGGGTGTCCATCAAGAGCAGAATGAAAAGATAAACTGGTTTATTTAGCAACAAAAGTAAATAAACTATTGATATAGGCAGCAACATGGATGAGTCTCAGAAGCTTTCTGTTGAGTAAAAGAAGCTTGACACAAAGCAAACATACTGTATGATTCCATTTTTATGAAATTCTACAAAAAACATAACATAGAAATCAAATATGAAGAAGCTTGGGGTGGGGGATTCCCTGGGAAGAAATTCAAAGGAATTTTCTTAGAGTATGGGAATTCTCTATCTCTTGATAAGAGTATGGGTAACACATATACATTCATTTATCAAAATTAAATGAACTTCATATTTAAAATCTGTACATTTTATTGTCTATAAATTATACCATGATAAACTTAAAAGATGGAAAGTTATAAAATAAATTGCCAGACATATTTTTGAGGAATAAAACAAATTGAATCTAAAATTTATACAGAAATGCAAAGGACTTGCAATAGCTACAATATCCCTAAGGAAGAAAAAATGTGGAGGATTGCACTACAAGATTTCAAGACTTAATATAAAGCTAAAGTAATGAAGACAGTATCTTATTGCCACAGATTATAGACAAATAAACCAATAAGACAGAATAGAGTCTTGGAGTAGAGCCACATGTATCTAAATACTACACTTTATACTACACTTTTACTACAGAAATGCCATGGCATTTAAAGGGGGGTATAGACGGTCTTATAAAAAATGGTGCTGGGAGTAATCTTTGGGCTGCAGAGAAAAGAGGAGGAACCCAAAAAAGTCCCACAATCTACATTAGCTAAGCAAACAGACAGTGGAGTTTGGAGAGGCAAAGGTGGCTAGAATTTAAGGGGTGGAGTCCTGTAAGGAGAGACATGTGAGGAGAAAGAGCTCTAGAAATCTGCATGGGTGCCTTTGCTGTATGCCAATCTGTGCAATGTTTAAGACCAAATTCTACAAGGTAAAACCAAAAAAAAAAAAAAAAAAAAAAAAAAAAAAAAAAAAAAAAGAAGGAAAAAAAAATAAAATTCTCAGGAAAGAATAAATACCACAAAATTTTAAGATGAACAATTCCCGACTTCACACAGGACTGCGAACAGTTTAAATTCTCAATATCCAACCCAGAGAAACCTTTCCAAATACATGAGGTCTCTTAGTAGAGATCCCACAAGTGTTACACCTTAGGAGTAAAGCCAGACTGAGGCTGGATTAAATTCAGCAGCAGCAGATGTGTGCTACAAAAACTATTAAAGGAAGTTCTTCAGGAAGAAGGAAAATGACACCAGATGGAATGTGTATCTATGCTGAAGAATGAAGAGTGCTGAAAAGGGTAAATATGTGGGTAAATATAAAAGATAGTGTTTACTTATTGATAAATATTTTAAAATAAAATTTAAAAGCACAAAATTTTAATAATGTATTGTGGAGTTTATAGCATATGTAGGAGAAAATTGTATGACAATAATAGCACAATGTTCAGAAGAGAGCAAATGGAAGTAAACTGTTGAAGAATCAGACATTATATATAAAGTGTAAAATATTACTTGAAGGTTGACTATGATAAGTTAAACACGCATGTTATAAATGCATGAGTGGCCGCTAAAATAAAACAAACAGCAGGCAATTAATGGGGATAAAATGAAAAAAGCTAAAAATAAATACTCAATTCAAAAAAAGGCAGGAAAAAAAGAAAAAAAAATTAACAAAGAACAAACAGAATGAATAGAAAACATTAAAAAATGGTTAACTGAAACCTGACCATATCAGTAAGTATATAAAATGTCCATGGTATTAATATACCAATAAAAAGCCAGGAATGACACATTGTTTTAAAAAGTAAGACTTGACTCTACAGTTATATCTCAGTATTTGAAGGGGATTGGTTCCAGGACCCCACCCCATTGATACCAAAATCCATGGATGCTCAAGTCCCTTATATTAAATGGCATAGTACTTGCATATAACCTACACACATCTTCTTGTGCACTTTAAATCATCTCTAGATTACTTATGATACCTAATAAAATATAAATGCTATGTAAATAGTTGTAAATACAATGTAAATGCTATGTAAATAGTTGCCAGGGTGTGGTAAATTCAAGTTTTGCTTTTTGGAAACTTTTGGAATTTTAAAAAATATTTTCCATCTTTGGTTAGTTCAATCCATGGATGCAGAACAGACTGTATGTTGTTTACAAGAAAATCACTTTAAATACAATGACCTAGATTGTTAAAAAATTTAAAAAATGATGAAAATATATACAAGGCAAATACTAAGCATAAGAATGCTGTAGTGATTATATAAATAAAAGAAAAAGTCAACTTCAGAATAAGGAATAATAACAGTGATAAACAGGGACATTTCATAATAATAAAATGGTCAATTAACCAAGAATTAATTACAAGCTTAACTTTTCTGCACAATACAGTTTCAAAATACCTGAAATAAAGCCTGACTTAACTGAATGATAAAAAGACAAATCCACTACTATAGTTGGAAATTGTAACTGTAGTCTCTCAGTAAGGCGTAGTAACAATTACATAGAAAAATCAGTAAGAACATAAATAACTTGAATAACATTATCAACCAAGACAAACTAATTGACATTTATAGGACACACCATCCAGCAACAAAAACTACATATTCCTTCACAGCATATGTGGAGTATTCACGAAGTCAGACCATAAACTGGGCCATAAAATGTAGCTCAATATATGTGAAAGGACTGAAATCATGCAGAGTATGATCTCTTACCATTAGTCAAATTAGAAAAAAACAAACAAACAAAAAAACAGAGAGATATCTGAAAGATCATCAAGTATTTGGAGAGTAAACAACACATTTCTAAAAACCTTTAGATCAAAGGAAAAATAACAAGGGGAATTATAAAAAACTTTAGACTAAATGGAAATAAAAACTACATATAAAAATGCATGGGTCAACAAAATACTGGCAAGCCAAATTCAGCAGCATATTAAAAGGACCACACATCATGACCAAGTGGGATTTCTTCCTGGAATGCAAGAATGGTTCAACATAATGAAAATTGATCAATGAAATACACCACATTAAAAAAATGATGGGGAAAAACCCCATGATCATATCAATTCAGAAAAAGCAACTGACAAAATTCAACACCGTTTCATGATAAAAATACTCAATAAACTAGGAATAAAAGGAAGCTACCTCAAAATAATAAAATCCACCTAGAAAAAACCCACAGGTAACATCACACTCAATGATGAGTGACTGGAACAAGGCAAGGATGTCTGTTGTTGCCCCTTACACCACTTTGTATCCTGCTACTTTGCTAAATTCATTTATTAGTCCTAACAGTTTTTGTGTGTGTGTGTGTGTGTGTGTGGAATCGTTAGTTTTCTACATATAAGATCATACCATCTGCAAGCACAGCTAATATTACTTCTTCTTTTCCAATGTGGGTGCCCTTTATTTCTTCTTCTTGCCTGATTGTTCTGGCTAGAACTTGCAGCACTATTTTTAATAAAAGTGACAAACATAATTACTAAAGTGAAGTAATAAGGATTCTAATGTTGATTATGTTTGATTATGAATCCTCATTACTATTACATATGATAATAAAGTTTAAAATAATCCTTAATTCATATGTATGCATACATATATCCTTCCAAAAACATAGGCTATCTCTGAAAATGTATACATGAAAATTATCAGTAATTATCTCTAGAGAGGGCAAGTCAGGGAAAGGAGAGTCAAGTGGGACAGAGAATAAGTTTAATTTTCTATTTAATAAGATAAAATTATACAAAGTCAGGAACAGAATGACAGCTCATCTCTTCTCTACAGCTTGATGATATTTTACTCATGATACCACCATCCAGATCATAATATAGAATATTTCCAGTACCCTAGAAAAGTTGTTTTTTATACTTTCCAGTCAATAGGGCTCCCTGCAAAGTGGTATCCATTCTTCTAATCTCTATTGTGATAAATTAGTTTTGCTTGTTCTTGAACTTAAAATAAATGGAATCATTCGGTAGGTACACTTTTCTGTCTGACTTTTTTCACTCAACATATTGTCTTTGAAAGTAAATCAAGTTGTATATATCAGTAGCTTATTTTATTGTGTAATATTCAATTATAAGAATATACTATAAAATATTTATATTTTATCTTGGGGAAGATGCTTTCATATATTAGAACATTCTTTTACATGGCCTGGTGTATACATGTACTCATTTTTCTTGAGCATATACCTATTATATTTCAATATCTAATTTTCATTGCTATTACATGGGCATTTATTTAAGACATTTATCTGGATATTGGCCTTGTATTCTGTGACTTTGCTAAATTCACTTATTATTTTCATTACCTGTTTTTTAGATATCCTGGGATTTTCCCATGTATACTACCATTCACACATTAACAAAGTTTTATTTCTTTTTCTCCAATCTGTATCGACTTATGTCTTTTATTGTCTTGTTGCATTGACTAAGACTTCCAGTAAAATGTCGAATAGAAATGGTATAAATGGCTATCCATTTTTTGTTGTTTCAGATTGTAAGGGAAAAGTATTCAGTCTTTCACAAGTTAGTATAATGTTATACCTAGATTTTATTTTTTATATATGACTTTTAGGTTGATGATATTATCTTATATTCCTAGTTTTCTGGCATATGTTTGATTTAGTATGAATAGATAATGGATTTTTAAAATGGTTTTTCTGAATGTTTGGAGAAGAATAAATTATATTTCTCTTTTATCCTTCTAATATGGTGAACTAAATTGATTGATATTCAAATGTTAACCTTGAATTCTTGATGTAAACCCCACTTTGCTTTGCTGTATTTAATTATTTGTCCAGTTGGACAGCCATGGAATGGCTATGAGGAGTGAATTTGTTTGCAAATACTTCATATCTTTTTCTAAGAAAGATATGAAGACAACTGGATTGCATAAGTTTTATTTCCAGTAAATTAGATGTGAATATAGGAAACAATTACTTCTTTACTTCTGTCTGGTAAGACTTTGTAGAAGAAGGATGGAAGGAATTATATATGTTTGAGAAGGGAGAAGTGTTGGTGGGTTAAAAACAATAAGAAAAAGCAGTCCTTGAGATGCACCATGAGATTTCTGATTTGGATGTAATTACTCTTTTATCCTAAACTTCTTGAAATTATAATAACAAAGTTACAATTTTCTCTAACATTGCTTCATACACCGTGTTAGAACAAAAAGTTTCCAAGGGAGATGTGATGAACCTCTTATTGTTTTACTGTTTCTTCTAATCCCACTTTGCACATACAGCCTATGGTAATGACAGAATGTGCCTCAGATTCTACTTGCTCTGAAGGAAATTAAAGAGAAAGATGAGTAGCTTTCTTCAGATATATGTTACAAATTAAACATTTATGTAAAAAAGAAATGGTCTCTGTAGAGAGTATTATTCACATGACATAAAGAAGAAAAGTAAAGCCAAATATATCTTGAGGAAACTCTACAGCAGGAAAGAAAAGGTAAATTTCAAAGTATGGACATAACTCAGTTAATCCTCCAAAATTGCTAAACCTTACAGAAAACTTACTGAATTAATATTTGCCCACAACAAGGAGTAAAATAATACTTGCTGAAGAGTATACCTCTTCATAAAACAGTCATTTCACACACCAAGCTGTGGCCAATTTGCTGCACATAAAAAAGTGATAGTAGCACATTAATATTCTGTGTACATTTTGTTAAACCTTTCAATTGTCTTTTCTTTGCTGTTTTACTTCTTGTTTTATGGTTAGCAGGGATGGAGCCTCTATGGAAAATTTCTGTGTATAATCTCTAATGTGTCTACTATCTTAAAAACAATTTCTCTATGTGGAAGATAAACAGTTAAGAATTATGTCATTAACTTAGGTATCTGGCATCTTCAATGAGGCAAATGTTCCATTAGGTTTATTGTTCATTATTTATTATTTTCAGTTCGACTTATTCTATGTTTTTGATTGCACATTCTATAAATCTCAGAGCTCAGTAGAACTTAGTAAATTTTTACTGAGTAACCTGAAATCTGCAAACAAAGGTGACAATCATGGGGCAAGAACTATGAGGTCCTTTTACATCTTTGTGAAGGAATTTGCTGAAAGTATAGGATAAGAACTGTGGCAGGGACATCCTCTTAGGTTACCTCTTATGCAGCTCTGGTTAATATTTTCCATGAAAAGCATAGTAAAGGTTTTTACAAGTGTCTCAATGCTGTCTTCCTGCTTTTTTCTGCCTCAGGAATTTTTCTAAAGCCAAAAGCTTGTGAGCTCAACCTACGAGCAAATACAGCTCAGAAGTGTGTGCGTATGTGTGTGTGTGTGTGGGGGGGGTTATGGGTGTGTACAGTCCAGAGGAATGTGTGTGTGCTTGTCTGCGTGTGTTAACATTCAAGAGGGTAAATTCTCAAGCCAAAAAGGGATGAGAGTGTGGGGTGACAATTATGAGGTGCAAGGTGCATTCTCCGTGCTCCCTCAGAGAGTATCCAGCAGGATTAGGCTCCAGTGTGTCACAGTGGTAAGCAACTTAAACATGCTCCTATATATTAGTTTCCTTTCTTCCCTTTCTCACTTTCCTGCCCCCTAAATTTGGCTTCTCAAATTGCCTCCCCACAAAACTATCTGCCTCCAAGTCTTATCTCAAGGTCTGCTTTCAAGGGAACCCAAATTAATACAAGAATATAGCAATATAGTCCCCTTTAAGCAATATATTCTTATATAAAATTATATGAATATAGTAATTCATTGAAACATCATGAAGCTATAACCCATTTGACATGAAATCCTTGTAAACTTATCTGCTTCTAAGATTTCAAATATAAAGTTATTTCTCCAGTTTCAAATAAGTCCTTCCATCCAGAACTTCCTCCTAGAGAGATTTAAAGCAACTCATTTTAACAGTGCATCCCTTTCCCACCACGCACTCATGCACACACACACAACTTGTTCTTCAACTTATATTGCCCATCTTTGGAAGGTTGACAAAAGGTAGTGCTGATGTGCATGTGACTATAATGCTTACGTACGTACACAATGAGTGGTACTATAAATAAGTACAGATATTGTTGGGGAATTTGGTTAAAATGTAAAAAAAAGCAAATATGTATGCATCTCAATTAAAAATTCTGTCATAAGGATCTATCTGTTGAAGAGAAATATTCATATATGTACCCAAAACACCAAACACAAATCCATTTATTGTAGTACATTTTTAACACTGAAAAGATGGGGGAAAATCTCATAAATGTCTATCCATAGGAAAATGGTTAAAAATGTTATGTATTACATATTTTTTAAAAAAAAAAATGAGGTAGAATTGCATGTACTGAAACAGAAAGACCTCCAAGTGTTGGTGTTATGTAAAAAATAAATAAAAATAAAATCCAGTTGCCATACAAATATGGATCACATGATAGAAAACAAACACCAAATTAAATGCTTGTATACAAATAAGCACACACATGCATTGGATACTCACATAAGAATGTGAATATGTATTTTGTTTGTATGTGAGTATGTAAAAATAATAAATTTTCTTAAATTATTCACACCAAACCATGAGCCATCATTAACAATGGAGAGGATGATGATTAGAGTGAGTGATAGGGGATTTTCCATTTTTAGGCTATATAAATACATACTTTTTGAATTGTGTATAATGAGATAAACTCATTTAATTAAGAAATAAAATAGGTGCAATAACTTCCTCTTGACATTGGAAACCTTATAAGTTGTCTCACTCATAACGTATTCTGAAAAAATAAATTTGTTGATTACAAGTATAAAATTATCTTGTATTTTGGTGGATGATCTACAGAGAGGTCATTTATTCTCTTTACATTTTTGTTTGTTGAGTGGCTATAAAGTTTTTTTAATATATTGAGTCAGTTATTTGATACATGACATCTTTATACCTGGAGTGAGAAGTTCTGTGCACTTAACGTAATAATGAAACTGTCAAGTAACTTTCTAACTTATATGTTCGGTTCTTTTCTCCCAATTGCTCCAAATTAAAATAGTATTAGCAATATATTCAGAGTATATATTTTCTAATCTTCCCAAAATATAATTTTCACTGTTTTTAAAGTAACTCAATGAACTGGCACAAGAGTATGTCCATGAACAGTATTATTTACTGAAAAAAATATTACTACCAGTATTGATGTGCAGGACAGATTTATGAAAAAAAAAAACTTATAAAACGTGACTTACATTCTAAGATTTTGATTTAAAGAACTTGTGACAGATACAGAAGACAAGTGACTGATGTATTATAGTGGTGCTCTTCAATTACTAAAGTTAAGGTTGTGTCAGCATTTCCATTATAAACTCTTAATTTCAGGAATTTATAACTTGCCTGCAAAAAGTCATTCTAGGTGAAAACTTTTTTCTGACAATTTTCTACTTAAAAGTTACAAATCAGATAATTGGAGAAAGCAGGAAGACAGTGGAGAAGAGAACATACCAGTTAAATGCATTCTTATATACATGGATTGAAAGTCTGTTTCATAAATAGCAAATTCCTTGCACAGAGAAATGTCTTTCCACATTGTTTCCCTTTCCAAAAGCCTTAAAAATGTCTGCAGGATAATGATTTGTGAACAAACAGTAAATAGGAAGAATTTTTGTTTTTACCCAATGTTGGCCAAATAAAAGAAAAACTTCAAGAATGAAAAGAGATTTCTATAAGAATGTCCTTAGAGAAATGAGAACTTGAATGACTTCCCTTTACATGACTTCTCTTGAAACCTCGTTGTGTTACTGGAGAATGTTGTGTCAACATTCAGATTATAGAATTATGCAAATGATTAATGTCTCTCACTTTTTATTATTGTGGCAAAAAAGTTATGTCACTCACTTCCTTATAGTGCTACTTCCAATTCTAAAATAATAATAATAATAGCAACAATAACAGCAGTCATTAGAGCATGTCATTGTTTTAGGTACAATAAAGAATACTAACATTTTTCCAGATTTTATTTTAAATTAAGTTTTAATTGATCTAATGTTTTATTTTCCAGTGATTCTCTGTATCAAAAAGCAACATATTCTTTAAAAGCTGTAATTATTCAAGATTCTTATAGATGAAACAGACAACAGTTTATCGAGTTAGATGACTTAGACCAGAATTTTTTAACCTCAGCAATATTGACATTTTGGGTTGAATAATAATTATGGAGGGTTGTCCTATGCATTGTGGGACATTTAGCATCATCCCTGGTTTCTACACACCAGAAACCAGTAGAATCTGTCCATTTCTATCCTTGCCCCCTCACCTAGCCAGATGTGACAACCAAAAATCTCTACAGACATTGCCAATTGTCCTCTCAGGGACCAAATTGTCCTTGATGGAGAACCACTTACTTAGTCCATTCCAACATTCTCAAACTTAGTTTGAAGATGTTCTTTATAATAATCTTTCTCTCTTCTTAAATTCCTAGTTAATAGTAACTTCTACCAGGACCTGGAAATTCTGCTTTTTCCTTTGTAGATAGAAACTAAAGTTATAGGTTCCAACTAGGATTATTGAAGTTACAGTATTCTGATACAAGTTCCAGGTTTTATCTTATTGACAACATTGTTGGCATTATCTTTATTTTCCAGATCTTCTGTTTCTACTACAGAACCTGAAAAGCTGAAGATCTCAAAAACTCATTGCATGGAAAGAAAGACTGAAGAGTTTTTCTGAATTCAATGATTAATGTCTAATCATTTGGTTGAATATTTCTAGAGGGTGTGCACATTGAGGAGAATGCGAATATTTCTAGAAAGGGATGTCTCTGGGGAAAGTGGTATTTGATCTAACTATCATTGTTCTCTAATATTAAGGGAAGTTGATTGTAACTTCTATCCTTCTAGAATAGAGTTTCTCAATCTTGGCTGCATATCAGGATCACCCAAGAAACTTTAAAACTTCCAGTGCACAAGGTAATATCCAGAACAATTAACTCAAACCTCTGAAGGAGGGATCTAGGCATCTTTAGTTGTTTTTTTGTTTTTCATTAATTTTTATTTGAGTATAGTTGAGTTACAATGTTGTGTTAGTTTCTGCTGTACAGCAAAGTGAATCAGTTATACATATACATATATCTACTCTTTTTTAGGTTCTATTCCCATATAGGTCATTACAGAGTATTGAGTAGAGTTCCCTGTGCTATACAGTAGGTTCTTATCAGTTACCTATTTTATATATAGTAGTGTGTGTATGTCAATCCCAATCTCCCAATTTATACCTTCCCCAATTTAAAACTATTTAAGTGTTATAAATGTGTGGCTAATTTTGAGAACTGCTGATCTAGAAAAAAATCTTTCCTCTTCAAGCGTCTCCTTAGGGTTCTCAGCTGTTCTCTATCTTGGAAATATAAAATGTGAAGTCCAAGTAAGAAACAAGAAGACTAAATCAAAGCTTCTCAAAGAATGTTTTCCAGATCAACAACATCAATATAATAGGACAACTTGTTAGAAATGCAAATTTTGGGGTCCCCGTACTAGATCTAATATATCAGAACCTCTAGAGCCAGGCACAGTAATCTGTGTTTTAACAAGACCTTCAGGTGATTTGGATGCATGCAAAAGATTGAGAATCATTGGACTAATTGAATTGTATGTGGAAAGAGCAACAATGATTTTTAAAGACTGAAAGCAAAATAAGGAGAATTGTTACAGGAATACATAAAAGAAAATGTGATTTTACCCAACACTAAGGTCATATGTGGAACAATGATGAATAAGTCAAAAGACTAAGATCAAAATCTCTGTAGGCAGCCTGATATTTTTTTCCAGATGCTAATCTTCTCTCCTACAAAAGCGATGAAGGCAGGAGTAATCTTGTCATTTTATCTATCTCTAATAAAAAGGATTATTAATCTCCAGCCATGAAAGGACAAGAAGAGATTATGATTATTTTTCCAGATTCTAAGGAATAAAGATATTTGGAATTTCATTTCCCAAAAATGTTCTTTCATGATATAATATTTTTTTAAAACTGCATTTAGAAAATCCACCTGTACATTCCTGTTCAAAAACAAGAAGAAACTCAACCATTTAAGAGGTTTTTTTTTAAAGTAAAAATTACTAAATCAATGATTATCTTACTAATTTTGATAGGAATTAAAACTTTATTGTGATCACTAAAGCTCTGTAGCATTGTATGGCTTATTCATCATTAATTTCTAATTTATTTCTTAAAACCCTCAGAAAAAAACAAAAACAAAAACAATACCTTTAAAACAGAACCAAAATTAGTCTACTAATATCTGTTCAACAGAATATCTTTCCCAGAATTATGAGCTAACCTCATTTAGTAAAATCTTAATATGACAGTATCATTAAAGATGCCTTGGTCAAACTTATTTTCATGGAAGAAATAATATGTTCCTTTGCTTCCTACAATATCCCCTTATTTAGGGGGAAATAACTATCTTGGGAAACCAAGAGAGTAGGTTAATAAGGATATCATTGAAATGAATGTCACTTTCATAATTACTGATCAAGTAGCTAAATTCAAAGCATTCTTAATTTAACTGGGAAGACATTATTTTTTAAAATGTCCCAGACTTTAGAAAGAAAAAATTCTACCATCAACTGTAATGTCTCAAAATAGATATTTAAGAATTGTAAGAATCCTTTTATCAAAACTAATCTCTTTTAGAAATATCAAGAATTATAATTAACACTACCTTATAACTATAATTTTGACTCAAAGTAATTGTTCCTTTACAGTGTATATGTGACAATATCAAGTAAATATCTACACAATACTTATTACCTTTTACTTGTTGATCTTTTAGAAAAAGAATATTCTTCTAATTAATAATTCATATTAGCAATTTCAGAACTTGAAAACCTATCAAATGCAATATTTTATAGACCTCTGAATAAATTTCAATTACATTATATTAAAACATATGGACTACAGATAGGTTGGGTAGGGAATTTGGTCAAAAATAGAGTAATTTTATATAATTTTATATCCCAGTGTCATTATCTATGACTGAAAGAGATTATGGGGAAAATTGTGTTCATTTTGACTCTAAAAAGGAGGTTGTAGTGATCTACCATCAATAGCTTCTATTTATAGGCTAGTTACTAAACACTCTAGAATGTAGTAACTTAGCCTGTACTAGTCAATTTCTCTAATGAGCTCTTTTTCTTATATATTGATTATAAGCATATAATTCAGACTGTACTTACACAATGTACCAATAACAAATAATTGACTTAAAAAAGGCAAAGGCAAAGAATGATCTATTTATGTACACATGCTGTGATTATTAATTTTATATGCCATCTTGGCTAGGCTAAGTTTCCCCCAACTAAGGGGATACTGTAGGAAGTAAAGGAACATATTTATTTCTTCTATGAAAATAAGTATGACCAAGGTCAAACATTGGTCTAGATGTTGCTGTGAGGTTATTTTGTAGATGTGATTAACATTTACAATTAGTTGACTTTAAGTAAAGGCGATTAACCTTGATAATATGGATAGGCTTCATACAATCAGTCGAAAGCCTTAAGAGCAAAACCTGAGGTTTCCTGGAGAAGGAATTCACCTCAAGACAAATGTAGAAATCTTGCCTGAGTTCCCAGCTTGCTAGCCTGCTGCTTGTCTTATGGATTTCAGACTTGCGAGTCCCCACAATCATATGAGCCATACTTTAAAATCTCTCTCTCTCTCTGATATATAGATATAGATAACATAGATACAGATATAGATACATAGGATATAGATATAAATAGATATATCCTATTGGTTCTGTTTCTCTGGAGAACCCTGACTGATACAAATACCAATATCATTTAAAATTTTTTCTTCCCCTGAAATCAGCAGTTGTTTTGGCATCTTAGAGCTATAACCTTAATAAAATTTGCGGCATAGTATAATTTAGAATTACTTGTCTGAAAGGAATTTTAAAAATGCCATTTTATAAATGTTTGGATTTGTTTTCTTCAAAAGAATGTTTTTAGTCAATTATGTATTTTTCTAGGAGCTATATCTATTTAGTGTTATCCCTGAGGTTCATATTAAAAATATCCAAATTCATGGCAGTGTCAGTGAATGCAACCTATGTAATTTTGGATCTATTTGATGCAAAATACTAGGAATTAATGTCCATTACTTATATACTACACTTTTGAAAACTACCTAATATCAAATTTAAGGGCAAACAAGATCAAAGTAGAGCAGAATCTATTCTTATAATAAAACAAAGCAAACTTATATTCCCTTGTTTCTTGTTTTCTATGTCTAATTCAAATAGCAAAGAAATCTATCACATCAATTCATTTCTATGGAAATTCAATCACACTTTCTAAACTGGCACTTAATACAGGAACACAACTCTATATTGATTTCATGATGTACGTACTTCATCCAAATAAATGTGTCTTGTAATTCAAAGAGTCAATCAATCAAGCAAACTGGATAAATTATTGCAAGGAATGTGGAGGAATCAATGCATAGAAAGCTCCTATGTTTGAAATGTTAACCAATCATACAGCAGCTCATTGAATTATATTTTGGGTTGTAGAATGGCCTTTTTTCTAGGGTTTATATCTGAATATTGGACTATTATTCTTTTGAAATCACAGGAAATTGGGATTGCTCTCTCCAACAAAAATTTGCACATAAAAGTAGTTGAAAGGAAAGAGACATTTTAAAGAGATTGCTCCTACACACACACACACACACACACACACACACACACACACACTCATTTCATTCCAAAGAAAATTGACACATTGCAGTCTTGGCTTCAACCAAAGAAATCACATGTTTTAAGCTGTTCTTAGCATTTTCACAGCATACATATTCTTGATAAATCAGCTTATAGAAATTTAGTAAGATAGGTTAAACTGCCTATCTTACTAGATAATTAGTAAAACTTAAATATTTTTAAGAAACTAAAGAAAAATAAGGGATGTAGAACATGGAAGATATTTTGAGAACAAAAAATAGTGTATTTGAAACCTCAAGTAAGGAACAGTAGTAGCAGTATTCCACCACCACCTCCACCAGCACTGCCACCTATATTTTGTATTAGATACGCATACAGTAAGATCATAGGGCTATGACTGACAAGCACTGCCAAGAGCCAGGAGGAAAAATGTGACATATACATTATGAATAATACAACTAATTTGGTTTTGCAATTTTAAATTGTCAAAAATTGCTACATAAAATGATTTCCATAATTTTTCTGTTGGAGGTAACAAAAGCGATATATTTACCAAAGATTTGACTAGAACTAGACATATGGAATTGCTTACTATCTGTTACAATATTCTAACCTCTTTTCATAAGGTTTTTAAAAAATATTTATTTACTTATTTATTTATTTATTCATTGGCTATGTCAGGTCTTTGTTGCAGTGCACGGGATCTTTCACTGTGGCACGTGAGCTACTCTCTAACTGTGGTGTGCAGGCTCCAGAGCACGTGGGCTCTCTAGTTGCGGCACGTAGGCTTAGTTGCCCCATGGCATGCGGGGTCTTAGTTCCCCGACAAGGGACCGAACCTGCTTCCCCTGCATTGCAAGATGGATTCTTAACCACTGGACCACCAGGGAAGTCCCTCCTTTCATAAGTTTTGATCACTTGTCTTCTTCTTTCCATTTGTTAGAAACATTACAATAGTCTGGAAAATAAGGTATACGTTGAACTGCTAGTCCTGAAAAATCAGTCATTGTTGTCTTAATACATCGAGTTCACTTGCAAAAGCACTGAAGTCTCTTGAACAATACTAATAACACGCTTGTTTTACTCTGCAGGAGCTTGATTATTTTCCCCATCAAAAAAATGTTTTGGATCATATAATATGAGAAAATCATATATATAACCAGTTTTTCAAAAAGAAGTCTTTTCAATATTTAACTTGAGTTGTTTAGTCATTTTAATTTAGGGGAATTATATTATTTTAGTTGTCTTCAACTAAGTAAAGTATCACAGAAACAATACCACTGAGATACCACCATATGCCACCAGTATTATTGCCTTTGGAAATTCAATATTGGTGAGTGCAAGCAATACAATATGCCTTAAACTCAGTTCTTCCTGGTTGCACCAATAATTTTTAATTTTAAAAGATACATGATTAAGGATTAGAAAATGAAAAGAAAGCAATAAATGAGTAATTGAGAAGTCAAGATTAAACAGTAGGAAACCTGTATTCTAGCAATAACTGCTACTAAGTAAATGATCCATAATATTATCCTTGTAAAACTAGAGAGTTTGTATTTTCTATGAATTTCTATTACCATATTCTAGTAAGAAAATTTGGCTAAGGACTTACTTATGATAATAGTTAAGAATCACAATGTCTTACCAAATACAAACCAAATATAGCACCAACTAGCTATCTCTGTTTCTCAATCTCTCTCTCTCTCTTTCTCTCATACACACACTGACACACACACACACAGACACATATATGCACACACATTTACCTGAAAGTTTTCAGGAAAACTGATGCCATCCATCTGAAGAGGACTTGTCTAGAGATTGTATTCCTCTCTATTGTCTACATTATGAGCTTAATCTATGAATTTAGAAGTTGAATTTTATCTACTTCCTTCCCGGATTCTTTCCTTTTTTCTTTTCTTTTTTGGAGATAATTTAAGCTTAAATATTGGCTATCTTAAAGACTAATATACCAGCAATTAAAACCTAAGATACAATGTAGTTTTCACCATAACATTTTGATTAAAATGTTAAAGGTAGTTAATATTTTAATGTGTTTGGATATTATTCTGAATAACAATTATATTAAGAGTAACATATTAAATGGTTAATGAGATTTTACCAATATTATTTTTGGGGTAGTAAATGATTGTCAAAATATATTCAATGTGATAACAGTGTTTGAATATTTTAGAAGAAATTATTTAGAATTTAGTTTTCAGTTAAATAATATATAAATAAAATTATTATATTATTCATCAGAAAAAAAGTGAACCAATAATGAAAAGGAAAATTTTACTATATAATCCTCTATACAAATAACACCTTTGATTATAATTCATGTTGATAAGTTACATAAATTACTAAAATTGAAATACTAGTTAATGTGTTCATTTCAATCTAAGTGTACTACTATCTTATTTTAAATATTATAATTGTCTTGGGAAACTTCATTTTATCTAAATATATGACATGATGTTTCCAACAATAAATACAGATTATGAAACAAAATATATTTGGGGATACAACACTAAGGTTGAATTACTTTTTTAATAGAAAACGTCAAAAGATGGATCGTAATTTCTTATGACACACTATTATATTTAAAATA
Organism: Balaenoptera musculus; assembly: GCF_009873245.2. Lineage (NCBI taxonomy): Eukaryota > Metazoa > Chordata > Mammalia > Artiodactyla > Balaenopteridae > Balaenoptera > Balaenoptera musculus. Next base: position 75,495,188 of record NC_045806.1, on the reverse strand, counting down.
GATAACCAGGGAATTCCATGGCAGTCCAGTGGTTAGGACTCCGTGCTTTCACTGCTGAGGGCCTGGGTTCAATACTTCATTGGTGAACTAAGATCCTGTAAGCCGTGCAGCACAGCCACAAAAAAAAAAAAAAAAAAAAAAAGATAACCAACAAGGACTTACTGTATAGCAAGGGAACTCTGCTCAATATTCTGTAATAACCTAAATGGGAAAAGAATTTGAAAAAGAATAGATACATGTATATATATAACTGAATCACTTTGCTGTTCACCTGAAACTAACACAACATTCTTAATAAACTATACTCCAATATAAAATAAAAATTTAAAAATAAAATATAAAACTTCAAAAGAATGGATCCTAGCTTTTTATGACCATCAAAATAAAGATACAAAACAGGAAACATACCTGTTCAAGATTATTTATGAATATCATACTTTATTTAGTTTTTTTTTGGGGGGGGTGACAGGCTGGTAAACATAAGCTAATATATTTTTTTGGAAAAATCATAACCCAATTGGCATAATGCTGGATTGGCTTTGTGTTTTACCTTTGTCATTTTTGTTTTACACTTTTTTTTAGAATGGAATTTAAAAACAAGATTGATTGAATAAGGTGACTTTATATATGGCAAGTTACGGCTCTCTGTGTTGAACATCAGTATTGTTTGAGTATATCCTTCTTCTGAAGGAAAATCTCACTGTTTCTTTAACAAAAAGTTTTATATATCTACTAAAGTTTGTGTTTCTAATAGATCTAGATTTTTTTGCTTGCATCTCAGGAGAGGTCAAGTGCTTAAGAATAAATTAAAATTCTATTTATTTAAAATATGGGTTTCATGGATGCTAACCAGGCCCATATTCATCAACTTCAAAGAATCCTCCTTTCACTGTTGGTGACTAAAGGGAGTTCAAATCACTGTAATTGGAATTAATTTAAACAAAGTAGCAAAATTGCACATATATTCTTCAGCAGAAACTCAAAATTTAGCAAATAAGAGAAAATAATGTTAACCTGAAAAAAATTGATATGTCGCATCAACAGACTCAAAAGTAGAGTAATAAGAATAAATTTTGATGGAAGAAACTGCAATATTCAAGAAAAGAGCCAAATACTCATTTACTACCCCCACTTAGAGAATTTCGAAGACCCTGAGTTTGGGTGTTCTTATTGAGAATAAATTCTACATATTTATTTCCAGAAAGAAAAAGAAGTTTTCTCTTAAACTATTAAAAAAAATTCTAAAAACATAAGACATTGAGTCCACAAATACAGGAGAAAAAGATAATGATTTTGGGGGCAAATTAGTTTTAATTAGAGAATAGAATAGAAAACTGGTAGATAATATCTCTATTAGAGAACTTCACATTAAAAATGTCTTCTTTTTTTCCCTGACATCAACTCATCTACTCAGTACAGGAGGAAGTAGATATAATATTGAAATACTTCTTCATAGTTGATAAGTAACAAAGCAAGAGTTGTTAGTACTCTTATTTCTAACTTTGCATATCACTGCTAGACAAAACATCTTGAAAAGAAGAGAATATTGTATATGATGGATTATTTCAGGATATAACCCATGCCTTACAGATCTGCATCCTATTTAACACAGAGGCAACCATTGTGAATATTCTTCCAATTTTTATTCTCCTACTATGGATATAAGAGTTTGGGGTAAAAGAAATATTTCATTTTATCTCTTATTATAAGAATAATGGTAGTGTAAACCCAATGACAGTTAACAAATGACATTGTACCTTGGTGTTGGAGAAGCAATAAAGATCACACTATGGAATGATGGGGGAACAAGTAGCCACTACTTAGCTTCAACAAACTATAGCTATGGAACATTCTTAAGAAAAAAAATTCCTATTTTATGCAGAACATCCAAAAAAAAAAACAAAAACGGTTGCCTACTTATTTAAAATTAAAAAAAAATCAATTATAAACAAGTTAAATAAAACCCATCTACCTGCTGGTATTGTCAACTTCTGAATAGGTAAGGAAACATCATAAAATCACAGATTAATATAAAGAGGAATGAAGCAGTAAACTAGTTTGAGTGTATAATTGTTCCAATGAACTGGTGCTTGACTCAAGATCTGATTTAATAATATATTTATGGTATGTTTATCTCATATTGTAGTATCTCTAAAATTACTTTAAAATGACAAATACCAAGTTGAGAACAAATTTTATTAGAAGATACTAAAAAAGATTGAAGAAGGGGAAATAGATTTAAAAAATAAGTGAGAGATTTTGCTTCCTGATTGAATAAAATGATTGAAAATTACTTGACATAATTTAACAGTTAAAACAATTTTACTTATCTAATAAGCAAAAAGTAGTTGGGAAACCATTTTTAAAAATACTGATTTCATTTCCATAAAGAATATCATGTATCTAAAAATACATTTAGAAGTGCAAGAATTCTGAGGAGGGCTTTATGATGGTTTTTGGAGAGACATTTAAACAAGACCCAAACAGGGTTTGAAAGGCTTAATATTGTAATGATGTTAATGTTATATATATATATATATATATATGTACATATATATATGAATTCTAAATAAAAAATTAAACCTTTTTGGTGGAATTTGATTAGTTGATTTAAATTAAAATTTTTTATGTGAATACAAAACTTCAATTGTAGAAAATGCAGTCTGAAGAAGAAAGAAGGAAGAAGAACTAATTCAATAATGTACCAAAGCTTATGATAAAATTAAGGCATTGAGGTGTATATGATATAGAAAAACATAAGTGACTAGAAAAGAATAGGGAGTACAGAAAGAGGCTAATCCATATATACACATGAATTATGACAGTGGTTGACACTACAAAGCATTAAGGAAAGATTTCTTTCTAGGAAAAAAATGCAAGAAAAGAGATTACATTAGTAGGAATGATAGAGTAGGGAACTCCTAAAATCCTTTCTTCATTAAAAACAATAAAAAACACTGGCAAAAGTAGTCAAATCAACTTTTTTGGGACTCTTAGAATTACCCAAATTTGAAGCAACCTGGGGAGTGTTTATTCAAGATAAATAGCTGAATATTGGTAACAAATTGCCCTATTTCCATCTCTCTTTCCTTGACTCTATCATAGCCTTATATACCAACAGCCCTACAAGTATGGTGAAAACTAACAGCCTAGCAGCCACTAGAGTGGAAAGATTTGGATTGGAGATCTGCAGAAAGCCCTATTTTCAGAAATTTTTATTACCTGACATGTCTGGAAGTTCTCTGGAAAATTCTACTTGCAGGGCTTGATTTTATTAGACCTGACTTGGAATTTGCCTTATGTCAGGAGCCTTTTCCATGGGAGCATTTGTGGAAAATAATCAAGGGTAATTGTTTAATATCACAGCTCTCTGAGATTGTAATGACAGCTGATGCAAATAAGAAGCTGATCAAAAACTTAAAGGAAATCCAGGAATTAGATGACTATAAGGAACTTTAAAAATCTATGATTTATTCTTAGGATCCTAGAGGGCTATACACATTTGTAAGGCTGTGTGCCTGCCCAGGTATGATTTGAGATGGCCTTAAGCTCTTACTTGTGGATAAACTTTAGACTCTCCTCAAGCAAGACATAAAGGCTAAGGCAGAGTTGTAGACTGTCTGTATAAACACTGAAGGCATGTCCCAACATGCATATGTAGCCCCTTGGAAAAGGCTGGGAAGCTTATTAGGTCTACACTGATAAGGAAATCTTTATGCAGTTATTACCTGACCAGTATAACTAATTGAGCAGAGACGTCAGTGGCCAACATGATAAAGAATACAGACTTTATAAAATTAGTTATTAGGACTATCATCAAACAAACAAGTAGCAAAAGTAAACAGCAAAAACAAGAAATCCTAGGGAAAGAAAGATATTCTGATTTCCAGAGTAGTCCCATTACACTATTTAATGTGTTCAGTTTTCAACAAAATATGTAACATGTTAAGAAAAAGAAAGTATGGCCATTACACAGAAAACAAAAACCAGTGATTAGAAACTGGCTGTGAGGAAGCCCAGATGTTGGACTAATAAGAAAAAAGTTTATAATCAAATGTTTTAAACATATTCAAAGAAATAAATGAAACTATATCTAAAGAACTAAAAGAAAGCATGAGACTATTTCACCAAATAGAGAACAATAATATAACATAGACTTTTAAAAAAGAAACATAAACTCAAGATGGAAACTACAATATCTGAAATTTAAAAAAATAACTAAAGGAGTCAAAGAGCCGATGTGAACTAACTTAAGAATAATCAGAGAACTTGAAGAGAGGTCAATGAGATTGTCCACTCTGAGGAAGAGAAAGAAAAAAATAATACATAAAAATAGAGACTCAAAAATACATATACAGATAAAGAGGCAAAATAAGTAATTTAAGAAAAAAATGGCCTCAAAATTACCAAATTTGCTGAAAACAATTTACACATAGAAGTAGCTCAGTAATTTCCAAGCAGGATACAGTCAGAAATATCCAAACCTAGACACATCATAGTCAGTCTCTCAAAAATTAGATTACTGGGTTTCCCTGGTGGCACAGTGGTTGAGAATCTGCCTGCCAATGCAGGGGACACGGGTTCGAGCCCTGGTCTTGGAAGATCCCACATGCCGTGGAGCAACTGGGCCCATGAACCACAATTACTGAGCCTGTGTGTCTGGAGCCTGTGCTCCGCAACAAGAGAGGCCACGATAGTGAGAGGCCCACACACCGCGATGAAGAGTGGCCCCCACTTGCCACAACTAGAGAAAGCCCTCGCACAGAAACGAAGACCCAACACAGCCATAAATAAATAAATAAATAAATAAAAATTAGATTCCTTAAAGCAGCAATAAAGAAGTGACTCATCACATAGAAGGGATCCTCAATAAAACTGACAGCTTATTGCTCATTAGAAACCATAGAAGTGAGAGGCAGTGGGATGACATATTCTAAGTGCTGAATGAAAAGAAGATAAGCAAGCATTCTATATCCAGCAAAACTATCGATCAAAAATTAAGGTGAAATTAAGATATTCTCAGACAAACAAAAACTGAGAACATTTATTGCTAGCAGATTGACATAAAAGAAGCACTAAAGGAAGTCCTTCCAGTTGAAATGAAAAAAATCACTAAAGAACAACTCAAATCCACATGAAGAAATAAAAAATAAAGATAACTACATAGATAAATGTAAAAGTCACAATAAACATACTTTTTATCAACATTTTTACCTCTTTTCTGACTTAAAAGAACTATATAAACAATAACTATAAATGGGCACACTATCAGCAAGTATATAAATTATACTAAAATAGCAACACAAACTAGGGGGAAGGAACAAATATATATGAATTATTTCTATATAATATTGAAATTAAGTTAATATAATGCAAAATAGATTGTTATAATATGAGGTATTAAATTGAATTCCCATAGAAACCACTAAGAAAATAACTTCAAAATTATTGTAAAATAAATAATTAAAGGGGAATTGTATTGGTAAACTATAAAACATCTGTTTATATCTATTTAGCACAAAATGTTAGCAATGGATGAATGAACAAAAAAGCATAAGACATAGAAATTGATTAGCAAAATGGCATATATAAATTGTGCATTGTCAGTAATTACACTAAATATAAGTGGTTGAAACAATCCAATCAGAAGTCAGAAACTGGCTGAACGGATTTTTTAAAATATAAATCAAATCTATGCAGTGTACAAGAGACAAACTTTAGAGATAATGACATAAATGGTTTGAAAATAACAAGATGGAAAATGATATACCATACATGGTAATCAAAAGTATGCTTAAGCATCTATACTAATATGAGGTAAATTTATGTCAGAGACAATTAAGGATATTTTATAAGAGTTAAAAAGTCAATTCATTAAGAAGGTATAACATTTATAAACATATATGCCCTAACAACAGAACATCAAATCATGATGTAAGAACTGAGATGAGAAATAAACAGGTAAACAATAATAGTGAGATTTAAAAAGCCTACTTTCAATGATGATTACAAAAGCTAGAAGAAGATTATCAAGGAAAGACTTGGACAACAGTATAAACTAAGTATACCTAACAGATATCTAAACAATACTCCACCAAAAGCAACAGAGTATATGTTCTTCAAAAGTGCACATGAAACCTATTCCAATTTAGACCATATTTCAGACCATAAAACAATTCTCAACAAATTTAAAAAGATTAGAATTATACAAAATATATTCTTTGACCACATGGAATGATATTAGAAATCAAGGACACAAAAAATATTTGGGAATTTACAAATAAATAGAAATTAAGTAGACACTCCTAAGTAACAAAAGTCCCACAGAAGAAATCACTTGAGTTGAATGAAAATAAAATCAGAACGTTACAAAACATATGCAAAGCAGGTAAAACAATGATTAGAGGGAAATTTATAGCTGCACAAGCATAAATTTAAAAAGAATGATAATCTCAAATCAATAACCTAACTTATTCTCTTAAGAAACTATTAAAAGAAGAGCAAATTAAACACAAGCAAAGAGAAGGAAGGAAATAATAAGATTAGAGTGGAAATAAGTAAAATAGAGAATAGAAAAACAGAAAAAACTCAACAAAACCAAAAGGTGATTCTTTGAAAAGATCCATACAATTGAGAAACCTTTAAATAAACTGAACAGGAAAAAAAAGGGAGAAATCAAACTACTTCAAATCAGGGATTAAAGAAGGGAAACTATTGCCAATATTGCAGAAATAAAAAGAAATATACATGTGATAATTTATTTTATACGTTAACCTGACTGGGCAACAGTGCCCAGCTACCTGATTAAATATTATTCTGGATGTTTCTAGGAAGGTGGTTTTTAGATGAGATTAACATTCAAATTGATGGATTTTGAGTAAAGCACATTATCTTCCATAATGTGGGTGAGCCTCATGCAATCAATTGAAGGTCTTAATAACACAAAAACTGACCTTCCCTGAGCAAGAAGGAATTCTGCCAGTAAACTGCCTTTTGTTTCAAATTGCAACTCTTCTTGGTTCTCCAGGCTGACGGGCTTCCTTGCAGATTTTGAATGTGCACCTCCATATTCCTTTAGGAAAATCTCTCTCTCTCTTTCTCTCTCTCTCTTATATATGTGTAAATAGTGTAACATTATAATGGAGGTTCTTTATTGTAATACTGTACTGGAGGGTCTAGCCAGAGCAATTAGAAATCAAAGACATCCAGATCATAAAGGAAGAATTTAAACTATCTCTACATGCAGATGACATGATCTTGTATATATAAAATCCTATGGGGTCCATGCAAAAAAAAAATTAAAAAATAGAGCTAATAAATTAGTTCAGCATGTTTACAAGATATGAAATCAACATTCAAAATTACTTTTATTTCTAAACATTAGCAATGATCAATCTGAAAATAAAAATTATGAAACAATTTCATATATAATAATATCAAAAATAAATAAAATATTTAGGAAGACTTTTTTAAAAAACAAGAAGTGCAAAACTATACTTTGTAAATGACAAAACAATGTTGAAATAAAAGAATACCTAAATAATTGGAAACACATCCCAACTTTATGGCTCAGAAGACTTAATATTGTTAAGATGGAAATTTTACCCAAACAGACCTATGCATACAACACAATCCCTATCAGAATCTCAGATGTCTTCCTTATGAAAATTGTGAAGTTGATTCCAAAATTCATAAGGAGTTGCAAGGAACCCAGAAGGGCCAAAAAATATCTTTAAAAAGAAAAGCAAAACAAAACTACAAAAAATTCCATTTCCTGACTTTAAATCTTATTACAAAACAGTGGTAATCAATACAATGTAATAATGGTACAGATTAATGGAAACAGAATTAAGAGTCCAAAAATAAACCCATATATCTATGGTCAACTACACAATGGTAAAAAATAGTCTTTTTAAAAAATGGTGCAGGGAAAACTGTACAGATAAATGCAAAAGAATGACTTGGACACTTCTCTAAAAACATATACAAAATTAACTCTAAGTGGATCAATGACCTACGTATAACAGAGTTAAAGCTATAAAACTTTTAGAAGAAAACATAGGGGTAAATCTTCATACTTTGGATTTGGCAATGATTTCTTAGATATGACACCAAAAGCAACATCAACAACAACAAAATTTACATAAATTTTAACTTATCACAATAAAAAATTTTGGGTTTCAAGGATTCCATTAAAAAGTAAAAGAACCATGCAAACAATAAGATAATTTTTTTTCAACTCATATATCTGATAGGGGACTTATATCCAGGGTATATGAAGAACTCTTACTGCTCTAAAATAAAAAGACAAATAAACCAACTAAAAAATGGGCAAAGGATATGACTAGACAGTTCTCCAAAGAAAATATGCAAATAGGCCAATAAACCCAAGAAAAGTTACTTAACATCACTATCCACAAGGGAAATGCAAATCCAAACCACAATGAGATACCACCCCATACCCAGTGAGATGGGCATAATCAAAAAGACATATAATAAGTATTGGCTTACAGAGAAATGGGAACCTTCAAACATTGCTGATGTGATTATAAAATGATGAAACTGCTTTGGAAAACAGTCTGGTGGTTCCTCAAAAACTTAAACATAGAGTTACCACATGCTCCAGAAACTCTACTTCTAGTGGTATACCCAAGAGAGTTGAAGATATGTGACCACGCAAAAACTTGTACATGAATCTTCATAGCACCATTATTCATAATAGCCTAAAGTGGAAACAATCCAAATGTCTATCGACTGATGAGTGGATAACAAATATGTGTTATATCCATATAGTGGAATTTTTCATTGAGATTCAATTTTTATGAAATGTTCAGACCAAGCAATTTCACGGAGGAAGAAATAACCTTAGTGGTTGCCAAGGGCTAGGGATAGGGGGAACTGTGAATGATTGCTAAGAAGTATAGGATATCTTTTGGGGGTGATTAAAATATTATAGTAAGACATATATTGCTGGTTGCACAATGTTGTGATATACTAACAATCACTAAATTGTCAACTTTAAAATGGTGAATTTATGGCATATGATTTGTATCTTAATAATAAACAAATAAAAAGCCCCAAAAACTGTGTATACAGAAAAGTCTGTCTAAAGAAAATTAATGTTAACAAAATCTTCTGGGAAAGAAATGTTCATGGACATTAAGAGCAGGATCTGAGGTTTAGTCAAAATGGAACAACTGGGACTGAATCATTTAACTTGAGCCTGCTATGTGCCCAGTACTATACTAGCTACTGGGGCTTAGAAAAGTATATACCCAGTTTCTCTCCTCAAGAGGTTTACAGACTAGCTATAACTTAGCATCAGAAAATGGTTCCTCAACCTTACCACTATTAAAATTTTGTGCCTGATAGTTATCTTTTTTGGGGAAAACCACTGTTGATTGCAGAAAGCAACAGTAGAATCATTGGCCTTTACCCACTAAATGCCAAAAGCAACCCCCTCCACTAGTTGTGACAACCAAAAATGTCTCCAGACATTGTCAAATGTCCCCTGGATAGAAAATTCTACCCCCTTTGAGAACCACTGACCTCTAGGTTGCATAATATCTTTCTTTAGTCTAGAGCTGATTTTTTTTCCAGTCATATCATACAATTCTACAGTATTATCACATATCCTGGTCTTTATTTTATTATGGCATGACATTTTCTGTTTGGTAGTGGTTACCCCTGAACAAGAAGGTAGAAAAGTAAAATGAGAGAAAATTATTTGCCCTTCACAGAAACATGCAATTCCCAATTTCTTAGTTCAGATGCCTGTGAAGTGGTAATTTTCTTTAAAATTGCCTCCTTATCTTCTCTTTCCTTCCTTTTTGACAAGCTTTTCTCTCTTGTATGTTATTTTCTTTTTGCCATTGATTAATATATACAGTCTACATGGAAAAGTGAAAGTCATGCCAAGCACTTTTTTAGCTCATAAAATATGCCTCTTAAGAGTGATAACAGCAAGATGGTGGACAAAGAAGTTCCAAGACATTTTTCCCCCATGGAAACATTAAATAAATAAATATAGACTGACTTGAATAATTGTATAGGAGCTCTTAAAACCAGTCAAAGATCTATAAGAATCAAGTAAATGCCCAATCAAGAAAGAATCAAATGTTAGGAAACTTTCTCTGTGTCATTTTACTCACTGTTACCCCACTCCCATCTCACCCAGCATAGCATGATGTGTGCAGGGGAAAATAGGCCAACTTCTGGTTCCCTTGGTCAGGCAGAAGGAGCAGAGTAGAATTTGTTTTGAAACATTTTGGCCCATCTGTACGCTGCCTGAGGAATTGTTTTCTGTCTCATTTTCCTTGGAGTTCAAATGAGAGACAGTGGCATACAATATATCTCAGATTGGCAGACCCATGAAAGGCAGTGGCAGATGTCACAGCATATGAAAACTGCAGGAAGACTGAAAATCCACAAATGCTTGTAGGCAAGATATTATGGGCAGAGAAATAGAATATCCAAGTCTCCACAGAGAGGTTTTGGTGAGACTTTCTGGAAAATTAAGACATTTAGAAGCAGCCATGGAGGAATCAGCCCTAGCCGCCCCTTCTTAAGATGGGAATCTGCCAATGCTGGCAGGGGCTGAATGCTAAAGCATTGGGTTAAGAGAGTGGATCTGGTAAGAGGACAACTGTTGGCTGCATGGATATAACAGAAGGGATGGGAATGAGGGGCTCCGCAGCTGGAATGCCCCTAGAGAACCTGTGGTCTGCCTAGAAAATGAGGTGCTATTCTTGAGTGGTGTGCAAGAGGTGGGGCTGCCACCGCTCCCACACACCAGCCCCTGCCTCAGCAGGCACTGGGAGGGACTCCTACCAGAGTAAGCGCACCTAGTCTGTTGCAACTGCCTGCTTGTCTCTGCCACCACAGGGACTTCACTCACACCCCAGTTGTGGCCACCATGCTCCTCCCTGGCCTGATTGAGTAAGTGTGCCCCAATCAGCCACTGCTTTCACTCCCTCTCACCTGGGTGAGCAGACACCTGAGGGTGGCACACATGCAGAGGTGGGGTCAAAGCCAACACTGAGCCCCAGGGACGGTGTAACTAAGGAAGAGGAACGGAAATGTCTCCATGCAGCTGCACAAGACATGGATTAAATCCCTGCAATTGGCTTGGTAAACCCTGTGTCTGTGGAATATCTGAATGGATGATGAGTGCTCCCATAACTAAGACAGGTCTAGCTTTAGTGGCAGTGGACTTTGGGGGCAAGTACACACAGGAGTTGGGCCAGGTCAGAGTCTGAGCTGGCCCCATAGTGCCCACAGCAGGTCCAGAGACCTACCTAGAGGTATTGGAAGGCCTCCTGGAGAGGCAGGGGTTGGCTGTGGGTCACTGTGGGGGCAAGGACACTGACAGCAGAGACCCCAGGAAAATATTCTTATTACTATTATTTTTTATTTCTTTGTTTCATTTTGTTCAGTTGTTGTTGTTTTTATTATTTATTTCTTTTTAATTTTTTTTTAATTTTTCTATTTTTACTTTACTTTTTTGTTGTTTTGTGTTTTTTTCTTGTTTTTGTTCTTTAGGTTTTTTTTTGTTTTTAGTTTTTTGTTTTTTGTTTTTGTCTGTTTCTTTGTTTCTGTTTGGTTGGGTTTGTTTTTATCATTTGTCTTGTGTTTGTTTTATCTGTTTTCTTTCTTCTTTTTTTTGTATTGTTGTTGTTGCTGTTTGTTTTTGTTTTTTGCTATTTGCCTTGGGTTTTGTTTGTTTTCTTTTCCTTTTTTTTTCTTTCTTTTTCCCTGGCCAGGGGTGTGGCCTGGGCCTCTGAGGTGGGAGAACCGAGTCCAGGATGCTGGACCACCAGAGAATTCCTGGGTTCAGGGAGTATTAATTGGCTTGTGCTCTCTTGGAGGTATCCATCTCAACACTAAGACCTGTCTCCACCCAACTGCCTGTAGGCTCCAGTGCTGGACACCTCACACCAAACAACCAGCAAGACAGGAACACAGCTCCACCCATCAGCAGACAGCTGCTTAAAGTCATACTAAGCTCACAGGCACCCCAAAACACACCATTTGATGCAGCCCTGCCCATCAGAGGGAGAAAATTCAGCTCCACCCACCAAAGGGCAGGCACCAGTCCCTCCCACTAGGAAACCTACACAAGTTCCTGGACCAACCTCATCCACCAGGGGGCAGACAACAGAAGCAAGAGAAACTACAACCTTGCAGCCTGTGGAAAGGAGACCACAAATACAGTAAGTCAGATGCAGCCATGTATACAAAGGAAATAAGGACAGAAAAGAAAATTGTATATGCACACGCCTAGACAGGATACATGCCAAGAAAAGAACTGCAAGGACAAGCCTTCACCCAAAGCTTATCCCGAGACTAATAATTTAGTGATGAACTTCCACACCAGTCTACAAAGATGTGGCAAGGTAGCTGTTTTTTCAAATACCCAATTTCAAACAAAGGATCACAAGACATACAAAGAAATAGGGAAACATGACCCATTCAAAGGAACAAAATAAATCTACAGAAACCATGCCTAAAAAAGACATACATCAGAATTACAAAACAAAGAATTTAAACAACTATCTTAATATGCCCAAAGAGCTAAGGGAAAACATAGAAAAAGAACTAAAGAAAATCAGAAAAACAATATGTGAAGAATATCTACAAAGAGAAAGTATAAAAAGAAACCAGGTAGAAATTCTGGAGCTGAAAAATGCAATAACTCAGTCGAAAAATTCACTAGAGGGTTTCAACAGCAGACTCAGGCAAAAGAAGGAATTAGGAAACTCAAACACAGGTCTTTGAAATTATTAAGTCTGAGAAGCAAGAAGAAAAAATGAATGAAGAAAGGAGAACAAAGCCTAAGGGACATAGGGGACATCATAAACTGGACCAAGATACACATTATAAGAATCTGGCAGGAGAAGAGGAGAAGAAAATGGCAAAAAAGATCATTTGAGGAACTAATGGTTGAAAAATTCCAAAATTGAGAGAAAGTCATGTATATATAAGTACAAGAAGCTCACCCAGTTCAAAGTAAGAAAAAAAATCAAGGAAACCCTCACTGAGGTACATGTTAATTAAAGCAGTGAAAGTCAAAATCTTGAAGGAGCAAGGGAAAAGCAATCCATCACATATAAGGTATCCCTAATAAGACTATCAATAACCTTCTCAGCAGAAACCTTGCAGGACAGAAGGCAATGACATGATGTATTCAAAGTGCTGAAAGAAAAAAATATCTGTTAACCGAACATTCTATACATGGCAAAACTATCTTTCAAAACTGAGAGATAAATTACGAAATTCTCACACAAACAGAAGCTGAGGGAGTTTATTACCACTAGACCTTCCTTACAGGAGATGCTAAAGAGAACACTTCAAGTTGAAATAAAGCTGAAATAAAGAATGCTAGACTTAAACTCTTCAAGCTAGACTTGAAGTAAAAATATAAACTTCTCTAGTAAAGTCAAACACATGGACAAATGTTAAAAAAAATCATTATTATAATTCTTTTTCTTGTAACTCTACTTTTATTTACAAATTTACAAATGCATTAATTATAAATCTATTTTAATATTTACACAATATACAAATATATAATATGTGACATCAGTAGCCTAAACTGGGGGGGGGGCAAGCTATAAAGGAATACAGATTTTGTACATCACCAAAGTTATGTTGGTATCAATTTAAGATAGATTGTCATAATTTTAAGATGTTATATGTAGCCTCTATGGCAATCAAAAAGACAATATGAAATATACACAAAATGAAATAAGAAGGGAATCAAAACTTGTCATGAAAAATATCAACAGAACACAGAAATGAAGGACAAAATATCTATAGGACATAAAGAAAACAAAGTGTCAAAATTACGTACTTCCTAACAGTATTTACTTTAAATGTAAATAGTCTATATTTTAATATCAAAATACAGACTGGATTTAAAAAAGATTGAACTATAGGCTATCTATAAGAGACTCACTTTAGATCTATGGACATGCATAGGTTGAAAGTAAAAAGATGGCAAAAGTTATTCCATGCAAATAGTAATGAAAAGAGAATAGGGTGGATACACTAATATAGACTTTATGTAAAAAATAAAATAAAAAGCTATTCAAGAGATAAAGACATTATATAATGATAAAAGAGCCAAATCACAAGTAAGATATAACAATTATACACATATGTCATATATCAGAGCTCAAAAAGACATTAAACAATTCTGACAGAACTAAAGGGGGAAATACACAGTTCTACAATAATAGTAGACTTCAATACTTCAGTTTCAATAATGGATAGAAAAACATACAGTAGATCAATATAGAAAAGGAGTACTTGAAAAACACTATAGACCAATTGAACCTAACATTTATATACAGAATACTCCATTCAGTAATAGCAAAATATACATTTTTCTAAAGTGTACATTCATCATTCTCAAGTACAGACAATCTATTAGACTACAAAACAAGTCTTAATAAATTTAAAAATAATAAATTCCTACAAAGTATCTTTGATAATTACAAATGAATAAACTATAAATCAACAGCAAAAGGAAAACTAGGAATTCATAAACATGTGGAAATTAAAGTGAAATTTTAAAATATCTTGAGACAAATATATGGAAACACCACATATCAAAATGTATGACACTCAGTGAAATCAGTGCTGAGAGGAAACTTTGTAGCTGTGAGTACTTGTATTACAAAAGAAGAAAGGTCTCAAGTAAACAACTTGACTTTACACTTTAAGCAACTGAAGAAGAACAAATTAAACCCAAAGCTAACAGAAGGAAGAAAATAGTGAGTATTAGAGGAGAAATAAATAAAATATATAATAGAAGCACAATAGAGAAAATAAATGAAATCAACAGTTGATTCTTCATAAAGATCAACATACTTGACAAAACTTTAGCTAGATTGACTAAGGAAAAGGAGAGAAGACACAAATAACTAAAATCAGAAATGAAAGAGGCAAACTTACTACCAATTTCACAGAAGTAAAAATATGTAAGAAAGTACTAAGATTTAGATTGTATATTCTAAATTGTATAATCTAAAGGAAATGGACAAATTCCTAGAAACACAGACTCTACTAAGACTTAATCACAAAGTAATAGAAAATCTGTACAGATCTATAACAAGTAAGGAGATTGAATCAGTAATCAAAACCTGATTTTTTAAAAAATGAACAAGAAAAATTCCAAGATCTGATAGCTTCACTGGCAGATTCTACTAAACATTTAAAGAATTAACATCAATCTTCCTCAAATTTTTCTCAAAAATTGAAAAAGAGCAAACACTTCTAAAGTCATTCGATGAGGCCTTTATTTACCCCTATACCAAAGCCAACAAAGACACTACACAAAAATAAAGCCATGTACCAATATCCCTGATAAATATTGACATAAAAATGTTCAACAAAATGCCAGAAAAACACAAAATTCAATAGCACATTAAAAAAATTATATACTTTTACTAAGTGGGATTTATTCCTGGAATGTATGGATAGTTCAGCATAAGAAAACCAATCAATGTAATATGCCACATTAACAGAACATAGTATAAAAAGGATAAAAATAATTTGAGCATCTCAATAGGTGCAGAAAAAGCATTTGACAAGATTTAATACCCCATCATGATAAAAACACTCAACAAACTAGGAATAGAAGGAAACTAACTCAACATAAAGTCACATGTTAAAAGCCAAGAGGTTTTTGTTTTTTTTTAATTGGAGTATAGCTGCTTTACAATGTTGTGTTAATTTCTACTGTACAGCAAAGTGAATCAGCTATATGTATACACATATCCCCTCTTTTTTGTATTTCCTTCCTATTTAAGTCAACACAGAGCATTGAGTAGAGTTCCCTGTGCTATACAGTAGGTTCTCATTAGTTATCTATTTTATACACAGTACCAATAGTGTTTATATGTTAATCCCAATCTCTCAATTCATCCTACCCCCCCCAAAAAAAGCCAAGAGTTAACATCATACTTTATGGTGAAAGACTGACAGAGCTTTTCCTCTAAGATCAGGACCAAGACAAGAATGTCCACTTTTGCCACTTATATTCAACATAGTCCTGGAAATCCTAACCAGAGCAAGCAGGCAAGTAAAAGAAATAAAAGCATTCAAATTGGATACAAAGAGTACAATTATCTCTTTTCATAGAGGACATGATCTTATATGTACAAAACTCAAAAGATTCCACCAAAAAATAGTTAGAATAAACAAATTCAGCAAAGTTGCAGGATACAAAATCAACATGCAGAATTCAATCGCACTTCTACACACTAACATCAAATTATGAGAAATAAAAATTAACAAAACAATCCCATTTACAATAGCATCAAAAAGAATAAAATAATTAAGAATAAACTTAACCAAAGAGGCAAAAGACTTGTATACTCCAAACAAAAACAATTATTGTTCAAAAATTACAGATGACATAAATAAATGAAAACACATCCTGTGTTCATGGAATGGAAGACTTAATATTGTCAAGTTGTTAATATTACCCAAAATGATTTACAGATTCAATGCAAACTTTGTTGAAGTCCCAATGAGGTTTTTTATAGAAATAGGAATACCCATTTCAAAGTTCACGTGGACTCTCAAGAGACTGAATAGACAAAATAATCTTGAAAAAGAAAAACAAACTTGGAGTTTTGAGAATTCTTGATTTCAGAACTTACTACAGAGCTATGGTAATCAGAACAGTGTTATACAGACACACAAACAGACATGTAGATGAATGAAATAGAATAGAGAGACTACTAATAAATTCTTGCATATACAGCCAAATTATTTTAGACAAAATCATTCAATGGGGAAAATTTTTTCAACAAATGATGATGAAAGAATTGATATACACCTACAAAAAAATGAAGTTGGACTCTTACCTTACTTCATATAAAAAAATTAACTCAAAATTGATCAAATATTTAAATTTAAGAGCTAAAAGTATAAAACTTGTAGGAGAAGATATAAGCAAAAATCTTCATGACATTGTATTTGTCAATGATTTCATGATGAAAATTAACAAATTGCACTTTATCATGATTAAATATTTTGTTCAACAAAGGACACTATCAACAGAGTGAAAATGCAACCTACAGAATGGAAGAAAATATTTGCAAATCATGTATCTGATAAAGGATTAATATCAAGAACTTATAAAGAACTCCTACAGCTCAGCAACAAAAATATAGAAAACCTAAGTAAAAGGCTAGAAATGTAAATTGGTACAGGTATTATGGAAAACAGTATGGAGGATTCTCAAAAAATTGAAAACAGAACTACTGTATGATCCAGCAATTTAGTTTCTGGGTATTTATCCAAAAAAACCAAAAACACTAACTTGAAAATATATATGCAGCCCCATGTTCATTGCAGCATTATTTACAATAACCGAGATACGGAAACAACATAAGTGTCCATCAATGGATGGATAAAGAAACTGTGATATATCATGGAATATCATTTGGCCATAAAAAATAAAATCTTGCCATTTGCAATAGTATGGATGGTCCTCAAGGTCATTATGCTAAGTGAAATAAGTCAGCTAGAGAAAGACAAATGCCATATGATCTCTCTTATAGGTGGAATCGAAATAAAAACCTATACAAACAAAGAAAAAAACCCCACAAGCTCATAGATACAGAGAACAGATTGGTGGTTGCCAGAGGCGGGAGGGGAGTGGGAGAAAGAGGTGAAGAGGGTCAAAAGGTAAAAATAAAAAGAAATGGGCAAAGGACTTGAACGTACATACTCTAAAGAAGATATACAAATGACCACTAATCACATGAAACAATGCTTAACATCAGTAATCCTGAGGGAAATGCAAATTACAACCACAATGAGACAATGTTTCAGGTCCATTAGGATGGCTATTATTAAAAAAAAAAAAAAGTTGGCAAGGATGTGGAGAAATTGCAACCCTTGTGCATTGCTAGTGGGAATGTAAAATGGTGCAACCACTATGGAAAATGGCATGGCATTTCCTCAAAATATTAAAAATAAATTTACTATATGATTCAGCAATTCTACTTCTGGGTATATACTCAAAGTAACTGAAAGCATGGACTCAAACAGGTAGTTATATACCTATGTTCATAGAAGCATTATTCACATTAGCCAAATGTGGGAGCCACCCAAGTATCCAGTGAAGGTTAAATCAACAAATGAAATGTGGTGTATACATACAATAGAATATTATTGAGTCTTAAAAAGAGATGCAATTTTGACACATGCTACAACATGGATGAACCTTGAAGATGTTAGCCTACATGGAATAAGCTAGTCACAAAAGGACAAATACTATAAGGATTCCCTTTGTAATCAAACTCATAAAGACACAAAGTAGGATGGTGGTTGCCATAGGCTGGGGAAGGAGAGAATGGGAAATACTGTATAACGGGCACAGAGTTTCATTTTGGGAAGATAAAGAAATGTTCTGGAGAAGGATGGTGATGATGGTTGCACAACAACGTGAATTAAAATCACAGAACCATACACTTAAGAATGGTTAAAATGGTAAACGTTATGTAATTCATATCTTACCAGAATGAAAGATGATCACTTCCAAGTGGCACAAATGGAAGATATGACTTGAATGGAAAAAGAAGACTCATTTTTCTCAAAGTGGGATATTTGAGAGGTTGTATACATCTTTGGGGCCAGTTCACATTTTATAGGAAGTCAAGTGTCCTATGTGAGTATAGGGGAAAGATGTTAGAGGCAGATGTACATTCCATAGCAGTCAAGATATCGGGCTTTCACCCCATTCCTGATTTCTTTTGTTCAATCTCTTCTTAGTCAATGATGCCAGCACTCGGTCTAGATGGCAATCTGTAATCAATCTTGATCTTGTTAAGTCTAAAAGGTAATATTAGCTAGCCCTATTTTCAACATGTCAGGGCAAGGAAAAATTGAGGGATGAGAACAAGCCAAGGAGTTTCTATAATCAAAGGGGCTTGCTCTGAGCAACTCCAAGTCACCCTATTCAGAATCCAAAACCAAGTGAGGCTCACTTCGAGAAAAGCTCCAAGTATGTGGCGCAGGATGATTAAAATCTGCTTGACTCCAAGTGACCTGGTTAGTTACATAACCCCTTAAAGAAAGAGAGAAAAATCTTACAAAACTAAGATGGTTGTTTAATTCTTGAGACTTGAAATGTATGCTTCATGATTATTGAACTTGTGTTCTAAAAGTTCCTATTTTTAATTATAGATTACTATATGGAAAAAATACTTTTCTAAAAACAATATGATATCCTGGATTTAATTACAGAAAATAAAAAAAGACATTTGTAGAGATGTAGTGAAATCTAAGTAGTGTCTATATTTTAGTTAATAATACTGTATCAATGTTAATTTCTTAGTTTTAGCAAAAGTTTCATGATTATGTAAGATGTTAACATTAGGGGAAACTGACTGAAGGATATATGGGAATCCTCTGAATTAAATTCACAACTTTTCTATAAATCTAATATTATTCTAAAATATAAAGTTTATTTTAAAAAATTCTAGGACAATTGGTTATCCATTTGTAAAAATAGATGAAAATTAAATTGGACCTTGACATCATTCACAAAAATCAATTCCAGATGGATTATCGATCTAAATGTAAAAGACATGAAATAAACTGAGAGGGAGACAGAAAGATGGAGAGCAAGAGAGGGAGAAAGAGAGAGAGAGAAACTGAGAAAGAGAAAGCTTTAGAAGATAATCATAATTCATAATTATAACAGTTCATAACTCATAGGATATATCATAATTCATATGATAATTCATAATCAAGATACAATACATAAAAATAAATAGATAAGTATAATATATTAAAACTATGAACTTCTATTTATAAAAAGATATTATTAAAAGTATGAAAAGAAAAACCCAGGATAGAAGAATACATGTACAACATGTATACCCACAAAGGTTTTTTATCCAGAATATATGAAGAGCTCCTAAGAATCAGAAAGAAAAAAGACAGACAACCAATTCTAAAAAATGGGCAGAACAGTTGAAGATGTATTTCATAATAGTGTAAATCCAAAGGGTCAAAATATACATAAAAGTTTTCAATCTCATTAGTAATCAAGGAAATGCAAATTAAAACCACAGTGAGATGCCACTATGTACCCACTAGGTTGGCAAAAATTAATGATGTTGGTAAGATCTTGGAACAACATGAACTCTCATACTCTTCTTATTGTGGTGTCAATTGTTATAATTGCTTTCAATAACAGGGTGTCTAGTAGAATTGAAGATATGCATACCCTATAACTTAGCAATTCTCACTTTTAGATATCAATATATAGGTAAAACTAACACACACACACACACACACACACATATATATATAATATATATGCACAGATAAAAAAATAAATATTAGGGATATATAAATGGAAGTGATCAACATAAAATCATTCTAAGTGTTATGTCTATTGGGATTATAAGTGGTTGAGATTAGGCAGGTAAAGTGGGACAGAGAAGGGCTTCTGTGTAGTTAGCACTGTTCTATTTCTTAATACAGATGGTGGTTACACAGGTGATTACTGCATGATTTTTCATCATTAAGCTGTACATTTCTGTTTCATGTACTTGTTAAATATGTAGAGGTAGAAAGGAAAGTCCTCCATCCCACCTACACATTTCACAACTAAAAACTTTTACTGAATGATTAATAAGAATTACTTGATATACCATAAAGTTCAAGGCCTTACTATTTTAGTTTTTCATTGAAGGGCTGAATGAATTTGAACATTAATAGAGTGAAATTCTAGAAAGAATGCCACCAAGGTGTTTTTTATCTTTATAAAATAATTTTAAAGGAGTTTTAAAATATACTTTAAGGGGGGCTTCCCTGGTGGTGCAGTGGTTGAGAATCCGCCTGCCAATGCAGGGAACACGGGTTTGAGCCCTGGTCTGGGAAGATCCCACATGCCGCGGAGCAACTAGGCCCGTGAGCCACAACTACTGAGCCTGCGCATCTGGAGCCTGTGCTCCGCAACAAGAGAGGCCGCGACAGTGAGAGGCCCGCCCACCGCGATGAAGAGTGGCCCCCGCTCGCCGCAACTAGAGGAAGCCCACGCACAGAAATGAAGACCCAACACAGCCATAAGTAAATAAATAAATTTATTAAAAAAAATATATACTTTAAGGTTTGGGACAATTTAAATAGCATTTTAATTTGTTTGGTTTACATAAATATTTAATAAAATGTGTTTACATCCAGTTAGCAGATTCAGTTTTCACAAAGAAGGACTGTTCCTATTTATATGAGACAAAAAGTTTTAAATTGTGTTTTCCTTCCATTAACTGGAATGAACTGCTGAAAAAAATAAATCCAAAAACAAGCAGAAAGAAATTTCAAGTATGCATTTTAGTCCCAGTTTTTCCACAATAACTTAGTTTTGCATCCTACTTTTATTCAAGTAGTATTTTGAAATATACTTCTGTACTTGCTTAATGCTTGTAGTACGTAAATTGTGTTGTCATGGAAACCCAAAGCTTATTGATATATTTCAATAGTGTTGATTGGTGAGAAAAGTATTTGGCACCCTGTTATTTTCATCTTTGAATTTGGTAAGAACAATAAAAGCACAGCTTTTTATATAAAAAGCACAGCACAAAAGTCATTACATAGCAGTTAAGAAAACTACTACATCCTTATCCTGAGTTTTAAAACAAGTTTTTACATAAAATTTTTAGATAACTAAAGAAAAATAATCCCACATAATCTGTAAATTCAATATTGTACATAGATAACACTATATTTGCATTATTTTATTATAAGAGCATGTATTTTTATGTTGTATTCACTCTTTACATTCCAACAAAAAGTGAACTCACATGATTACTTTCAAAGTGTCTTTTACTAATATTTTTTTCTCTAGATCTTTTTTATTTTCTATTACTTCACTGGTATACTTTAATACCTTGAGAAAATATATTACTTTTTTCTTTCTTACCGAAATACTAGGTCTACAAACACCAGAGCTTGTCTATGTATATTTACTATAACAAGCTGTGAGAAGATTCATTTATTCTGAGCTGTTGTTTCATATTTAATAAATGAAATTCTGGGCTTGGAAAGAAGTCAAGAAATTGGTGGCCAAAATTTGTGATCTGGTTTCTAGTCAATGAGTTTAAAAATTAGCAGGTTATATATAAAGTATAGCATTCAATACCTAAATGGCAGTGATTTGTTTAGTTGCTTTAAAACTTTAATGTGCTCAAAAATAACCAGAGAATTTTGGTAAAACAGATTCTCTGATTTAGTAGATCTGGGTTGAGACCTGAAGTACTGCCCTACTAATAAGTAAGTTAACAGGTGATACTCATGATGATTTCCACTGAACACACTCTGTGAAGCAAGGGTTCAGATTGTGTTGTTTTGAGGAGATGCTTAAGGCTGAGTCTCCGTCAGATAAATGGGCTTTGAGATTTCAAGTTCCTGAGATTTTTCACTCCATGGGCCTTTAAAGCCCTCATAGGTGCCTGGAATATTATATCCAAATTTTGTTCCTTTATTCCCAAATCTTTTGCTTGATCTCAATAGGATACTATTTCTGACCCTCCAAATCTGTGAGGTGCTCCTTCTGAAAGTGCCTTTAACACCTGGTTCTTGACCCTGTTGTACCCCTCATCACACTCCCTTGTAATTACCTATTCAGATTCATAACTCGTTTTGTAGTTGTAGGTAAGAGCAAAACTAATACTAATCAGGAGGTAGTGAAAGGCAACTTAAGATTTTGGTTGTTGTTAACTTTCACAAAGTAAATAGTATATTTCTATAGCAGAAACAATAAAATAATTAATAAAATAGAAGGATGTGGATGTAGAAAGTCCACCTACTGACACCCTTACATTAAATCCTTGTCTCCAGAAGTAATCATGGTTAACAGTTCCTTATTACTCATTTATTTTTCTATAATTATTTTATTTTATGTATATTTATTTTATATATATATATATATATATATATATATATATATATATATATATATATCTCCATTAGGAACAACTGTGGCAGAGATTTTTGGAAAATACCAGGGTGCCACAATGTGACATGCATCTAAACTTTTGATAGATACTGTTCAAATGCATTTCAGAGAGAATGTACCAATGTTAACTCCCCCAAATGTGAGTGCCTATTTCTTCATAACCCTGTCAATATTTAGCATTATCAAACTTTTAAGTCTTTTGTAATATAAGAGATAAAATATAAGATATCCTAGTATTGATTGTATTTCTGTCATGAGGGAGGTTTAATACGTTTCCAACTTTTTTCAACATCTGTATTTATTTTTCTCTTAACTCTTAACAACCTTTACCATTTATCATGTTTAAAATATTTAAAAATAGTTTTCCTACTGATTTATATCAGCTTTTAGTAGGTTAAGGAAATTAGTCATTCTAAATTACATATAGTAATAATTTTACCCAGTAATAATTTTACCTTTTATGTTGTACATTTTTTGATCCGACAATAACTTTTAATTCGTATGTGAGTAAATGTGTATACTTGGAGGGGTTTATAGACATAATATATTTAAATTATAATTTATATTATTTATTTTCTTTTGAAGTAGATGTGTTTGGGCTTTAATGTGTAATCAGATTTCATAATGTCTCTGTTTTAGGCAGTATTTTGCTGTGTCCATATTTTCAAACTTTTGCTATGTGCTCTTCAGTTTCCCCTTTTTATTTATTTCTTTTTTATAATTTTGTAAGTTTATACCATTTTTTGGTTATTTGAATTGCTATTATAATGCCTTTAAATAAAATATTTACAGCTCTTTTAAAATTATTTATCAATTTACAAAATAAATCATCATCAATATTCTTCCTGTTTTGAAAATTAATTCATTTAAGCTTCCTTTTATCTCCCTTTTTGCCCCTTCCCTCTACTTTTCAAGTTGTGGTAATAAACTGAGATTTTTTCCTTTCTCATTAAATTTTTATTTTATTGTTATTTGACATTTATTTCAAGGTTAAACATCTACCTTTTTTATAACCATCTTTTCTACTATTAAAGTGATTTAATAATAATTACTGATCTTTTTATGCTACAGCTTTCCCACTTCTAACAGATCATTTCAGCATATGGATCTTCAGCTTTAAGAGCAGAGAATTTGTTATTTAAACATCTAAATAACAAATTTGCTGAGTTTCTCAAAAACTGACTTTTGCCAACAAAATTCACAAAACCAAAATGCTGGTCCAAACTATTCTAAGAAATAAAAGTATAAAGCATACACAATATTCTTGTCCCTCCGTTTTTACATTCCCCTCTTGTAGATAAATCTTCATTGGTGGATGTATGTGAGCTGGAAGCTTATGTGATTAACTTCAACTTGGACCGTTGAAAGAATTTCAGTAAACTTGATGGCTGAGAATCTACTGTACTTGAAGACATCAAATTTGCACGTATATCTGAGAAAACTGTCTTTCCTCCTGGCTGTGCTTGTATAGGTTCTGCTAATCTTTTCCTCACTATTTTCTGTGACTGGCAAGACTCATCTAATTGATACATTATTCCTATCATATGATATTTCTTCTCATAAAGTTACATTTAAATTCTGATTTAGAGACTATTCTGTCTTATTAGGGTAACTACTAACCTCTGCTATGCTTTCAATTATGAGTTTTTCAAGATTCTCTGAGAACAAATGCATTTTCTTATTTCTTGGAGAAACACCTCAATGTCTCCCTCATATAATGCTAAAGTTGCCAACTAAGGGAATAATTCCTTTGAATATAAACAAGGATTTTTGCTAATGTGAATTGAATACTGGTAGAGTTGAATTGGTGCTGCTCAGCATAACTAAGTATTCATACCTTCATAAAAGAGATTAGTTTTTCCAAAACATTTTTCTTAAAGAACACAGTCCATTAACCAATTTGACCAATCATATTTAGTGCAAAATTATGACACCAAGAGTCAACAGAGTGAATACTTTTAATTTGGATGGCTTTGACATGTATTCTCTGTCTTCATCATGGTCTTCAACACTCTATTATGTTCACAAAATAGATGTTTATTTTACTTCCTGATCCGTGAAGAATTTTGGGTGGCTAGCTTCTAAGAGAGCAAGATTATTACTGAAAAAAAACAAAAACAACTAACCCTAACATTTTACTAAATTCAACCAGTAATTTTTATTGCATTGAATAAATACAGGGTATCAGCCAGGATGTGGCAAGGAAAACAGATAATTGGTTAGGAATTTCAAATGTAAGGGATTCTATTTAGACAATGGTTACAAAAATATTGAAAGGGCTGGCAGGACAAAAGGGAAAAGAGGGTTTCTGAAGAAACAAGAAAGGAGAAGGGGTAATACCCGGAGATCACAAAATTAGTAAAGCCCTTCGACTGGTGTCTATGTGCTTGCATCTGCTGTTGTCCTGCTTCAAGCTTTGCCAGCTCCTAGCAGTCCCAGCAGTTGGAACTCACATTGCCCAAGTGTGCTGTCTCTGCACAGGGTTCTGGAATCTGCAGTTGACCCCTTTCTGTCGCTGCTCCATCAGCGACTCTCTTGTCTGTTGAGAGCCAAAAAGTAGGAAGCTTTTTCTTTTCTTAACTTTTGCTTGTCCATCAGTGCCTCCTACTGGCAAAATCAATATAATTTGAGAATTTATCCCATGTTCAGCAGGGTAGAACAGAGCACAGAAGGGAGGGCGTGGAAATGAGACACCACAGATAAATAACCAGCACACAGAGTTTGCATATAGACAGTCAAGAATAAAGGTGGGAAAATGTTCAAATCAGGCATCAATATTAAATTGATCTACAAAATTAAATCTACTTCTGGAATATATCAATTAACTATTGTCTGTACTGTGTTGATATGGGTTGTCTCACCATGTCATACCTTAATAAGAGGAATTGATCTGTAGTTTTATGTTAAAAAGATATGTTCAAATATCTTGACTTTCATTTGAAAGAATATTACTAGGTACATTTCAGAACTAATTATGAAATAGAAAACTATATGAAGTGAGCATGTATAGTAGTGAAGGGAAAAATAGGTAGCTAAAATTTGTTTTTAATTATGGACATTATTTTAAGGGCAGCTACACTTAAAAAGACCCTTTACCTGAATTTCCTGAGTATCTGGTAAAACTAGAACTTTAATTAAGGCCATAGAACTATTCTGACAGTAGTTGAGAAAGCTTAGTTAGGCAACAGACTGAAAAATTAGTTTAATCACACCTCTTACTCTTTTGCTATCTGAATGAACTATTTAGATTGCATATGTGATGATTTTCCAAGTCTAAAATACTGCCTTGTATATACATCACTTATAGGTAGGATTTTGATCCATACACATTAGTCCCATTTAGTAGAATGTGCATGTATAGTCTGAACATATTCTAAGTAACCTGTTCATTTTCCTTCAGAATATTTGCAATAGAGATTCTCATAATGTCTTTATGTCTCAATTTCATGTATTGCTAAATAGGAACAGTGACAACAAAAATATTATTTCTTTTTGTTTCAGGAATGCATAGGCTATAGAAAGTACCATGATGAATGAAAGGTAATTTACCATGACAAAAGCATGCTCTGCATAACTTTGTCTCCAGGAACTTCTTGGTTCCTGATCATAATTACTCATCTGTGCACATAAGTAGTAACAGACACTTTTCACTCTGGGTCAAGGAGGGGAAGAATTTCCTCATGTGCATATACAGGTTCTCCTTGAGCTAGAATAAAGAGTTACTTATACAAAAAATAATTATCTATAAGTATTCCCCCTACAGCCTCTAAAAAATAAGTAAAATAGTTTTGTAGTTTGCACAATCTGTGAACTTCTTCTGATCCTCCTGCTTTTCTTCAGCTTCCATTGCTCAACAGTACAGTTTCCATCAGTAAGTTTTTAAAAACATTTTCAAGACTTTCTGTGCCTCTTTTTTCCTATTTATACTGGTGAACATGTAATATTATAAAAGGGTGTACATGTCTAAAGCTTTATTTGTGTTTTAATTCTTGCTAACAGTAAGAAACTTTTGCTGGCATAAATCATTTTAACTTGAATTTCAGAGGCTCATCTCCATACTTCTGGAATTCATTATGGCAAATTTCAAAAACAGAAATAAATTGTATGTGTCAGCTACTTTTTCTCTGGTTACTTCCAGGTTCTTCTTAATTTTATGATTAAATCAAACTATAACAACATTCATTTACTTTTCTTATGTGATTTCCTGTGTTCTTGAACTCAAATTTTTTTGAAATTTTATTATAAGATAATAACAATATAATTATAAATTAGTGCCATAATTGAAAGCCATAATATAATTTTCTTAAGGTATACTTCTTTTCATTCTGTACATACAAAAACATTTAGCTAGAGCAACCAAAAAACTTATGGAGGAATTAAATACATAACTCTGCTTACCCACAGAAAAAAGACAAAAAAGAAAGTAATAAGGGAATAAAAAAAGGAGGAAAAAGGAACTATCTGAAATAATAAATGTCCAAGATTGAGGAAAATTATAATAAAAAGTAAGTTAAATATTTCTGCTATTGTGGCAAAACAAATATCTCTATTATAACTTACAAAGAATATAGGATTAATATGTTAGTATTAAATACAAGCCAAATAACAGGAACATAAAATTTAATAAACTTTAAAGAATTGAATTGTGAGAGGCTCAAGCTAATGGTTAGAAAATTGGTGTGTATATATATATATATATATATATATATATATATATATATATATGAGCCCAATGTTCCCATTGAATATATATCCTGAGGTCATGCACATTAAACCCAGACTCTCATTTCAGCTTGATCTATAATCCTGGTAATGAGAATTTATGCTTAGAAAGATGACCCAGAGGCCTTAAAATATCCTTGATTATTTTAAGGAAGGTTAAGCTATGTTCATTGGAATGTACTCAGGAAAAAAGAGTAACCTCTCACACATTTTACTTTTTGAGTAAAGTTTGTTGTTTTTCTCTATTATAGAAGTGATACATATTTTTTAGCAAAAATTGGAGAAGCACAGAAATTAAGACAAAAAAAAAACCCAAAACACCACAAATAATGCTATAACACAGGAAAATCTACTCCTGGAATTTTAGTGTTTTTCCTGCCAGTAGTGGTTTTTGGTTGTTGTTTTTGTTCTTCACTTATTTGTTTATGTTTTTTCTTTACATAATTGTGATCATGAAGTACAAAATTTTTAATATTGCTTTATGTTTCCCAAGTTATTACCTTTATAAAAATAATTCTAACAACTGAATGATACTAAATTGACTGGTTTTATCATTATTAAGTTCACTTTATCTATAGTTTGATATTTAGGCTACTTCCATAATTTCAATTGTAATAAATAGTGGGACATAATTGTAGATAAAGCCTTTCCTATAACTTGGTTAGGACAAATTTTCAGAAGAATAACTGCTTTGCTATGGCCTTAGAATTTTTTTAAAGCATATAAAATTCTTTCAGTTGAATTCTGAGTGAATTAAAAACTTGGTTTGATTAGAATTCCCAATCATATTGTCAATTAGGATTGTTGTTAAATTTGACTATATTCATATCATTAGGATATTAGTTTAAGAGCTCCTCTATTTTAGAAAAAATAATAGGAAATGGGAATTCTAAATGCTCATGCATCAAGAATAGAAAACATTGACACATTGGTGAGGAGAGAAATCAAGATGGTGGAGTAAAAGGGCAAAGAACTCACCTCCCCCCATGAACACTTCAAAGATACATCTACATGTGGAACATTTCTCGCTAAAACCAACCGGAGACTGGCCGATAGACTCCTATACAGCCAAGGATCTGAAAGGTCCACATGGAATCATGTAGGAAGGAAATATAAGCAATCAGGTTGGGACCTGTGCCCCTAGGAGGGCACTCAGAAGAGAAGGGAAATTACATAGGGAGAGATTATCTTAGGGGAGTGAGCAGTTTGAGCAACATACTGTGCATGACAGCCCTGAGGTCCAACACCAAGAAGACAAGTCCCTGTGGCTGGTTGGAGGACTGGTCAGACTACACAACATTGTAAACCAACTATACTCCTATATAAAATAAAAGTTAACTTAAAAAAAGAGCCAGCCAGAACAGAAGAATACAATAACCAAAATGAAAAACACACTTAGAAGGAATTAACAGCAGACTAGGTGATACAGAAGAACACATCAGTGATATGGAAGTTAGAATTATGGAAATCACACAATCAGAACAGCAAAAAGAAAAACAAATTTTAAGAAAATAGAACATTCTAGGGACCTTTAGGACAATATCAGCTGTACCAAATTTGCATTATAGGAGTCACAGAAGGAGAAGAGAGAGAGAAAGGGATAGAAAATGTATTTGGTGAAATTATGGCTGAAACCCTCCCAAACCTGAAGAAGGAAACAGATATCCAGGTACACAAAGAACAGAGGGTCTCATACAAAATTAACTCAGACTCACACAAAGACATATAATTAAAAATGGCAAAAATTAAAGTTAAAGAGAGAATTCTAAAAGCAGCAAGAGAAAAACAAAAGTCATATACAAGGGAACCCCATAGGGCTATCAGCTGATTTTTATGAAGAAACTTCACAGGCCAGAAGGGAGTGGCATGATATATTCAAAGTGCTGACAGGGAAGTACCTGCAATGTAGAATAATCTACCCAGCAAGGTTATCACTTAGAATTGAAAGAGGCATAAAAACTGAGATAAGCAAAAACTCCAAGAGACAATCTGTACTAACCTAATCTAAAAGAAATGTTAAAGGGTTTTCTCTAAGTGGAAAAAAAAGGCTATAACAAGAAGTAAGAAGTAAGTATATATAGGAAAGGAAAAATCTCACTAGTAAAAGCAAATATGTACTAAAGGCTGAGGATCAACCACTTAAATAAGCTAGTACAAATATTAAAAGACAAAGAATTGTAAAATCAAATGTAACTTTAATGATCAGTAAAGTGATAAACATGAAAATGTAAAATATGACATCAAAAACACAAATTGAAGGGGAGGGAGTAAAAATGTAGATCTTTTAGAATGTGTTTTAACTTAAATGACTACCAGTTTAAAATAAATAGATATAGTTATAGGTCAACATACATGGAACTCATGGTAACCACCAATCAAAAACATACAATAGATATACAAAAACTAGAGAGAAAGGAAAAAAGCATACCACTAAAGAAAGTCATCAGACCACAAGGAAAGAAACCAAAAAAGAAGAACAAAAACAGAAAAGAACTAAAAAAACAACCAGAAACAAGAAACAAAAAGGCAATAAGTACATACCTATCAAAAATCAATTTTAATGTCAATGATATAAATATTATAATCAAAAGACACAGGGATGGCTGATTGGATAAAAAAGCAAGACCCATTTATGCTGCTTACAAAAGACTCACTTCAGGAATAAAGATACACAAAGACTGAAAGTGAGGGGATGGAAAAAGATATTTCATGCAAATGGAAATGACAAGATAGCAGGGATAACAATACTAATACGAGACAAAGTAGACTTTACATCAAAGGCTATAAAAAAGTACAAATAAGGGCATTATATAATGATCAAGGAATAAATTCAAGAAAAAGATATAACATTCATTAACAAATATGCACCTAGTACAAGAGAACATAAATATATAAAGCAAGTATTCACAGACATAAAGGAAAAACTTAACAATAATACAATAATAGTAGGAGACTTTAACACCACACTTACATCAATGGGCATATAATCCAGACAGAAAATCAATAAGGAAACAGTGGTCTTAAATGGAACATTAGATCAGTTAGACTTAATATATATCTACAGAACATTACATCCAAAAACAAAAGAATACACATTATTTTAAAGTGCATAAGAAGCATTCTCTGGGATAGATCACATGCTAGGCCACAAAACAAGTCTCAACAAGTTCTAGAGCACAGAAATTATGTCAAGCAGTTTACCTGACCACAATGGTATGAAAATAAATATGAATTAAAGGAAGAAAAATAGGAAAAACTAAAAAACATGGAGACTAAACAACATGCTACTAAAACACCAATAGGTCAATGAAGAAATCAAAGAGGAAAAGAGAAAATACCTTGAGACAAATGAAAATGGAAACAACTTTCCAAAATCTATGGGATGCAGCAAAAGCATTTCTAAGGGGAAATTTTATAACAATGCAGGCCTCCCTCAAGAAACAAGAAAAATCACAAATAAACAATATAAGCAAACATCTAAAGGAATTAGAAAAAGAAGAACAAATAAAGCCCAAAGTCAACAGAAGAAAATAATAAAGATTGAAGAGAAAATCAATAAAACAGAGACAAAAAAGGAAAGAAAAAAGAGAAAAAAGAAAAGAAAAAAAATCAATGAAAAAAAATTGGTTTTTTGGAAGGAAAAAAAAATTGATAAACTTGTATCTAGGCTCACCAAGAAGAAAAGAGAGAGGACAGAAATAAACAAAATAAGTGAAAGAGGAGCAAAAATAACTGATACCACAGAGATATAAGAAAATATAATTCTATGAATAGATACATGCCAACAAATGGAACAACCTAGAAAAGTGAACAAATTTTTAGACACATATAGCCTGCCAAGGCTGAATCAAGGAGAAGCAGACGATTTGAACAGACCAATTACTAGAAGATAAATTGAATTCATAACAACAACAAAAAAAAAAAAACCCAGCAAACAAAAGTCCAAGAATGGACAGCTTCACAGGGGAATTGTAGCAAACATATAAAGAAGAGCCAATATCTATCTTTCTCCAATTAGTCAATTTTTAAGAGGATGAAACACTCTCAAATTCATTCTACCAGGCCACCATTACCCTAATACTAAACCAGACAAACACACTATAACAAAAGAAAATTACAGGTCAATATCTCTGATGAATATAGAGGCAAAAATACTCAACAAAATATTAGCAAACCAAAAACAACAATATATAAAAGGATCATACACCATGATCAAGTAGGATTTATTCCAGGGATGCAAAGATGGTTAAATATCTGCAACTCAGTTCATGTTATACATCAAATTAACAAAGGAAAGAATAAAAATCGCATGATCATCTCGATAGACGCAGATCTTAGAAGAGAATATAGGCAAAAGACTCTTTGACATAAACCGAAGCAATATGTTTTTGGATCTGTATCCTAAGGCAAAAGAAATAAAAGCAAAAATACACACAAAGGATCAAGTTAAACTTAAAAGCTTTTTCACAGTGAAGGAAACCATAAACAAAATGAAATGACAACAGATTAAATTGGAGGAAATATTTTCAAATGGTGTGACCAACAAGGGGTTAATATCCAAAATATATAAACATCTCATACAACTCAATATAAAAAAAAACAAACAACCCAACAAAAAAATGGGCAGAAGACCTGAATAGATATTTTCCAAAGAAGACATAAAGATGGCTAACAGGCACATGAAAAGATGCTAAACTTCACTAATTATCAGAAAATGCAAATCAAAACAATGAGATATAACCTCACACCTGTCAAAATGGCTATCATCAAAAAGTCTATAACTAACAAATGTTGGTGAGGATGTGTAGAAAGGAAACCCTTGTACATTGTTGGGAATGTAAACTGGTGCAACCACTATGTAAAACAATATAAAGGTTCCTCAAAAACCTAAAAATAGAACTACCATATGATCCAGCAATTTCACTGCTGGGTATATATCTGAAGGAAGTAAAAACATTAATTCAAAAAGGTAGATACACCCTAAAGTTCATAGCAGTATTATTTACAATAGCCAAGCAGATGAATGGATAAAGAAGATGTGATATGTATATGTATATATATATATATATATATGCATACACACACATATATACACAGTGGAATATTACTCATCCATAAAAATGAATAAAACTCTGCCATTTGCAACAATGTGTATGGATCTAGAGAATATTATGCTTAGTGAAATAAGTCAGAGAAAGACAAATATAACATGATATTACTTATCAATAAAATAAAACAAATGAATGTATGTAGCAAAACAGAAATACATTCACAGAAATAGAGAACACACTAATGGTTAACAGTCAGAGAAGGAAGGGGCAGGGGATTAAGGTATATAATCTACTATGTATAAAATAAATAACCAACAAGGATATATTGTAAGGCACAGGGAAATATAGCCATTATTTTGTAATAACTTTAAATGGACTATAATATAAAAAATATTCAATCACTCACTATTTTGTATACTAGAAACTAATATAATATTGTAAATTAACTATAGTTCAAAAAAAGACAATATTGAGAAATCTGATACATTCATTCACTCATTCATTTCTCTTCCTCAACACTAATATTATTTAATATAAAACAATTATTTATTGTCTTGTGCTAAATATTATATGAGGTAAAGAAATTTCCCTCAGTTAAACAAATAGTGGGAATGGTAGCTTGCTAAATAATACATTTTGATATGTCAAAACATCTTTAGAAAATATAAGCCAATATGGCCTAAAGAAGAGAAAGTGATCAGTCTTGACTGGGGGAGGGACCTGTAATATTTAAACTGGTCTTGAATTTGTAGAATAGAAATAGTACAAATAGCAGTGTAGTTGTAATCAGTATACCTGATTCTTAAACTATAATACTTTAAATACCTTGATCAACTTGACTGTACATACTACGTTTCACTTTGATTATGCCTTATATTGGATAAAATAGTATCTGTCTTCACAGGGTTATTGTAAAGATCAAATAAGGATATTATCTATTGATGTGTCCCACAGGTTTTGGATCATCACGTTTTCATTGTCATTTGTCTCTAGGTATTTTTTGATTTCCTCTTTTATTGCTTCAGTGATCCACTGGTTGTTTAGTAACATACTGTTTAGACTCCAAGCATTTGTGTTTTTTCACAGCTTTTTTTTTTTTTTTTTGCTGTAATTGATTTCTAATCTCCTGGTGTCATAGTTGGAAAATATGCTTGATATGATTTCAATTTTCTTAATTTTACCAAGGCTTGATTTGTAACCTAAGATATGATCTATCCTGGAGAATGAGGACTTGAGAAGAAAGTGTATTCTGCTGCTTTTGGAAGGAATGTCCTATAAATATCAATTAAGTCTATCAGGTCTAATGTGTCATTTAAGGCTTGTGTTACCTTATTGATTTTCTGTCTGGATAATCTGTCCACTGGTGTAAGTGGGGTGTTAAAGTCCCCCACTATTATTGTGTTACTATCAATTTCCCGTTTTATGGCTGTTAGCATTTGCCTTATGTATTGAGGTACTCCTGTGTTGGGTGCATATATATTTATAATTGTTATACCATCTTCTTGGATTTATCCCTTGATCATTATGTAATGTCCTTCCTTGTCTCTTGTAATAGTCTTTATTTTAAAGTTTATGTTGTCTGATATGAGTATTGCTACTCCAGCTTTCTTTTGATTTCTTTTTGCATGGAATATCTTTTTCCATCCCCTCACTTTCAGTCTGTAAGAGTCCCTAGGTCTGATTGTTATAAAAACTCTACAGAAAGTGGGCATAGAGGGAACATACCTTAACATAATAAAGGCCGTATATGACAAACCCACAACAAACATCATTCTCAATGGTGACAAATTGAAAACATATCCTCTAAGATCAGGAACAAGACAAGGATGCCCACTATAGACACTTTCATTCAACATAGTTTTTGAAGTCCTAGCCATGGCAATCAGAGAAGAAAAAGAAATAAAGGAATCCAAATTGGAAAAGAAGAAGTAAAACAGTCACTGTTTGCAGATGACATGATACTATACATAGAAAATCCTAAAGATGCTACCAGAAAACTACTAGAGCTCATCAATGAATTTGGCAAAGTTGCAGGATACAAAATTAATACACAGTAATCTCTAGCATTCCTATACATTAACAATAAAAGATCAGAAAGAGAAATTAAGGGAACAACCCCATTTACCATCACATCAAAAAGAATAAAATACCTGGTTATAAACCTACCTATGGAGACAAAAGACATGCACTAAGAAACATATAAGATACAGATGAAAGAAATCAAAGTTGACACAAACAGATGAAGACATATACCATGTTCTTGGGTTGGAAGCATCATTATTGTGAAAATGACTACACTACCCAAAGCAAACTACAGATTCATGCTATCCCTAACAAATTACTGATGGCATTTTTCACAGAATTAGAACAAAAAATTTTTACAATACATGGAAACACAAAAGACCCTGAATAGCCAAAGCAATCTTGAGGAAGAGAAATGGAGCTGGAGGAATCAGACTCCTTGACTTCAGACTATACTACAAAGCTACAGTCATCAAAGCAGTATGGTACTGGTGCAAAAACAGAAATATGGATCAATGGAACAGGATAGAAAGTCCAGAAATAAATCCACACACCTATGGTCACCTAATCTATGACAAAGGAGGCAAAAATATACAATGGAGAAAATACAGTCTCTTCAATAACTGGTGCTGGGAAAACTGGACAGCTACATATAAAAGAATGAAATTAGAACACTCCCTAACACCATACACAAAAATAAACTCAAAATGGATTAAAGACCTAAATGTAAGGCCAGACACCATCAAACTCTTAGAGGAAAACATAGGCAGAACACTCTATGACATAAATCACAGTAAGATCCTTTTTGACCCACCTCCTAGAGAAATGGAAATAAAAAGAAAAATAAACAAATGGGACCTAATGAAACTTCAAAGCTTTTGCACAGCAAAGGAAACCATAAACAAGATGAAAAGACAACCCTCAGAATGGGAAAAATATTTACAAATGAAGCAGCTGACAAAGGATTAATCTCCAAAATTTACATGCAGCTCAATATCAAAAAAACAACTCAATCCAAAAATGGGCAGAAAACCTAAATAGACATTTTTCCAAAGAAGATATACAGATTGGCAACAGACACATGAAAGAATGCTTAACATTATTAATCATTAGAGAAATGCAACTCAAAACTACAATGAGATATCGTCTCACACAGGTCACAATGGCCATCATCAAAAAATCTACAAACAATAAACGCTAGAAAGGATGTGGAGAAAAGGGAACCCCCTTGCACTTTTGGTGGTAATGTAAATTGATACAGCCACTATGGAGAACAATAAGGAGATTCCTTAAAAAACTAAAAATAGAACTACCATACAACCCAGCAATCCCAGTACTGGGCATATACCCTGAGAAAACCATAATTCAAAAAGAGTCATGTACCAAAATGTTCATCGCAGCTCTATTTGCAATAGCCAGGACATGGAAGCAACCTAAGTGTCCATCATCAGATGAATGGATAAAGATGTGGCACATATATACAATGGAATATTACTCAGCCATATAAAGAAACAAATTTGAGTTATTTGTAGTGAGGTGGATGGACCTAGTGTCTGTCATACAGAGTGAAGTAAGTCAGAAAGAGAAAAACAAATACCGTATGCTAACACATATATTTAGAATCTAAAAAAAAAAAAGGATGGTTATGAAGAACCTAGGGGCAGGACAGGAATAAAGATGCAGACCTCCAGAATGGACTTGAGGACATGGGGAGGGGGAAGGGTAAGCTGGGACCAAGTGATAGAGTGGCATGGACATATATATACACTACCAAACGTAAAATAGAAAGCTAGTGGGAAGCAGCCACATAGCACAGGGAAGTCAGCTCGGTGCTTTGTGACCAACTGGAGGGGTGGGATAGGGATGGTGGGAGGGAGGGAGATGCAAGAGGGAAGAGATATGGGGACATATGTATATGTATAACTGATTCACTTTGTTATAAAGCAGAAACTAACACACCATTGTAAAGCAATTATACTCCAATAAAGATGTTTAAAAAAAAAAAAGTCAGGGAGAACCAGTCATAGGAAGCCCTCACAATATACTGAGATTTACCTCCAGGAATTTAAACAGGTTCCTTCCAACAGTAAATATAAAATAAAAGTCCCTTCAGGCTTCTGGCAGGGGGTGGGAAAAAAGGAATAATTATGAAATATGCAAAAACATTCTGTTATTCTTAATAAGGTCTGCATTCAGGGGATAATACCAGTCCTTCTGGTATTATAAAGGCCAAACAGATTTGAGGGAAAGGAAACACCCAACTCCAGCCCACAGTAGCTTTCCCACCTAAGGGTGGAGAAAATAATCTGAGAAAGACTAGTGAAGATAATGGTTCAGAAGCACATGTTCACAAAAAGGCTTAGAGCTAATCGTGGGAATATAGAATGCTTCCCATTCTCCATACCTCACCATCATATTTCTAAATGCCTGTTTACAGCAGTTTATTTTACCAATACATCATGACCTGCTATTAAGGAAAAATTACAAGGCATTCCAAGAGGTTAAAAAACACAATTTGAAGAAACAGAACAAGTATCTGAAACAGGCATGGCAGAGATTTTGAAAAGATCAGGCCAAAAATTTTAAACAACTATAATTAATATGCTAAGGACTTTTATGGATAAAGTAGACAACATGAAAGAATAGATAGGATGTGTATGCAAAGAGATGGAAATCCTAAGAAAGAACCAAAAAGAAATGCTAAACAACACCAAAAAGAAATATATATTTGGTCCTGGCACAGAGCTCCTAAAACCCTTGGAATTCTCTGTGAGCCACTCCAGCAAATTAATTGAACCCAGGGAGGGGGGTTTTGGGAATCTTTGATTTGTAGCCATTTGGTTAGAAGCACAGGTAACAATCTGAAGTGGAGGGCAGTCTTGTAGGACTGAACCCTTAACCTGTGAAATCTGATGCTATCTTAAGGGAGATAGTGCCATAATTGAGTTTAGGTAGATTAATCAAGATAAAAATTTACAAAAGGCCAGGATGACTTGTCTTGATGCCTTACTGGAGATACAAAAAGCCTTTTGTACAAGAGTGGGTAAAGTGGTCAAAGGGTGGAGAAGAGAAGTTTACAGGATCCCTTGATACAGGAATCTCATAAACTGTGATATAAACTGTGGTATCAAAACTCATTGGTGAAACTCTGATTCAGGCTACAATTAGATTGAGAGAATGTAAAAATGCAATGCTTGATAAGATTGTGAAAGTTGGAATGTTTAAACAGAAGTTGTGTCAACTTTATTTGAATCTTTTATGGGAATGAAAATTTTATCTGATTGGAGAATATTTTCCCAACCTAGTATTGTAAAACAGAAGACAAGCAAATCTGCCCTTCAAGCAATATTAATTGGACATGCTAAATGTGAACAAGTAAGACTGAGCATACACAATGTAGAATAGAAGCTGGACTGCTACTGGGGACAAATACTTATGTGCAGCCTAAACTGGGGCTTATGGCAAAAGCCTGTGAATACTTTCCAGCAGTGACTACTTGGATTTTGGACTAGAGAATTTCTATTTGAGAGGTATTTACTAATGTTAATCTGAAACAAATAGACGGCCAGTTATTTCTCCAGCAAAATGAGTTATTCAGGATTAGATAAGAATTGCAATTTGGGGACGACAACCATGGTGATCCACATGCTAGTCCTCAGCAGAAATGGAGAAGAGAACTTTTTTATAGAGGGAAAAAGGAAAGTTGAGAGAGCTTTAGTAAACAGAGTCTGTGGCTTTTCAATGGCTGAGCTGTGACTGTCTCTCATTTGCTGAGCTCTTGCCAGGAAAGAAGACAGAAGTTTTCTTCTTGTTAGGCTCTGCTATCATTTTAGGGCATGAGAGCTCTCCCTTCCGGTTTCCTGACTCTACTTACTTGAGGTTTCTGTTTGTTAATTTTTTACATTTCACCTTTTTGAACAAGCCCATTCTCGGAAAACATTGCTGATCAAGAGTCAGGTTTTCTGTGGTTTCAGCAGCTTATTTTCTTCAATGCCAGAAAGAAAATTCCCTGGGTATAGTGTCCCACATTGGAGGGAAAGTGAACAGATTGGAAACATATTGAGGTCACATTCAAGTAACATGAAGGGATAGGAGGGAGAACGCTATTTTTTTTAGTGTTTTTTATTTTTTTAATTTAAAGCTAATTGTTATTAAACAATTTATTTAAAGCTAATTGTTATTAAAATTAAAGACATTAGAGATCATATGAAGTGTTATAACCTCATCAAAGATTTGGCAACAAACTTCCAACAGGCCTGGTCCAGATATCTTGGGAAAGCTGTCTCATCAGATGTCTTCTGCTTCAATTCTGGGAAATCTTTATTTCAGGTCACCAGACTGGACCTGCACCAGATGTTGTTCAGCACTTCTATAGGTGTGTCACATGAATCCAAGAGTCTGTTTCCTGGAGTTTGATGACACAGGGGTTGATTAGCAGTACCTGATTGGGCCTTTCCAGTAAGGTTGAAAAGAATCGTTCTGGAGGTATCTTTTCCAATAGATAAAATCTCCAGGTTGCAAGATATGATGCTCACGGTCTTAGTCTCCTGAGAGTGCACTGTGAAAAGATTGCTCTACCAAAACATGGTTATTTTTAATAGAAACAATTAGGCCTTACAATATTAGAGTATCTCTCCTTTTATCACTTGTGTTTCAAAGGAAGCATGATCCAAGTGCATTGGGCATCATGTGACCATCTCAAACGGTGAGAGTATATGAGTTCTAAAAGGGGTGGATCAAGATTTAGAAGGAACAGTGGCAATGTTTTTGACCAAGGTATTTAGCGGACATTTACAATGTTGCCAACTGAGTCTTTTTTAAAAATTTTTATTAGAATATAGTTTCTTTTATTATTTTATTTTTCTTTTATTTATTTATTTTTTGGAGTATAGTTGATTTACAATGTTGTATTAGTTTCACGTGGCCAATTGAGTCTTAATAACATCATTACTGTGTTCGACTAAACCAGAGGATTGAGGGGGGTAAGAGCAGTGAAAGTGTTGTTTTAAAAACCAGCCAAACAGCACAAACATGTTGAATTTCCTGACCAGTAAAAGGGGTTCCTCAATCACAGTGAAGTTCAAGAAGACTTCCCCAGGTAGGAGTAATCTTTTCCTAAAGGACTTTAGCCACAGAACAGGCAGTAGCCTGTCTACAAAGGAAGGCTTCAGTTTAGTGTGAAAACATACAGACCAGGATTAAAACATATTTATATCCATGAAATGGAGGAACTTATATGAAATCCATTTGCCAGATTTTGAATGGTCCATTAGGTAGTTTAAAATGTCTGGGGGCAGTATGAACAGGCTTCCCTGGGTTGTACTTCAGACAAGAGGGACAAGTGAGGTAGTCATTTTTGCAGGGTTATTAATGTTCTCCCAACAATATTTTTAAATAGCATAGTGTGTATATGTTAACCCCACCTCCTAATTTATCCCCCCCTCTTTCCCCTTTGGTAACCCTAAGTTTGCTTCCTATGTCTGTGGGTCTATTTATGTTTTGTAAATAAATTCATTTGTATCCCTTTTTTTTTAGATTCCACATATAAGCGATATCATATGATATTTGTCTTTCTCTGTCTGACCTACTTGGTATGATAATTTCTAGGTCTATCCATGTTGCTGCAAATGGCATTATTTCATTCCTTTTTATGGCTGAGTAATATTCCACTTTATATGTACCACATCTTCTTTATCCATTCATCTGTCGATGTACATTTAGGTTGCTTCCATGCCCTGGCTATTGTAAATAATGTTGCAATGAACATTGTGATGCATGCATTTTTTTGAATTATAGTTTGCTACAGATATATGCCCAGCTGTTGGAGTGGAATAGCAGGATCATATAGTTAAAAAACAAACAAACAAACAAGAATAACCAGCAAAACAGCTCCCTTACATATCTCCAGGTTGAATAGATCTTTCAAAATATTTGGACCCAATTTCAAGAAAACAAATACTACATTTTGGAAATATCATATTGACATCCCTGATAAAGCCATTTCAAGTCATCAGGAAATTCTGTGTTGTATTCTCTATTCAGAGTGTGTTCCAAGCTTCAAGTTTGAATGAGGATTATGGAGAACTATGATGACTTTTTCCCCTTCTCTTCATATTTCCATTTTATGAGGAAAGATAATCCTTTTCAAATCCCAGAGGTTCTATTCTTCTTTCTGCTGCATGAAAATGTCTGTTCATGGCAATGTTGCTTTAAAAAGTCTTCTATTTGAAATAAATTAATGAAATTTTTTATAGAAATAGAAAAACAATCTTAAAATTCATATGGAGCTACAGAAAACTGAAGAGCCAAAACAATCTTGAGCAAAAAGAACAAAGTTGGAGACATCACACTACCTGGTTTCAAAATATACTATAAAGCTACAGTAATCAAAACAGCATGGTACTGACACATAAACATACATATAGACCAATAGACTAGTATAAAGAACTCAGAAATAAATCCATGCATTTACAGTCAATTGATCTTTAATGTCTTCAATAATTGGTGTTGGGAAAAACTTGTTTTCTACATGTAAAAGAATGAAATTACATGCTTATTGCACTCCATATACAAAAATCAACTCAAAATTGATTAAAGACTTAAATGTAAGACCTGATACCATAAAAACTATTCAAAGAAAACATAGGGAAATTTTTTCTTGATATTGGTCTGGGGAATAATTTTTGGATGTGACTCCAGCATAAGCAATAAAAGCAAAATAGACAAATGGGATTACATTGGCATCAAACTGAAAACCTTCTGCACAGCAAAGGAAACAATAAAAAATATAAAATATAATCTATGGAATTGGAGAAAATATGTGTAAACAATACATGTGGTAAGGGCTTAGTATTAAAAAATATATAAGGAATTCAAATACCTGAATTGCAGGTAAACAAAAATTTTGATTAAAAAATGGGCAAAGAACCTGAATACATATTTCTCCAAAGAAAACTTATAAATGGTCAACAGATATATGAAAAGGTACCCAACACCATTAATCATTAGGGAAGTACAGATTAAGACCACAATGAGATATCACCTCAAACCTCTGAAAATGACTATTATCAAAAAGATAAAAGATAACAAGGGTTGGCCAAGATGTGAGAAAATGGAACCCTTGTACATTGTTGGTGGGAATGTAAATTGGTATAGTCACTATGGAAAACAACATGGAGATTCCACTAAAAATTAAAAATAGAACTACCACTTCCGGGTATACATCCAAAGGAAATAAAATCATGTTATTGAAGAGATATCTGTACTCCAGTGTTCATTGCAGTGTTATTCGCAATAGCCAAGATGTGGAAACAATCTGTGTCCACTGACTAATGAATAGATAGAGAAGATGTGAGATATGCATTGGTATATGAATGTATATACAAATATATATACATATATATAATATTGTCAGTCATGAGAAAAAAATCTTGCCACTTGTGACAGCATGGATGTACCTGGAGGACATTATGCCAAGTGAAATAAGCTAGACAAAGACAAATTACTGTAAGACTTCACTTATATGTGGTATTTAAAAAATAAAAATAACATCAACTACATGGAAGCAGAGAGTAGAACAGTGACTTCCGGGTGCTAGGAGGGAGTAAGGAAAATGGGGAGATATTGGTCAAAGGTACAAAGTTTCAGTTTTGTAGGACTAATAAGTCTAGAGAGCCAATGTACAGACACGATGACTACACTTAGTAATACTGCATTGAACTCTGGAAATATGCTAAGGGTAGATTTCAGATACACTCATTGCACACAAAAAATGTTAACTATGCAAGGAGATGATATGTTAATTAGCTTGAATATAATAATTACTTCACTATGTATATCAAATCATGTTATTCACCTTAAATATATATAATTTTTATTAAAAAATTACCTTCTTCCAATTGTTCCATCTAAAACCTTGGGGTCCCCCCAAATGCATTTTTCTGACACTTCACATTCTTTAAGTTCTACCTTTCAGTGTATCCCAAACTTGACCACATCTTTCCACTTTTGCTATGACTACCCTGGTTCAGCCTATCATCATTTCCTGCCTGGATGAAGGCAAGAGTATGTTATCTGATCTCTCTACTCCTGTCTTTGCCTCTACTATTCTTTCTTCTTCACAAAGCATCCAGAATATTAATTTTAAGACAAGTCAGATTATAGTACTTTTCTGCTTAAAATGTTCAAATGCCTTTCCTTTCCATCTCATTATGAGTAAACACCAAATCCTTACAATGATGTCCAAACCCCCATGTGATATGATTCCTGTTCTCTATCTTACTAATATGCTCTAACACACTTGTTTTGCTGTTATTCAATGAATACATGAAGAATGTTCCGACTTTAGATATTTCGCAATTGCAGTTCCCTCTGCCAAGCATTCTACTCCCAGATAAAAGATATCTGCTTGGACAACTCCCTCACTTCCTTCAGGTCTTTGCTCAATTATGATCTTATCAGAGAAGTTTTCCTTGATCATCTCTCTTTACCTAACTTAATATTCCCTAACACCCTTATCCTGCTTTCATTTTTTTTTCATGGAACCTCTTACTATATCTATCTATCTATCTATCTATCTATCTATCTATCTATCTATCTATCTATTATCTATCTATCTATCTATTATCTATCTATCTATCTATAGTAGTTCTTCTAGATAGATAGATATTCATTCATTTGCTAATTTTTTCTCTTCCCTACTAGTAGAATGCAAAGATGCAAAGGCAATGTGGATAGGGACAGTTTTTGTCCTCAGTGCTATCACTCTAGAACAGTGTGCCTGGCATAAGGTATGCATTCAACAAATCTGACAACACAAGGAATTTGTTAAATGAATGACTAGTTTCAGTGAATGAAAGTAC
This sequence comes from Balaenoptera musculus, assembly GCF_009873245.2. NCBI lineage: Eukaryota > Metazoa > Chordata > Mammalia > Artiodactyla > Balaenopteridae > Balaenoptera > Balaenoptera musculus. The sequence continues at coordinate 75,451,545 of NC_045806.1, read as the reverse complement.
ACATTAACTTTGTGACTTAGAAGCCTAATTTTATTTGGAGGTATTCATATATAGAAATAACTATAATGTATTTGTTTAAAACAAAATAAAGCACTTTATTATTTTTGTCTAGTGCTAAATAAATCACTTAAAACAATGTTTTTCACAATTTGAAAGATCTCTAGAAACATCTGGGAAGCTTTAAAAAATACAGAATTCTAGGTTTCACATGACTGATCACCAGAAACAACAGGTGTAATCTCTAAAGATTCTTAGTGTGGATTAGACTTAGTGTGGAGCTGACAACTCTATTTTTAAAAGCCCCTTAACTAAGCAGAGAGATCTAACTTTTTGGAATCATTGATTTATCTAATTCATTTGACATTGACCTTGGTAATGCTTCCATGGGATTGATTCCCATGGAAATTTGGAGAAATGAAAGAACTGTAGAACATAGTGGGGAATGAGTCATCAGCACCATTGAGCAGACCTACAATTATATCAATTAAATAAATAACAGATTCACCATATAATCCTGCTATGCTCAGAAATATTTGGTACCACCTGGGATACATCTACACTTAAGACAGTTGACATGAGGGATGGAACATGTCATTATGCAGTTCAATCACTGAAGAGGAGAAACTAAGTAGGAGAAATTCCAAAACTTGTTGGCACCATGACATACTCTTATTATTTATTTGATTTCTTATCTCCTTCTGCTCTGCCCACACACAGCTCATTCAAGACCAAAGCAACAATAATGATAATAAATATGCAATTAGATGTTTAACAATAAGTGGAAATTGAAATTAATTTGATTTTTAGATTAGCACAATCATAACTTGAGATATTTAGAGAAGCCATAGGATATGACCAAAGTGAGCTTGGAAAAGGCTACCTATGGTTCTGACTAAGCGAAACATGCAGAAATCAACAGAATGTTCTTCTCTTCTAAGGGTCTGGGAATGCATAAAGAGGATTGTGAATGGTCAAAATGATGGTTAGTTCAAAATATTTTTTAGTCAAGAACTGTTCCTGGAATTGTGGGCTTTAAAATCAGGACATTTAAACAGTTTATATTTTCTATGACTACAATAAATTGAGATAAAGACATGAGACAAAAGAATAAGTAGAAGTTTAAATTATTTTTGTGGAATTTTAATAGTACTAAAAATGTGTAGAGTTTAATATTTAGTTAAATACCAAGCATACAATATATATACATTACACACATACACACCCTTATATATAGTCTCTATGCTTACATACCTGAATGGTAAGAGTTGTTATCTCTTGACAGTGGGACTATCATTTCTTTTTAAAGTTGTTTATAGTTTTAAATTTTTTCTACCGTGAGTATGATTTTTAAAATCATAATCAGAATATGTTTATTGCAACTATTCCTACTAGCACACCACATTCTTCTGAGAGGTAGTTTTCCTCCTGAGTGTGACTATTTTAAAAATTGGGAACAGAAAAACATTTCTGCACAAACCAAATTTGCTCAGAATATTGCTTTCCATCTCTCCCTTTTGCTGCTGAGAATCACAAAAATGCTTGCTTTTCTACATGTGCATGTATCTACAGTGGGGTGTCAAATTTATACCCGGTTTTAACCTATGAAATATGAGATTCTGAAAGCTTGTCCTTTTCTCTGAAGTCTTTTTGCTTTGAATGCTGGTTGTAATTTCCTTTTAGTGCCTACTTTTAAAAATGAGCCATTTAAAGTCTTTTTTCAAATGCACCTTTATTTCTCTCAGTTGCAGATATCCACTATTAACAGTAATTATGGTAATATTTTGCTTAAGTGGTACCTATTACTCAAGTGCTCTACTTGAAAATGATTTAAGCCTCTCAACACCTATGTAAATTTAAAAACTTTGTCCTCACTTTATGGATCAGTAATTGAGACCTGAAAATGTTAAGTGAGTTGCCAAAGGTTAGGATTTTGTTCAGCAAAATCAAGGTGATACAGTATGGTGTATTTGTTTGAATTGCTCAAATTGAAACTGGTTTTCTTTTTATTTACATTTTAATGTCTTCTTCCTTTCTTTTTTAATAGTGTTTTTATTGCCAACTAGGAAAGCCACTTTAAATATTTGTATACCTCATTAAATTTTCTCAGAGAAACTGAAGATTCCCAAGTTTCTTGTACACGATTCTTTAGTCCATAAAGAAGGAATAATAGCTCTTTTAACTACTTTACTAGGTTTGTTGTATGCTAAAGAAACATGATTATTATATTATGGTTGCATTCATTAATTCAAAATTGTGTCTAAAGAAAAATTCTAATGTGTTATACACATTTCTAGGTGCTGGGGATATATCCTGAAAGGAATTCGCAATCTGTGTATGTGGTTGTACATGGGAGAGGAGGAAAAGGGAAGGACAAGTAAACAGGTAGTTATAATTACAATATTGAGTGATGTATACAATAAATTTTGAAAGCTCATAGGAAGGCAACTTGCCAAGATTTGGAGGAGAAGACCTAGAAGGAGTTTATTTACCAAATTACAAGGTTTTTTACTTGCTTCTGCAAGTAATAGAAAAACTGCTGAGTTTTAAACATGACGTTGTTTGATCTGATTGAATTTTCACTTAGGGGAAAGAGTTTTGTCTGCACCTGATGCAAAGATGGATTGGAGTGGGAAGATAAGAGGATAAGAAAGCCAGTTGGAAACTATTGTTAAATAATTCAAATGAAAAATAATGGTGATCTAAGAAAGGGTATTGATAGTGAGAACTGAGAGAAGTGGATGAATTCAATAATTTTGAAAGGTACTGATTGGTGATTAATTATGTTTGTCAAAAGTGAGGGAGAGGGCAGTGCCAAGAGTGAGATCTAGTTTTCTGGCTCAGAAAATTGTGTGCTTGCTGGGGTTACCAGTTGAGATTGGGGAGATTGTAGTATTTTATAATACTGTAAATTTGTTTCATATATTTGTTATTTTTCTTTTTAAATTTCAACCTTTTTTCTCAGCTCTGTCCACATGGATTTCTATGGCATTGCTGTCAGTGAGAGAGACCAGGTGTTGTTATCCTGTTCGATAGGGCTTTTCAAGGGTCAAGTAGTTATAATAGGTTCACTTTTTCTTCACTGGAGGATGACATCTATTCTGAGATCTAGAGAAACTGGTGAAAAGAAGAGAGTGGATATTCCAGACAGTAGTAACATTATATAACAAATCCTAGGGAGGGAAAAGAGAGAGTGATTAAGAGAAACTGGTATTTTTATCTCTAGGAATTTTAAATGGCTGGATTATAGATTATATGGGAGGGAGGAGGGAGAGATTGGGGGAGATTATTGTCTGAGCTTTCTATTGCTGAGTAACACATTATGGCAAATTTAGTGGCTTGAAACAGCATCCATATATCAGCTCACATTTATGTAGGTTAGAAGTTCCAGTGGCTTGACTGGGTTCTCTGCCTAGTGTCCCACAATGTTAAAGCCAAGCTGTCTGCCAACCTGGGCTGTTATCTATTGGGAGATCTTGCGGAAGAAACTACTTGTAAGCTTTTTCTGGTTTTTGGCAGAATTTAGTTCTGTGCAGTTGTGGGCTTAGGGTCCCTGTTTCTTTGCTGTTTGTTGGCTGGGGATTGGTCCACCTTCCGTAGGCAACCCACATTCCTTGGCTCATAACTCCTTCCTTCTTCAAAGTGAGCAACGAAGAATCATTGAAACTTTCTGTTTCAGATCTCTTTGACTTCCCCTTCTGCAGCATTTCTCTTACTTCCCCTTTTTTTCCTCTGCTTTTCAGGGCTCATGTGATGACATTGCTCCCATGGGATAATCCAGAATAATATCTCTATCATAAGATCAACTGATTCATAACTTTAATTATATCTGCCAAGTTCCCTTTGCCATATAAAGTAACATTCATGGGTATGATATCTTACCATATTCATCGTCCCTGGGATTAGGACATGAAATATTCTTAAGGGCCATGATTGTGTCACAATGGAGAGATGTCAGATGTGTTCTTTCCAGTTTATACAGGGCACTGAAACATCCTATGTATTTTGGATTTTTTCCTAAACAATTAGCTAACTTGGGCTAATAGAGCACATCTGTTCCAATCACTGTTCTAAAGGCTTTTCTTTATTATCTCATTGAATTCTCATAACAACCTTGGCAGAAGATACTATTATTAGTGTTCCATATTACAGATGAGAAAACTGAGGACAAATATTTAAGTAACCTGCCCAATATCCCACAAATAATAAGTGGAAGAGTTGGGATGTCAGCCTACACCATTCACCACTTTGATAGGCTTTCTTTTTTAAAGAAGGTGGAAGTTACTGAAAGGTTTTAAACAGAGGGAAAAAAAAATGATCAGATTTGTATTTTAGAGAGATTAATCTGACTTTCTTATTGATAATGGATTAGTTCAAAATAGGACTCATAATAAGGAAATCAGTTAAGAGCTTTTCACAATTGTCAAGACTTGATGGTGGATTGTAAAGAGAGAGTTAAATGGAAGTATATGAAGGATGTTTTAGAAGCAAAATCACCAAGACTTTATGGCTGGCTGGATGTGAAGGGAGAGGACAGAAAGAAGTCAGAGATGCTTCTTAAATTTTGTGCTTTGGGCAACTGGATGGTTGAAGGCTTTAACGGAGATATAGGACCTAGGACCAGGAGCAGCTTAGGTGGGGCATGGGGAAAAGGAGAGAGGAGATGGTGAATCTTGCTGATGACAAGCTGAGTTTGTCAGTCTTAGTATGCTCATTTTCTCCCATAGGCAATTGGCCATATAGATCTGGGTCTTAGTAGAGAGATCTGGAATGGAGACATAAATTAAGTTGGGAAATGAGGTGATTATATTTGCATTTTGAAAACATCATTCTGGAAGCTGTGTGTGGTATAGGGGTGTCTGCTTACAACAAAGTAAAATACAGAGCATTTTTCATAAAATAAGTCAATATGTGGTGACTCTTTTTTTTTTTTTTTCTTTAAACATCTTTAATGAAGTATAATTGCCTTACAATAGTGTGTTAGCTTCTGCTTTATAACAAAGTGAATCAGTTATACATATACAATATGTTCCCATTTCTCTTCCCTCTTGCATCTCCCTCCCTCCCACCCTCCCCATCCCACCCCTCTAGGTGGTCACAAAGCACCGAGCTGATCTCCCTGTGCTATGCGGCTGCTTCCCACTAGCTATCTATTTTACATTTGGTAGTGTATATATGTCCATGACACTCTCTCACCCTGTCACATCTCACCCCACACCCTCCCCATATCCTCAAGTCCATTCTCTAGTAGGTCTGTGTCTTTATTCCCGTCTTGCCACTAGGTTCTTCATGGCCTTTTTTTTTTTTTTTTCCTTAGATTCCGTATATATGTGTTAGCATACTGTATTTGTTTTTCTCTTTCTGACTTACTTCACTCTGTATGACAGACTCTAACTCCCTCCATCTCATTACAAATACCTCCATTTCATTTCTTTTTATGGCTGAGTAATATTCCATTGTATATATGTGCCACATCTTCTTTATCCATTCATCTGTCGATGGACATTTAGGTTGCTTCCAGGTCCTGGCTATTGTAAATAGAGCTGCAATGAACATTGTGGTACATGACACTTTTTGACCTATGGTTTTCTCAGGGTATATACCCAGTAGTGGGATTGCTGGGTCGTATGGTAGTTCTATTTGTAGTTTTTTAAGGAACCTCCATACTGTTCTCCATAGTGGCTGTATCAATTTACATTCCCACCAACAGTGCAAGAGTGTTCCCTTTCCTCCACACCCTCTCCAGCATTTATTGTTTCTAGATTTTTTGATGATGGCCATTCTGACCGGTGTGAGATGATATCTCATTGTAGTTTTGATTTGCATTTCTCTAATGATTAATGATGTTGAGCATTCTTTCATGTGTCTGTAGGCCATCTGTATATCTTCTTTGGAGAAATGTCTATTTAGGTCTTCTGCCCATTTTTGGATTGGGTTGTTCGTTTTTTTGTTATTGAGCTGCATGAGCTGCTTGTAAATCTTGGAGATTAATCCTTTGTCAGTTGCTTCATTTGCAAATATTTTCTCCCATTCTGATGGTTGTCTTTTGGTCTTGTTTATGGTTTCCTTTGCTGTGCAAAAGCTTTTAAGTTTCATTAGGTCCCATATGTTTATTTGTGTTCTTATTTCCATTTCTCTGGGAGCTGGGTCAAAAAGAATCTTGCTGTGATGTATGTCATAGAGTGTTCTGCCTATGTTTTCCTCTAAGAGTTTGATAGTGTCTGGCCTTACACTTAGGTCTTTAATCCATTTGGAGTTTATTTTTGTGCATGGTGTCAGGGAGTGTTCTAATTTCATACTTTTACATGTAGCTGTCCAATTTTCCCAGCACCACTTATTGAAGAGGCTGTCTTTTCTCCACTGTATATGCTTGCCTCCTTTATCAAAGATAAGGTGACCATATGTGTGTGTGTTTATCTCTGGGCTTTCTATCCTGTTCCATTGATCTATATTTCTATTTTTGTGCCAGTACCAAACTGTCTTGATTACTGAAGCTTTGTAGTATAGTCTGAAGTCAGGGAGCCTGATTCCCCCAGCTCCATTTTTCGTTCTCAAGATTGCTTTGGCTATTCGGGGTCTTTTGTGTTTCCATGCAAATTGTGAAATTTTTTGTTCTAGTTCTGTGAAAAATGCCAGTGGTAGTTTGATAGGGATTGCATTGAATCTGTAGATTGCTTTGGGTAGTAGAGTCATTTTCACAATGTTGATTCTTCCAATGCAGGAACATGGTATATCTCTCCATCTATTTGTATCGTCTTTAATTTCTTTCATCAGTGTCTTATAATTTTCTGCATACAGGTCTTTTGTCTCCTTAGGTAGGTTTATTCCTAGATATCTTATTCTTTTTGTTGCAATGGTAAACGGGAGTGTTTTCTTAATTTCACTTTCAGATTTTTCGTCATTAGTGTATAGAAATGCAAGCGATTTCTGTGCATTAATTTTGTATCCTGCTACTTTACCAAATTCATTGATTAGCTCTAGGAGTTTTCTGGTAGCATCTTTAGGATTCTCTATATATAGTATCATGTCATCTGCAAATAGTGACAGCTTTACTTCTTCTTTTCCGATTTGGATTCCTTTTATTTCTTTGTCTTCTCTGATTGCTGTGGCTAACACTTCCAAAACTATGTTGAATAATAGTGGTGAGAGTGGGCAACCTTGTCTTGTTCCTGATCTTAGTGGAAATGGTTTCAGTTTTTCACCATTGAGGACAATGTTGGCTGTGGGTTTGTCATATATGGCCTTTATTATGTTGAGGAAAGTTTCCTCTATGCCTACTTTCTGCAGGGTTTTTATCATAAATGGGTGTTGAATTTTGTCGAAAGCTTTCTCTGCATCTATTGAGATGATCATATGGTTTTTCTCCTTCAATTTGTTAATATGGTGTATCACATTGATTGATTTGTGTATACTGAAGAATCCTTGCATTCCTGGGATAAACCCCACTTGATCATGGTGTATGATCCTTTTAATGTGCTGTTGGATTCTGTTTGCGAGTATTTTGTTGAGGATTTTTGCATCTATGTTCATCAGTGATATTGGCCTGTAGTTTTCTTTCTTTGTGACATCTTTGTCTGGTTTTGGTATGAGGGTGATGGTGGCCTCGTAGAATGAGTTTGGGAGTGTTCCTCCCTCTGCAATATTTTGGAAGAGTTTGAGAAGGATAGGTGTTAGCTCTTCTCTAAATGTTTGATAGAATTCACCTGTGAAGCCATCTGGTCCTGGGCTTTTGTTTGTTGGAAGGTTTTTAATCACAGTTTCAATTTCAGTGCTTGTGATTGGTCTGTTCATATTTTCTATTTCTTCCTGGTTCAGTCTCGGCAGTTTGTGCATTTCTAAGAATCTGTCCATTTCTTCCAGGTTGTCCATTTTATTGGCATAGAGTTGCTTGTAGTAATCTCTCATGATCTTTTGTATTTCTGCAGTGTCAGTGGTTATTTCTCCTTTTTCATTTCTAATTCTATTGATCTGAGTCTTCTCCCTTTTTCTCTTGATGAGTCTGGCTAATGGTTTATCAATTATGTTTATCTTCTCAAAGAACCAGCTTTTAGTTTCATTGATTTTTGCTATTGTTTCCTTCATTTCTTTTTCATTTATTTCTGACCTGATCTTTATAATTTCTTTCCTTCTGCTGGCTTTGGGGTTTTTTTTGTTCTTCTTTCTCTAATTGCTTTAGGTGCAAGGTTAGGTTGTTTATTCGAGATGTTTCCTGTTTCTTGAGGTAGGCTTGTGTTGCTATAAACTTCCCTCTTAGCACTGCTTTTGCTGCGTCCCATAGGTTTTGGGTCGTCGTATCTCCATTGTCATTTATTTCTAGGTATTTTTTGATTTCCCCTTTGATTTCTTCAGTAATCACTTCATTATTAAGTAATGTATTGTGTAGCCTCCATGTTTTTGTATTTTTTACAGATCTTTTCCTGTAATTGATATCTAGTCTCATAGCGTTGTGGTCGGAAAAGATACTTGATACGATTTCAATTTTCTTAAATTTACCAGGGCTTGATTTGTGACCCAAGATATGATCTATCTTGGAGAATGTTCCATGAGCACTTGAGAAAAATGTGTATTCTGTTGTTTTTGGGTGGAATGTCCTATAAATATCAATTAAGTCCATCTTGTTTAATGTATCATTTAAAGCTTGTGTTTCCTTACTTATTTTCATTTTGGATGATCTGTCCATTGGTGAAAGTGGGGTGTTAAAGTCCCCTACTATGATTGTGTTGCTGTCGATTTCCCCTTTTATGGCTGTTAGTACTTGCCTTATGTATTGAGGTGCTCCTATGTTGGGTGCATAAATATTTACAATTGTTATACTTTCCTCTTGGATCGATCCCTTGATCATTATATAGTGTCCTTCTTTGTCTCTTGTAATAGTCTTTATTTTAAAGTCTATTTTGTCTGATATGAGAATTGCTACTCCAGCTTTCTTTTGATTCCCATTTGCATGGAATATCTTTTTCCATCCCCTCACTTTCAGTCTGTATGTGTCTCTAGGTCTGAAGTGGGTCTCTTGTAGACAGCATATATATGGGTCTTGTTTTTGTATCCATTCAGCCAGCCTGTGTCTTTTGGTGGGAGCATTTAATCCATTTACATTCAAGGTAATTATCGATATGTATGTTCCTATTCCCATTTTCTTAAATGTTTTGGATTTGTTATTGTAGGTGTTTTCCTTCTCTTGTGTTTCTTGCCTAGAGAAGTTCCTTTAGCATTTGTTGTAAAGCTGGTTTGGTAGTGCTGAACTCTCTCAGCTTTTGCTTGTCTGTAAAGGTTTTAATTTCTCCATCACATTTGAATGAGATCCTTGCTGGGTAGAGTAATCTTGGTTGTAGGTTCTTCTCCTTCATCACTTTAAGTATATCCTGCCACTCCCTTCTGGCTTGCAGAGTTTATGCTGAAAGATCAGATGTTAACCTTATGGGGATTCCCTTGTGTGTTATTTGTTTTTTTCCCTTGCTGCCTTTAATATGTTTTCCTTATATTTAATTTTTGACAGTTTGATTAATATGTGTCTTGGCGTGTTTCTCCTTGGGTTTATCCTGTATGGGACTCGCTGTGCTTCCAGGACTTGATTAACTATTTCCTTTCCCATATTAGGGAAGTTTTCAACTATAATCTCTTCAAATATTTTCTCAGTCCCTTTCTTTTTCTCTTCTTCTTCTGGGACCCCTATAATTCGAATGTTGGTGCGTTTAATGTTGTCCCAGAGGTCTCTGAGACTGTCCTCAGTTCTTTTCATTCTTTTTTCTTTATCCTGCTCTGCAGTAGTTATTTCCACCATTTTATCTTCCAGGTCACTTATCCTTTCTTCTGCCTCAGTTATTCTGCTATTGATCCCATCTAGAGTATTTTTAATTTCATTTATTGTGTTTTTCATCATTGCTTGGTTCCTCTTTAGTTCTTCTACGTCCTTGTTAAATGTTTCTTGCATTTTGTCTATTCTATTTCCAAGATTTTGGAT